>NC_048235.1:13359651-13496002 GCF_002007445.2 Ailuropoda melanoleuca | reverse complement strand
CTGCGGCGCCGGTGGTCTCGGCGGAGGCGCGGGGGCTCAGGCTGCCCCGCCGGCACGAGCCCGGGAGGCGGCGGCCTCAGCGGAGACGCGTGAGCCTCCCCTCGGCTCCCGGAGACGTTGTCCTTTTCCGGCCTCTACCCTCGGCTCCCGCGGCAATGGAGGCCTTCGGGCCCCCCGAGCCGTCGCCGCTTCCTGTGCCTGAGCCGGGGATGCCCGGCCGCCGTTTCGCGCGGGCTGCGCGGGCGCGGGGCTGGTGCACGGCGGGGTCCGGGTGACGCGCGCCGCGGGACCGGCCTCTTGTTTGTGTGGCGGCGGGGACTGGCCCGGCCCGGAAGCCGGACCCCGAGCGTCAGATGCGAGGGATGATCCCGCGGGGCTGGGGCCGGCGGTCTCTCGGCCACGGGCATCCCTCCTGTCCCCGTGGCAGGGTTTCTGAGGCGCTCTCGGACCGCGCCTGGAAGCCTCCGAGCCGGACGGTCCTGCTACCTCGGCGTGATGGTGGCCCTTGCGCGGAGCGCTTGCAGGAGGGTCAAATGCCGCATCAAAAAGCCGGTTACCAAATGTAGAAATTCTCGCGGTGTCTCCAGAAGAGTGCCCATAGCCGCTGCACATAGCGTGTTGCAGTCATTGATGCACGAAGCCTGGTGTTTTGAATTTAGGAAGCAGACATGATACCTGTCACCTTGCAGCGTAGCCCGAGAGGGGTGGTAAATGACTCGAATGGACACGTGGACGAGAACCTAGAAACAGACACTCATCAGTGTGTATGTTAGGATCTCAGACCCCTTCCCCAGTCCAGCCCCTTTCAAGGTTATGGAGCTTAATTTAGAACGTTATAAAAGTGCTCTTCGCCCTTTAAAGTACTTTAAAGCATTTTCTTGGTGCAGGAGTATCCAAAGTGCCCCCGACTGTCAATACCCTTCCTTTTATTTTTTTTGTCTTTGCTTAGCACAAGAAAAACATGAAATCTCACAGTTTCCGACGCAAATTTCACCTGTGATTATCCCAGTGTAAACAGTTATTTGCTTAACACAAAACGTCAGTCAAAAATTTCTGGTTGATTCTGCACTTTCAAGTGGAGATGACGGGTTAGATTGGCAGATGAGTGGGGTCGAGGAGGTCGAACTTTTAAAGGAAATCTTGCTTCCCATCATTGTGGAGCCAGTCTTTGGAGATGTTTTTTCTTGTCCCCACTCAACCGGGAAAATCCCTTCCCAGTCCGTAACTTGACTCCTTATTTGTGAAAGGAACGCATTAGGCTAAAGTCTTTCATGAGCTAAGATTCTATGACTGGAAAAAGAAAATCCTTAAAAGAGGCAAACCTCACACCTCCCTCCTCACTTAAAATAATATAGACATATTATAGACCATATATTATAGATCTCTGTTTTCTGCATTTACTGTAAACAGAAGAATTTTTTAAAATCACCTTTCCCTCACAATTATAAGCATTTTGACCTATTTCCTTCCTGTCTCTGTTATGCATATTTTGGCAGTATTTTTATTATTATTGCAGGCATCCTGACTAAAAAGAGATCTGTGGGCTTTTTAATTTGGGGGCATTTAAGAGATAGCTATTTGGGACAAATGCAGGTAAGGACAGGTTTCAGTTTGTATCATAGAGGTAGAATTTTCATGGCTAGCTCTCTTTTGAATGAAGTTTGAAAGAACTGAAAGCGTCCTAGCATGCCACAGTATCCATGCCTCAGGTCCAGGCCGTACTACATCGTTCGTTTTTCATGTAGCTGTCTTGTGGAAAATGGACGTGTTCAGAGGAGGGGCTAGGGAAAGATCAGACTGTTTCCTCATTACATCTGGGGATTTCTCCTCTCTCCCTCCAAGTTTCACTTTTCTGGAAAGAGCAAGACTATAGGAATATTAGTAATTTCTAGATATTGATATTCAGCAACCTGAGATGAATATATATTTTAAGGTCAGTTGCTGAATTTATTGTGCACATTTGCCACATAAAGCGTATGTCCATTATTCTTCTGCACTTACTCTCTCTTGTTTACAAATTCTGTTGAGTTAGGATCCATTGAGAATGTTTTATGAACAGTATGGTTTGGATGACACGATGGGTTAGACTCTTGTGTTAAAAAATACAGAGGAACTTCAAGGCAGCTCCAAGCTGTTGGTATCCAATGGCCTAACTTGAAATCTTGGTCTTCAAGCCTTTCTCTCTCACGGGCGGGTCAGTCCGAGGAGGTGGACTGAAGATGCCAAGAGTTTTTACTGAAGGTTGTCACTCCAACTTGGGCAAACATCTTAGGGTCACTTTTCTTTGATACTCACGCCTGGAGACGACCTCTCAGTGAACAGAGCTGATCTGAAGCTGCCAGTGGTTGAGTTTAGCTTTAAATATTGTTGTACTTAAAGGGGCTCTGAGAGCTTGCTTTTTTTTTTTTCTTTTTTTTTTTTTAAGATTTTATTTGAGAGAGCAAGCACGAACACGAGCAGGGGCGGGTGAGAGAGGCAGCGGGAGAAGCAGACTCCCATGAGCAGGGAGCCCGATGTGGGGTTTTATCCCAGGACCCTGAAATCATGACCTGGGCCGAAGGCAGACTCTTAACTGACTGAGCCCCCCAGGCTCCCTCCCTCTGAGAGCTTTTAAAGAAACCCGAGTTGGTAAAGCTTATGGACTAGAATAGAGGCAGTTCTACCAGTGTTTGTGGCTACAACTCTGAAATTATCATTTTATCTCCAGTTCCTTAACTAAAATGCGGAATGATAGCTCATAGGAATTTCTAGTTTGTGTTAAGCCCAAGGTGATACGTAATTTGAAAAAATTGCCCAGACCACAGAGAAAACTAGTCCGTGTTAGGTTGCCTTTTCTGCTTTTTTACATGCTGACATTTAGAAGTTCTTGACTGAATTGTAACCTTTGTGGAATCAAAAGGGGACAATGAAATACGAAATGAACCTTGCTTGAAATGTGACTGGCTTGGAGAGAGGGCACATTCTTTGGACGAAAGCTTAGGTGGAGCTGAGCACTCTGTTGCCCTGTGCTGCCTGCCTAGAAGAATACCTTTGGCTGGAGGCAAATGTCTCATTTCCAAAATCTAAGATTTCAAAACTGGTGGCTCTGTGTACCTGGGCTAATTCTCTTCATGAGTTAGATGCCAGTCTTCCAAGTTTTAAATGAAAATTTGAAAGCTGTCTAATATCTAAATCAAAACCATTTGCCTCAGAAAACCTATATACATATGTGTGTGTGTGTGTGTGTGTGTATGTATATAAAATAAAAAATTATAATTTTTAAAAGCACATACAGTATGTAAATACGAAAGTATTTATAATAGGACTGTATGCTTTCATTATAGAATTATATGAAAATAGGAATATATATTATATGCTTCTTATATTATAACAGGAACCTATGCTTATAGAACATTTGGGAGCTATAAAAAAGGTCTTCGAGAGAATAAATGCTAGTAACGTTTGTGTATTTCCTTTTTGTGTTTTTTGAAACAATTTTTTTAATTTACTTTTTCATATTAATGTACTATATCGTTTTAATTGAAGATAAAATTTTGATAACTATATTTTAATTACCTGTTATATTGTGAACATTTTCCCATGTTGTTACCTGCTCCTGAAAAAATGAATTTTGAGGATAACTGCATAATGGGGGTGTATGGGATATGTCCCAATTTCTTTGCCCTTCTCCTATTGTTGGATGTATATTTTTAAAGATTTATTTATTTATTTTAGAGAGAGAGGGTGCCTATGTGTGTCTGTATGGGGGAAGGGCAGAGGGCACTCCTGCTGAGTGCAGAGCCCATCATGGGGCTTGATCCTAGGACCTTGAGATTGTGACCTGAGCTGACATCAAGAGTCAGACGCTCAACTGACTGAGCCACCCAGGTGCCCCTATTGCTGGATATTTAAGAATAACTATTTCAGAACAGTTTGCCAGGCATCTTATATATTTAAGTGTATCTTTTTAAAATATTAGGGCATGTTCTGCTCTAAAGCTGTTGAAATTGACAATGATTTGAAAATCATTTTTGTTAGTGAATGGTTTTATTGGACTTTTGGGTTCATGTGTTCTAGTCAACAGCTTTCGAAATAAGAATTTCATGGTCTGGAGAGATAAATGGAAAAAATTAGGGCATCAAAGGAGAAAATATGGATTGCTGTTTATACCATTTCCTCATTCTGGAAGGCCTTCTGATAAATGTATTATCTTCCACATGCACAGTTTTGGCTGTGGAAAAAATTGGTGCTTTCCCCCTCAGGTTTGTTATGAGAGAAATGTCTGTATATCTAAGGCCCAAATACCTCGAATACCATTTATTCTTTTAATAACTAGAGTAAAGAGAAAGTTGCTGCAGAGACTAGTTTCTCCCTCAAGGCTCAGCTGTCACCTACAAAGCAGGGCAGTGTCAGCTGACTAACCTTGCAGCCATAGCTCCGGCAGGGGCAGGCTCAGGACATGATAGGTGGTGATAACAGCCAACCGCGCAAGGCCTTGTTCTCAGTGCTTCTGATGTGTTAACTCAGTTAATCCTCCCAACAGCCCTGCAAGGTAGATCTTACTATTATCCCTATTTTACAAAAGATATAAAAACAGGTGGAGGGATTAAGTCGCCCAAACCAGGATTTGAACCTACACAGTCATGCTTCAGGGTCAGAGCTCCTAATTAATTGGCTTGGCTGCCTCTCTAGAGCTTGAAACGTTCTTAGTCCAGGGAGTGTCTGGAAAGTTCCAGGTTACCCAGCTAGTGGCGAGACTGAGGACAGAGCTGGTTCTTTTCCATGCCACTGCTCCTTGATATTTCCCTGTCTCATTTTTGTACTCGGTCGTATGCCACCAGAGTGCTGAAAATGATGACAGATTTTGGTTCAGCTTGGTTTGGTGAGCGGCAAGATCACCTGCTACACGGCTATGACTTTCTAGAGAATTAAAAAGTAAAAGGCTTTGCCTGCTCTAGAAGTGGGTCTCCTAAGACTGGTCAACAGTCGAGGCACATGGTTAATGCACCAAGCGTGTGGAAGGAATAGAGTGCGTGGCTGGGAACAGGAGCCCGGGCTTAGCAGACGTGGTCGAGCGTCACTCACTTAAGGAAGAGATTGGCCTCACCATGCACATAGGTTTGCTTTCTGCTGTGCACCTTACGGTACTTTGTACCAGAAACAGACTTTCTCAGCATGTTTTAGACAAGAGAACAGAACTGTGAATTTTCAGGCTTTGAAGGCACAGTGGTGTCGTCTAGTGGGTATGGGTGCCTTTTTTCTAGTACAATTTTAGGCAGAACCCCAGGATAGCATAAAAAGCAGGGCTGCCTCGGTCGAAGAGGGCAGGGGTGGGAGCCCCAGCTCACGCACATGGACTCGCTTCCACAGTCACCTGGTCTGAGGGACTTCCAAATGACCCCAGACCCCAGAACACTGAAATAGCCTAACTTGCTCCCTTGGCCGACCTGTTGTGTGGGAGCTGGGTGACTTAGCCCAGGTTACACAACCTGTGTTCCCCTCTGGCTATGACATGTAGTGGAGTTTGTTCCTGGGCCTGTTCGGGGAATGACCGGATCTTGATGTACTCCTTGATTTGTGCCCTCCAATCTGTTTTTCCTAACTTACTCTCTGTACAGTATTGCACAATACATACCCATTCTTCCTTTTTCTCCTGGGTGTCACTGCCCAATCCATAGCCCTTCACCTCTGCTTTAGACAGCAGAGACCCTTCGTTAAAAAAAAAAAAAAAAAAAAAGGAGGGTGATTGCTTTTCCTAATGCAGAACTCTGATTGAATCCCTCCTCTGGCCAGAAGCCTTCCAGGGCTCCCTCTAGAAGGCCTCAAGTCTTTATTTAGGTTGGCTCTTGGGAGCTTCTAGAGTCTGCTTCCAACTTGCTGTTTCCCTGCCTCTCGCAAACTACCACATCCTGGGACTTCTGGAAAGCAAACTCTGGAAGCACAGGGTTACATCAAGATCTCTGCATCCTAAGGCCCTTTCTGTGAGCTCTCTCTGCTGCCTGACCGGCCTTCCTGTGTCCTGGAAGGGCCTCGTGGACCCTGTGCATTTAGCAAAAGCTTTCTGCAATTCCTTATCGCACCCTCTTGCCTCACAGCCCTGCTCCTTAGAGATTCCAGATCACTCACTGGAACCCTAGGCTGACATTCAGCTAGATGTGGTGTGCCAGCAGCCACAATGATGGTTAAAATGCTGAAACACTCCCATATTGGTTAGAAATAGCTGCAACCCCAAGTGCCCCCACCCCTAATTCAGATTCGGAAGAGTTAATGCCTGGTTCTTCTGGGGATCTCCTGAGCCTGTTCTGGGCCAGTGTCCTACTTCTTTCCCAACTGGTTGATGCCTAACTGTACTGGTTATTCAGTGTGTGGAATAGCACCCCTCCCTCCCTCCTTCATTTGCCTTTCATGTGAACATATCTTGCTCCTTCACATAGCTACGTTCTAGGCTCTGGGCATTTAATAGACCTCGTCATTGTCATTTGTGTGTTTTCGGCAGCATTTAAAACGGGACCTTACTGCTAGTAAGCACTTAATATTGGCCGACGGTTGGTTGAGACCAGGAGACGTTCAGATGGTCGGGTGTCCTATAGAGGGGGGTCACTGACAAGAATATACATTTAAATGTTCCCAGTTTGTGTATTATGTCATCAAAAATCACTAGACCAAAGCCTGAACTTTCATTGGGTTGAACTTAGTGTCTAGGGGTACATCTGAGGTATCTCTTTCAGGGTACTTGCAGAGATTTTCAAACAGCAGGAGGTTGTAGGCTTTGCAGGATGTGGGAGGGAGGCAGATCAGTGTCAAGTTCTAGATAGTCTTACGTAACTGTACTGTAGTCTTCATTTACCTGGTATTTCTACTTAAAACCATACCTTGTTTCTGTGCCACTAGTGAAAGGGTCAAATAGCTTATTGTTCCTTCTGCAGGAACACTTACCCACATTGTGCCTCAGGCCAGCTTCTGAGGTACCCCAGAAGGTGGAGCTGGCAGGGGACTTGCCTGTCAAGCAGTCCAACCAACCACCTCCGGGAGGACAGAACCACGATCGAGAGGCGTGGCTGCGAGCCCAGAGACAGACTAGACCCGGAAGACAGAGCCAGCCTGTGTCTTCCTCTCCTGACAGGATTGAGAGATAAGCGCCACCAAGGCCAGCACCTCTCTAGAGTGTAGGCTGGCTGGAGATCCCTGGTCCTCGAGGCAGGGGCTGAAGCTTGGGGCTCCCCAGGAGAGGCCTACTCAGATGAGGCCAGCCTCTTAGTCAGCCGTGGCCCTGAGGCCTTGATTCTCCTTCCTCCAGACTAGCTGGCCCAGTCCATTTGGGCTGTCACGTTTGGCCAGGCGACGTCACTGGCAACGTCCTGTCCTTTCCAGGATACTTCTTGCCCTCATGGGCAATGCTGAGTATCTTTGTCTCCCTCTTAGATGGGAAGTCTGTGTGTTGGCTTTGGCGGCAACTGTTACGCTGCCCCCTAGCTGTGCCAGCTTTTCAGGGTGCTCCAATTAGCACTTTGATTTATTGCCTCAAATACTCAAGAACCGACAGAGACTCTAGCCAGGCAGGTGCCCAGAGAATTTGCAGGTACTGCTCAGTAGTAGTCTCCAAAATGGGGCACATGGGCTCCGTAGTGAGGGCAGACCATGCAGGGGGCAGAGTGGATGTATTAGAACTTCGGTAGATACTTATTTTTTAGCTTAAATTCATATATGTGTATTTTATAATGTTCAGAAAATATTTGTCAGTGTCTTGAGTTCATACGTGAGTGCATTTACGTATTAAGCACTCATTTGTTTATTTTGGATGCATTTAAAAAAGTTTAGAGAACCAGAAAATTAACTCCTTCTCTACATTAGCATGGCAAGATACCTGTAAATGGCTTTTTAAAAAAAGAGAGAGAGAGAGAGAGAGAACTCAGTTTGTCAGTTGAGGGGGGATCAAAACTGCTTTACAAAACTAGGTTGTGATTCCTTCAAATTGGCCTCAAACGTCAGGAGAGTCATGTTAAATCCAGAGTATATTTTGACTTTGGACCAAAGCTTAACAGTGGAGAAGCCTCATTAGGACAAAGATTTTATTTTATTTTTATTTTTTAAAGATTTTATGTATTTATTTGAGGGAGAGAAAGAGCATGAGGAAGGGGAGGGGCAGAGGGAGAGGGAGAAGCAGACTCCCCGCTGAGCAGGGAGCCCGACTCGGGATTGGATCCCAGGACCCTGGGATCATGACCTGAGCTGAAGGCAGCGCTTAACTGACTGAGCCACCCTGGCATCCCCAGAACAAAGATTTTATTTATTTATTTTTTTCTGTTTTATTCACTACTGTGAGCCTGGAGCAAAGTTCTGTACAAAGTGCGTACACAGTAAATATTCTCAGATTGAACATATGGACCTTTTCTTGTGTGACAATTAAATATCATGGTGGGTATGGCACTTCGTGTCAATATTTAGGTTGGCTTTCTTTGTCGAAGCCTTGAGTCAGTTGGCAGGACCCAGCGAAGGTGTCAGGTCAGCGTGACCCCCGGAACGGAGCGTCGTGCTGGATGGGCCTCCGGCGTGCCACCTGAATGAGAAGCTCTGTGGGATTTGCTTTAAACCCATTTTTCAAAAAATGGGTGTAAAATGAGACCATAGTCGCAAAACGTTGATCATGATTAAAGGTGAAGCTGGGATTAGGGGCACGTAGTACCTTCTTACACTATTCTATATACCTTTGAATCCATGTGGAAATTTTCACAATAAAATGTAAACAAAACGCAAGGGGAAAATAGAGACCCCAAACTCGCGTCACTTGTTGCAAGTAGGTAATAGCCGGACGAGACCATCTCTTTTTCTTCCTTCCCTTTTGAACATGGCATCATTTTTCAACAGTCCTCTGCAACTTGTTGGATTTGTTTTGTTTGTAGCTTCCCTCGGGCCAGCCACCTCCTCTCGTAGTTACCTGAACTCTGGGTGTTATTCTAGCCCTTGTCCCGTGGTTGTCACCAAGCCCCCCTCCCTCCCCTCCACCTACAATGAGCTTAATCCTTCAGCCCTGTCTGTGTCTCCTGTGTCACTTCCTCCACCACCACTGAGGTCTCCCACAGAGCTGACGACATTTCGAGGTCACAGCGGGGTCCCACGCTCTTCAGAGGCTGTTTGGTCTTGAGGAAGCCCACGGTGCGAGAATATTTGGTAGGTTCCCTTCATCGCTGCTTTTTAGGGACAGTGCTGCATGAAACAGTTAATTTCCGTGCTGAAATCCATAAACACTCCAAAGCGTCCCCATCCGTGAGTGGCTGGTCTGTCTGTGCTCTGTCTCCCGCTTACCCCGTGCGGCTAAGCCATTCCTCTAGTTTATCAGTCCCCCTGAACCGCAGTCTATTTTAAGAGGTGTAAGTAACCCTACCCAACCTTGTGTCCCTTCAGCCTTCTTATCCAGGTCACTGCTATTTGATCGTCGTGACCTCTGTGAGCAGCAAGGACTGGGCCTTGTTCTTCTCTGTCTCCCGCACCAGGCCTCACCCTGGTGGGGACACGGGATACTCTGCAGACAGCGCCCCGCTGCAGGGGGACGAGCTTCACCAGCCGGCCGGGCTGAGTCTGAGCACTGGCGGCGTGACCATGACCCTGGTTTATGGCATCGTGGTCCCTTCCCCGCCGGCCAGCCCGGGCTGGCTCTCAGGCTGTTTCCCCACCCCCACGGGTCTCTGCCTGCTTCCAGCCGGCTCTCTAGAAGGCCCTGCCTTCACAGTCTGGCCCATCCATAGGCTTTCTCCCTCCTGAAGCCCGCCACCGCTTACTTCTTCCCGTTCTGTCTGCATAGTTTGGTTAAATCTTTCCTGCAGGTGCGTTTGTTTTCACTGATACCGGGAACTCGTTGAAGGCAGAAGGAAACGCTGCCAAGTGTTGTCCTTCTGTTGGCAAGGGACGAGGGGGAGTGGCTTTTTCCCTTGCGATTTTGTTCATTCGCAGGGGGACCTTTCTCAGAGGGACCCTTGTGTGGAAGTTGCCACGTAGTTGGTCCATGGCTGTGCCAGGGTCCCAGACGGGGCGGACGGTGAGAGCCTAGGTGTGTATTATCGGGGAGGGGCTTCTCGCCATCTGTCTCCTCTTCGCTGGAGACGTTGCCACCCTTGGCCATTTTCTGGAGTAGGTGGGAAATACATATGTATAAGAGGAAGTGAACTGACCTGTCCTAGTGATATCATCTTTATCTGGAGAAATAAAAAAATAATAATAACACAGCAAAGTACATAGAATAATAAAATCACAAAACAAATATTTACGTGGCACGGCATAGAATTGATGGTTTTTAATGTTGCTTGTTTTTCCTGTGTTGTGCTCTCATCTGGAGTTTCTGGGTGGAGGTGGAATGCTGTTATTGAGTCCCGAACGTCAGGGCCGTGTGGCCATCTTTTGCTTTCTCTAGCTTCATCTTGGAGATGCTCCGTGGTGTCGGTGACAGAAGGGGGCATACATTTCCCCTCTTTCCATCCTTTCTTTATCCCCTTTGAGGTCCACAGGGCAGCAGCGAAGTGGCCGTGAGACTTTGCAGCTCATCAGGGGCACAGCCAGTACCTAGAACAGTGAGGTTTTTGCATCTGAGACTAGTATCTCTTGGACACAACATCTGAGGGGACCCCGGGACTTAGGTACCTTCTCTGCGTGCAGTTTCTCAAACAAATGGGCCCTCCTTTCCGTCCTGGGACCTCAAGTGGAGAGGAGTTCCTGCCTTGCTGGCTCTAGCTGTGGCTATTGTAAAAGGACGGTTGTCCTCTTTCCTATTAAGTTCTTTCCCTCCCAGGAGGGGGAGCCTTCTGCCTCAGGGCTCGCTTTGTGGTTGTCGCAGGCCAGGAAGGTGGAGAGTCCATTCTGAATTATATTTCCTTCCCTAGTTCTTGTCATAATAGTCTCTCCTTGTGTTGCCCTGTCCCCTAGCCTATGGTGTTATGTTCTTAAAATGCAGTCCTCCAGACATATTTAGGGCTCTTCCTGTGCCAGATGTCAACTGAGGTAACGTGCCTTGTTGGATTCAGTGGATGAGTGGGAAGCCGGACCTACAGAAGCGTCTTCTGTCTCGGTTCCTGCAGAAGGCTTGGGCCGGCCTAGCCAGCAGGTCTTGTGTCCATCAGCTCAAGTGAGGCGACTGACTGAGGCCCGTTCTTCCCAGCCCGCCCCTTCTCTAACACGTACCAGGAAACATCCCTGCCTCATGCATGGCTTCCAAGGACTCACTTAATATTAAATCAGTGTTTGAAGACCAATGGAAAAATCTTGCTTCCCTTAGGATTTTTTTTTTTAATGGAAACTTCTCCTCTTAAATCCATGCCACCTCACATTGCCTGGATGTCTACGCTGGGCATGTCCAAACGGTAATTAGCCTTCTCCCAAGTGGCTGTACGTGACATGTCTTCATAGCTATGTTGAAGGGTGATGGAAGGAGAACTCGTTGGCTTTCTTTCCCCTCCTCCTCTGGAGAATGCTGGGCAGGTCCTGCTTGCAGCATTCCTTACATCTCAGATGGCCACCCACCCGGGGGCCCTGGGCGTTTGCAAGGGCTCTCCTCGCTGCAGTCCTGCCATTGCTCCCCAGCAGTTCCTGAGAGGTTTCTCTGGTTTCGAGGCTTCTCTTTTCTGTCATAGAAGACGCGCTTACAGAAGCTGGATGCCATCCTGGTGTCGCGCTCTGGATTCCAGCCTTCTCCTGACTTTGCAGTTCTACTTAAGAAAGGTATTTGTTTGCTCTCGTCCCTTCCTTATGGGCAACCTTGATCTTTCAAAAAGTGATCCACAGTCTCCCGTCCGAATATATGTCTAGAGGTCTGCTAAGGAGAGGAGAGGACCCTTGTCCTTTGTTGACCCTGAGGTGACATACATAAGTGAAACAGTCTGAGAATTGAAAAACCTCATGGGAAGATGGGCAGGAGAGTAGTTTTATGTAGCTTTAAATCAGTGGTTTTCCACCTTTTCTCCCCCCGTCCGCGTCACCTGGGAGGTGGTGCTTACTCCCTTTGAGCACACAGGCTCACGGCAGCGGCAGCCACCGCCGCAATGGCGGGTATGGAGGCAGAACGCTCAAGTTTAGAAATACTTTGAATGCCTCCTTTCTCTTTGGAGAATTGTTGTTCTATAAATACACCGTCCTGGGGCCTGTAACAGAGAATTGGTCAGAATCACAGAGGCTTCTTCGTAACTCAGGAACGGTTAATGAAGCACCTGTCCTGGGCAGGATGTCAGGGGCACATAAAGACAGATGGACAGAGGCCCTCGCCCCGAAAGAGAGGCGCATACACTCCCCACAAGCAAAAAGTAGGAGGTGCTAAGGATCGCACACAGGCTGCGAGGAACATACTCCTGGAATTCAGAGGAGGACTGATCTCTTCTGACTCTGACTGAGGAGGAGGTCATATAATTATGAATTGATGAGAGAAAGTGGCCTATTTGGGTAGGGCTGGACATCTTAAAGCAGGGCCAGGGAAGGGGCTGTAGGTGAAGGAAATGGCAAGGGAGGGGGATGCAGAGCGGGCACGGAGGCATAGGAAAGACTTTCTGGTGGCTTCCAAGGAAGGGCAGAGCTTAAACTTCATATTGTAAAATAGGCACAACGCAGAATTTACCCTTTTAACCATTTTAAAGCATACAATTCATTGGCATCAAGTATGTTCTCAATATTGTCTAATCATTAGTGCTGTGGAGTTTCAGAATTTTTCATCATCCCAAACACAAACTCTGTACCTGTGAAACAATAACTCCCCCTTCCCCTCCCACCTCTATTTCTGTCTCTACAAATTTGCGTCAAAGTCCCTAGAACATGTACCCTGTTTTCGAGGTTCATCTATGTTATGGCGCATATCAGAAATTTCTTTTTTTTTTAAAGGCTGAATAATACTCCATTGTCTGCTGGTACCACATTTTGGGTGTCCCTCTATCTGTTGATGAGCATTGGGATTCAGATCCTGGCTTCTCAAAGCCATGTGTGTCATGGCTGTCATCCCACTGGCAGCACGTGCCTTTCAAGGTCCACAGGCTTTGCCTTCAGCCCTGGCGTTTAGCCCCGTTCTCGCATGGAGCTGGCAGGACATTGACCTTTTCCCGGGCACGGTGTCCTGTCTTTGAACTGAAGCTAATAACATGTCCCCGCCGCGAGGACTGTGGCGAGGATTGCATTTAGTCATGTTTGTAATTGCTTAGCACAGCGGCTCCTAAAGAAATCATTTCAGACTGATTTTCCTGGACGTCTTCCTTCCCTTCTCCTGAACCCAGTTTAATCCTGTCACTCCGTCCAGATTAACTTGCCGGAAGTCCTAGAGCTGAGCCAGCGAGTTGCTTCTAGACGTCCGTTGGTCCGCACACCCTGAAGCAGAGCTAACGTTCTGAGACCACCCTCATCCCTTGAGGACCAGCCCCCCTTGTGCCTTCCGCAGGCGGCTCCTCCTTGAGGGCGTGTGACCTCTTTCCTCATTTGCACTCACTGCGGCCTTGGTTTCACTATGCTGTATATATATTTGTGTTACGTCTTTGACTCCCAAGCCTCACGAATGGGGTCCACAACTTTTTCACAGTTTGGACTACATGTGAAGAGTAAATAACGTACATACCCCAGGAGAGGGTGAGGGTTTCCCCCAAACTCTTGTCAGTCATCACGTGTCACCCAGGCTTTCATTTTGTGAGGTGTCCTCTCTGTCACCAAGGCTCTCATTTTGTGGGGCGTCCTGTCGGTCACTTTCAGATTGATCATGAGGACCCATCAGGCAGAGAAGGCCCCTTTCCTGAGACCACCTCTGCCAGTCCTAGTCTTGGGTCCTCACAAAGCCCCCCTCACTGATTTCAGGCTTTTCTAAGGCAGAGAAATGTAACAGTAGCTGGGTTGTTATTTCTGGAGGCTTGACCTTACAAAGGCAAATATTGGATATTACTGTCAAAAGCTTTTAAAAGTCAGTTTTAAAAAGCAATCAAGTATGAGGTCGAGTTATATGAATATGGACCCATCAGACACATTTTTAAAACTGTCCTAACATTATACAAATGTGTTCCTATGACATGGAAGAATTTGTTCAGTGGTGGCCACACGTGTGACCGCACAAAATCCTGTTTGAAGAAGCATGTTTGAAGATCCTGTTTGAAGAATCATGTTCAAAGAATTTTAATAAAATATCAGTGAAATGTAAATAGGGAAAAAACACACACTTCTCAAGTAATTTTTTTTGCCGTGTGACTGAAATATATATGTAGCTTACTGAGCACAGAAACTATTATAAGTAGACATCGGACCATTTCTTCTATCCCTAAAAGTTGATCTGTTCAAGTTGGACGCGTTATGATTGGAATCTCAGTACTGGGGGCATATGTGGAAGTTGTAGCTTGGTGGCCAATATGAACAGGTGAGGTATCGCCCTATTCTTACTGGTCACAAATTAGTTGAGCTTGATGCTTTAAAAGCATTATGTCCTACTCTTTCTGACTTTGGGGAGATGGGCAGGGAGTGGTTTAGTAGAGAATTTTCAACTCGACTCGAATATTTCAATAAATTCAGGTTTCTAAAAGCAGAACGTCTCTGCCTCATTTCTCCTTTTAAAATCTTCTTGGAAATTGAATTGGTGATCCAGAGAATCACTTTAATGGAAATGAAGTGCGCTAAGGTTTACTATACTTAGTTGGGAGGAAACACTCCAAGGCAGTGGAAGGGAGTCATTAATTCCTTATGGAAGTACTTGCCCACTGCTGTGTGGGGTCCCAAAGTTTCCTGGATGGTCTTTCTCCTTTTCATGCTCAGAATGGGAAGATGGTCCAAGGGCAGTGACCATGGTCAGGAGTTCCTGTATAGCGTGGGGTTTGGACAGCGACTACTGTTGTTCCTCTCTAACTGGTGGGCCCTGGCATCCCTACATCCCTCTTCAGGGAGAGCCCGGCTGCTCTTTTGGTTCGAGAGAGGATGGCTTAAGCAAATCTAGTTTTAGGTAATTTGCCAGCCAGGGTTAAGGATCACGAATCCAACGGTTTTGGAGTGGCACGCTGAAAGAACAGCACACGGTCTGGCTGCTGCCCTCTTGTTCGTCCTGGAGGCCGAGCTCTGCCCAGCCAGAGCAGGACAAAGGGGCAGTTTCAGCCTTCTGTAAATGGCCTATTGTACAAGGGGAGGAGGCGGAGCAAGGAATGGTAGCGTCTTGCCAGCTTGGCTCACTGCTTTTAAGGAGAGACGTCCAGATTTCTTCATTCGCTGCTGCCGGGGCAGGGGTGCCATTTATGTGGGTTTGCTTGAAGGCTGCATTCCTAGTGAAGTATTCCATCAAACCGCGATTATTCAGCTGAATGAAAGCTTGAGGAACTTTAGAAGGGGAGACACGTCCAGATCACCCATTTTTTTGGTTCGTAAATGATAGGAAGAAAATAAAATGCTGATGTAAGTATACATCTGCGGAATCACAGGAGCTCTGTGTGTGTGTGTGTGTGTGTGTGTGTGTACGCGCGCACATGTCCCTGTGTCCTTAGAGAATTATGCCCTTGTGAGTTACCTTTGCCCCAAAGCACTTTTTCCTTGTGTAAACAAAATGGTAAAAGGTGAACCTTTGTGTCTGGGTGGCCTTGGACCCATATGTTTGGAGTCCAGGGTGATGGGGCAAACGCTAGCGGTTATGTAAGACACGGAGTGTTCACATGGAGTTCAGATGCTAAGCTCTCATCCTGCCATGGAAAGTGAGCGCGTGAAGGACACTGCGCTCGCAGTTCCTGAGCCGGGGTGGGCTGCAGGGGACTTGCGAGCCCCCGTGCAAAGCAATACATGCGGGTTCCCAGAGCAGAGGTTAGCAATCGTTCCCCTAGAGGAAAAAGCATGACTTGAGAGTCAGGTCGGTGTCCCCGTTTTGGGCCACACCTCGGGGAAGCCTCTTAGATCTCCAGCCTCAGCTTCCTTATGATCATTTTGTATCATGATATAGTGCGACACAGGATGTGAAAGCCTTTCCGAAACATTTACTCCACATTTTTGGGCTGCTAGCTAGGCTTCCCAAAGTTTGGGTCGATAAGTCCCAGGATTTCTGTTTTCTGACAGTCATGTGATCCAGTTTCTATCACTTGGCCTCATCTATCTATTTCTGCCCAGATCTGCTTAAAGACGCTCTTCGCTCTGGTTCTTTGCCCTGGACTTGCACCATGCTTCCCTGACCACTGTCACTGTGTCCTCTGTCGTTCCGTGGTTTTAGACTCCAGCAAACCCACTTTTCGTAGGTGTGAGGAAGAAGGGTATGCGGGAGTAGCAGCCAGGGAAGGAGACGCTGGCTGCCAATAGGCTCGTGCGTTCTTGACGGAGAAACACTGACTGCTGAGCCTTTAAGCTGATTGAATCATAGTCTTAGCAAACAGCAGCATTGTTATTTACCTGGCCTGCAAACGTCCCGGACGATGTGGAAATTTGCTTTGGAAAGAATTTTAAAAATATTCCAACGAGAACACTATTGGAATAAGAATAAAATCTGTGTGGTTTTCAATCATTTGTTGGCAAGTACGAGTCTTGATTCTTCTTCGAGACCTGTTAGGGGACTGTCTTGAAGCATGGTGTTTATATTCACCTGCGGCATTGAGAGGCTGTTTATTGTGGCCGATTTTCTTTGAATTGGGTCTGCCTCCATTTCTAAATACCCCAGGCACTTTTTCCTTAATAGACGTTTCATAGGAGGGAGAAGATTTTAATGCTTTCCATTCACGTTTAAGAGTCATTCTTCACGTGGATCTAGAAGGATTTGTCATAGTTCTTTACTGGATGGACTACAGTTTCCTGTGCACTGCATTAACCAGTTGGTTCAGTGAAGTTGGTCTGCAGCCTCTCACCTGGCTGCCAGCTGGGAGGCATGAATTAAACCGCTATACCTTCATTACCCACGAAAGATAAGAATGTAGCTGGATTTAAACCCTTAGCATTACAGACTTGTGTCTGCTTAAATGTTCTTGCATGGGGGCTACGAAATCAGTAATTTTCTGAAGCTTTTGTTTTTTTCAAGTTTTCTTTCTTAGTTTTTTAGTTTCTTAGTTTATTTCTTCTCTCTAGAAGTAGATTTTTGTTTTCTTTCTTAGTCTAATGCTGTCTGCAGCTTGGCTACTGCTGATGCTTAAAACAGAAAAAAAATCACCAGCTTAGGACTGCATTTGGGGGGGAATTATTTCATATTCTCACACAGGGATGGGATTCTGTTGAACAGCCGCTGCAAATTCACGCAATCTAGGTTTTATGGAAATCAACTCAGGAACCTGTGGGAGAGAAGAGACAAGGGCAGGGTGTGTGTGTGTGTGTGTGTGTGTGTGTGTGTGGCGGGGGGGCGTCTATTCAGATTTGGGGCACCGTGGGTATGAAGACGGCTGGAAGGTGATTGGAGGGGGAGGCAGGTTTGCACATTGTACTCGTCAGGTTGCTCCGAGTTCACAGGGTAGCCGTGCTGTTTATGAAACCTGACCACTCGGTGCCAACAGGGGCCGGACTCGATTTGTCTGCTTATCCTCACGGTCTCTGTGTATGCGTGCCCTCCTCACAGAGGCCTTGCCTCGTCCCCAGCTCCCACTGGTGGTAACGCTTCTCACACCTTGCAGACATGGCTTGCTTCATTTTGTGTCTTCCCCAGCAGCCGGTTAGCCCACGGAGAGCCTGCACCAGGTCATCAGCCCCGTCCTCCCAGCTGCCGGCGCAGGGCCGGGCACACGCCGCATGCCCTGTGATGGGCACCGACCAGAGTAACTCAATTCCTATGCATTCACCCAGAATAAATCTGCTGGGAGTATACTCCGGACAATCTGTTTCTTTCTTGGTCTGTCTCATGTTGGTTCGACATAACCACCCAACATCTGATCGTGTATTTCACTGATTTTTAAAAATATGTCCTTTGTCTCTTCTTATTAGGAAGCCGAGCAGAAAGAAAACAGTGTCTGTTTTCAGATCTAGCCCTGGCAGTGACACTGATGCCTGTCCCTGCCCATGGGTGGGGCAGTGGGGTGACTCTGCTCCCAGCTGCTCATTGGCCCATCCTCCACCCTCTCTTCTCCCGGGAAGTCAAGTATGAATTTTGTCTGCTAGTTACCTTTAGCCCAGTGGGCAGCATCGCAGGACTCAGCATGTGACTAATGCCCTGAGAGACCTTGGCAGGTCGGGTAAGCGGCAGCTGAGCTCCTGCGGAGCCCCCCACCCCTCCCCCACCCTCGCCACCTCTTCTGCTCTGCAGTGGCGTGTCACCCAGCAGTCAGCTCGGGGTGGCACAGATGGTGAGTGGCTTTGTAAGTCCTGGAGCTCTCTCTCCACTTACGACCTGAAGAAATCTTGCTTATCTGTTCCTTCTCGATTGTTATGTAAAACCTGGAAGTTTCCTCTGTGTGGGGTGTGTGTGTGTGTATGTGTGTGTACACACCTACACAGAGCTGTTGCAGCACAAGACTGCCTGAGCTGAGCAGATACGCTACAGGATTGGCGGCTGGTGAAAACAACGGACCCTCTGCTACTCCACCAAAAAAAATTACGATAGTATGAATTGAAATGTAAAGATTTCTGTATTAGAAAAAAAGAAAATTATCTTCAGCTTTGTGACCTAGCTATTTGAAAGAACATGTAATAAGTAGATCACAGATGCCTTCTAAACGATAGCTAAACTGTCAGCACTTGGTGGATGAGAAAAGCCTTCAGAGCATTTGCTATTATGTCCTTCGCTTTACTGCCGAACGTGCCTTAGAGCATTTACTCATCAATGATTCTCTCGTAAGAATTATTCTTATTTATTGTCTGTACTGCCCACTTTTTATATTGATGTGTATATAAATTGTCTATAACATCCAGGGCGAGGCTTTTCAAATAGTTTTCTTTTGTGTGTTTTGACGTCTTAATTTTGTTTGTAAACTCTTTGTGGTTGGTCAAGCATTGTTTTTAATTAACTCTGTCCCTGACTGTTCTGCACGCAGGACTAATCACAGAGTCTTGGTAGACGAAATAATAATGGTGCCTAGAATGTATCGAGCCGTTTCTGGTGCCATTCTAAGCTTTCGGTGTAAATCATTTAGTCATTCTAAAAGCCCCACGAGATCGCTACTATTTTCAGCTTCCATTTATACTTAGGGAAACGAGGCTCAGGGAGGTGAAGTAACATGTCCCCAGTCCTACAGCTAATAAGCTGGGAAGACGGGATTTGGCTCTCGAATCTGGGGTCTTAAATACCATTCTATCCTTTTGGTCAAATACTACACTGCAATCTCTCTCTAGATACTTGGTGGTTGGTTTAAAGTTTATGTGCACCCTTTTATCATTTTTCTATTTTAGCTATACTATCTCAAGGAATATAAAAGAAACTGATCAGAATAGCAAAGTACAGTTCCCCTACACTTGTATTGCTGCTTTTGTGGTATAGAGTATGGGGAAGGCGAGAGGCACGGTGAAATTTAGGTTGGTGTGTTTTACCTTTACCCATTGGGAGCTAGTTCTGAGATGTGTGGGAAGAAGTGGGAGTGGACGGCCGGTAGGGGTGTGGGCTTCTTTGTGCCTCTCCTCCTCTGCTCTCATTAGCCGTGATAATGAGAGCTGAGGGGAGTCAGGTGCAAGAGGACAGAGACGGTGTCAGGGAAGGAGGTGGTGACTTAAACCACTTGAGCATGTTGTGGCAAGAATTCTTTGTGAGTGAAGCCTTTTTAATGTGGGGAGTGGAAACTCAACTCAAAACTGGCAGACGTAAAATGAATTTCTAAAGTGTTTTTAGAGAAATGAGATTTGACAGCCAAGGAAAGAGCTGGATGGACCGTTAGACTGTGGGTTTAACACATTGATGGGTCAGCGAGGCATCAAGTCGGCTGGTTGGCCTTTGGGAATTCCAGAGACAAGCCTTGCCTTCCTGGGAGGAATGTGACATTTTTTCTCTCTTGACAGAATTCAGCTTAGGGAACCACCAGCGTGGGACGATGCAAGCCCACGAGCTGTTCCGGTATTTTCGAATGCCAGAGCTGGCTGACTTCCGACAGTACGTCCGCACCCTGCCGACCAACACGCTCATGGGCTTTGGAGCTTTTGCAGCCCTCACCACCTTCTGGTACGCCACGAGGCCCAAAGCCCTGAAGCCGCCATGCGACCTCTCCATGCAGTCTGTGGAGGTGGCGGTAAGTGGAGGGGCTGGCCTCCCTGCTGGGTACGTTTTCCCTGCGTTTCCCCAGACTCCCCATTGAGTGCTGTACTGGTCCACATCAGTCACCATCAGATATTTGCTTGCAAGGGCACTTTGTAAGCCAAAATGTGCTCAACACACCAACGTTGGTCAACAGGGTAATAGATGGAGGGTAGGGGCCAAAATACAGGACAGAGGGACAAAAGAGGTGGTGTTGGTGGGGTGTCTCCCTGTAGTCACACAGAGGTTCATTGCACAAATCCTGTTGAGTTTCTGCCCTGTGCAAGGCACTGCAGTAGGCCTAGAGGATTCTGTGAGCGGAAAAGGACAGGCTTATGTTCCAGCCGAGAAGAGAGTTGTCGAACAAACATTCCAGAAAGAAGGATTCTCATCTGTGGTATACCTGATACTTAGAACACATCGTGCAGCTTTTGAAAGGGGCTCTGAGATTTCACCTAGGAAAAGGTGAGTCTAGGAACTGGGCAGGACATGGGCTAGGAACATGGCCACAGAGTTTCAGGCAGGACGTGAACAAGCCAAGGGCATTTGGGAGGTATCAGATGCTGAGTCGTGGAGCACCATGGTTGTAGAGAACTTGGGCAAACTACAGGCCGCGTTGTTGTCATCACGAAAATGAAACCAGAGCGTGTGTTCCCTAATTAGGGCTGAATGGGTGGGATGGCCTAGCGAACGCTAAGGCCCCTTTTCAGAAAGATTCTTTCTTAATGCTTCTGCTCTGCCTTCCTTCCCTTCTGAATCTCTTCAGTACAAAACGTGAGACCTTGAAAAGATGAAGCAGCCAGGTTCTCACTGGTGCGGGGACCCTTGGCGTACTCTCTGTGTCGTAGTCTCTCGCTTTCCCCTGCCCAAGGCGGAATCGATTTCAGTATTTTTAACTTTCAATGCATATGATGTTTCTTCTTCCCCATCCTGCACCACTCCCCAGGCTGATGGCCATGAGCAGGAGAGATGCCCTTTCAAACGGAGCCTTGGCCCGATGAGTACGTTTTTGTTATTTATAGGGTTTTAGCTCTTTGCTTTCCTTTAGACAATTGCTTGGATTCATTAATTTGAGACTTTTAAAATATATGGCAGATATGTCAGTCTAATTCGTACCAAAATGTAAAAATAGAATGACTGAATTATTGCCAAGGAAAGTTGGTTTTATACCTTATTTAGAAGGTAAATGTGACTTAATATTTTACTTCAGCTCGTCGCAAACCGAGAAGCAGTAGGATTAGTTTTTCTACTAGATGTGCGTGAGGTTTTTGACATTCCTTTTCCTCTGGAGGAGGACCTGGTGTCTCACAGTAGCATTGCTATCACTCTGAAAAGAGTACTTGGCAAGTGCAGATTTAAGATATTTATAATTGAGCAGTAACTGTAAATGCCTAATTCGTATTGTATGAGAAATGTGGAGGCACTTACAGTGTGCCTTTTAAGCTCCAGCCTAGCATGAAGTCATTGTGAGACTTAGGAAAAGAAGCATGCATGTCCTGTGTGGAACAGTTTAAAAATTACCGATAAGCAGAAAGAAAATTAAAATCTCTAATTCCACTACCTCGTAGAGAGGCTTCCTGATTTTTCTCTTTGCTTATAGAAATGGATTTACCTCTGATTTTCAGAACTTGTAGGTCTTAGGAGTAGATACAAAATTTGCTTTGCATGTCTAAAAAAGAACTTTAAATATTGAATTTAAGATGAGCTTTGAGTTCTGATGCTCGGTAATTATAGATGCTTTTATATAGCTGGCATGGTCATACGGCTATGGCAGAAAGAAGCACTTAATTCATTTCCTTACGTATTCACGAAGAGCCTGCATGTCTGGCACGGTCGGAGCAACTGATTGCCAGAATAAAATATTGCTGTTTTTTTCCTACTTTGAAAACAAGTAAGCACCATACACCCTGATCCCCCGCCCCCTGCCCCCATTTCGCATCCAGATTTTTACCCTCCTCTTCCCATAAACCTTACCTGGATATTAATAGGAGAGGAATCTGCACTTCTCGGTTTTGCTGCATCTCATTACTACCCACACCGGCTGATTCCAAGCTACACCTTCTTAAAGTGGCAGCACAGAGGTTCCTGATAAGTTGGAGCTTCTGACATTTCCTTTTAAAAGTCAGGGTCATAGAGATCCCTGGGTGGCTCAGTCGGTGAAGCGTCTGCCTGTGGCTCAGGTCATGATCTGGGGAGTCCTGGGATCGAGCCCTGCATCAGGCTCCCTGTTCAGCGGGGAGTCAGCTTCTCCCTCTGCCCCTCCCCCTGCTCTTGTGCTCTTTCTCTCTCCCTCTCTCTCTCTCAAAGGAATAAATATAATCTAAAAAAAAAAAGTCAAGGTGATAAAGAGGATGTTAGCACTCGAGCTGTAGCCCCATGTAGGCAGTGAGGACATAGGCTGTGGAACAGGACAGAGAAGCCAGAGTTTGGAACAGAATCCAACAAGCCTGTCTTTCTTTCTTTCTTTCTTTCTTTCTTTCTTTCTTTCTTTCTTTCTTTCTTTCTTTCTTCCTTCCTTCCTTCCTTCCTTCCCTTTCTTTCCTTTCTTTCCTTTCTTTTTCATTTTTTATTATGTTAGTCAGCATACAGTACATCCTTAGTTTTTGATGCAGTGTTCCATGATTCATTGTTTGCGTATATCACCCAGTGCTCCATGCAATACGTGCCCTCCTTAATACCCATCACCAGCCCAGCCCAATCCCCCCCCACTTGAAGCCCTCAGTTTGTTTTCCAGAGTCCACAGTCTCTCATGGTTCATTCTCCCTTCTGTTTACCCCCCCTTCATTCTTCCCTTCCTTCTTCTACCGATCTTCCTACTTCTTATGTTCCATAAATGAGTGAAACCATATGATAATTGTCGTTCTCTGCTTGACTTATTTCACTTAGCATTATCTCCTCCAGTGCCGTCCATGTTGCAGCAAATGTTGAGAATTCGTTCTTTCTGATAGCTGAGTAATATTCCATTGTATATATGGACCACAGCTTCTTNACATCTTCTTAATCCAGTCATCTGTTGAAGGGCATCTCAGCTCCTTCCACAGTTTAGCTATTGTGGAAAATGCTGCTATGAACATTGGGGTGCATGTGGCCCTTCTCTTCACTACATCTGTATCTTTGGGGTAGATACCCAGTAGTGCAATTGCTGGATCATAGTCAACAAGCCTTTCTTACCTTTCAACCGTGGTTTGATCTGGACCATGTTTAGAGGGCTGTGCCCCCGCGTCTGTGGTGGCAGCTGACACCTGCCTGCAGCAGCAGGACCCGAAGGGCTGCCTTTCTCTGTGTGTCAGGGAGGAATTTCCATCTGCCACAGAATTTTTCTGCTGCTGCTCCATACCTCTGAGCTGTGGAGGGAAGCGAGGTTTTCTGTGTCCATGTGGCCTATAATCACTTTCACAAGTGACGTGCATGTTTCCTTGCCTCTGCCTGTTGGCTGAGATCCCCGTGTTCTCTGGTGAAGATGACCTTCGCCTCAGTGACTAGAAACCCTTCGGCACCCGTGAAGGCCTGGGCTGTGGTGGTTGCGGCTAAGGGACAGAGGAGAGCGTGATGGTGCTGGAAGGGACCAGGAAGGCCGAGGATGTGGTGGAGGCTGGGCCTGGCTCCTCTGCTTAGACCAGGCCACTTTGGGCAGGTTCCCCTGACTTTCCAGACCTTCAGCTTCCTGGAAAACAGGAGCGACAGTAGCTGCCCCCCCTCATGGACGTTAAGAGGACTGCAGAGACGTTTGCAGAGTGTCCAGTCGGCCCATACTGAGTGTTCAGGAAATGTTCGTTTTCTTCTCTGTAAAGGCCTCCTCTTTTAAACATCATGTTTTATATACAAGAAAATAGCTGAATCCTAAGAGGCAAAATTGTGTCATACAGTTAGTGGAATATTGAGAGCTCTGTTACACTGCTTTCATTATAGTAATCGAAAGTTACATGTTATAACTAGGGCTTTTCAGGGGCAGGAGGAGGAGGATAAATGAGGATAATAAGGAAAGTTGGGGTCTGTCTAGATTAATTGTTTGAAAGATTTTATTTATTCATTTGACAGAGAGAGAGAATGCACAAGCAGGGGGAGCGGCAGACAGAGGGAGAGGGAGAAGCAGGATCCCTGCTCTGGCCCCACGTGGGGCTCGATCCCGGGACCCAGGGATCATGACCTGAGCTGAAGGCAGACGCTTAACTGACGGAGTCACCCAGGTGCTCCTCTCTAGATGAAATTGAAGAGCCAGTGGCTAGACCTTTGAACGCAGGAACAGCCTCTTCTGAAAATGGGCGTTGCACAATGGCAAATGAGTCTGCAGGCAATGATGGAATGGAAGGAAGAGAAGGAACAGGTAATAGAAGACTGGAGTCTGAGCTTCCGGCAGAGGGTGAGGCTGGATGTGGGATCAGACACTGTCAAGGATGTCAAGGATGGGGTGGGAGTGAGGCCTGGGGCTGGGGGCATGGAGCTGTCCGCACCGGGCCGCAGGAACACAAGCGTATTTCTGATGAGCTTCTGCCTCCCCTTCTCCTCTGCCCCTGCACCAGGTTGGACATGGATGGGGTCAGAGCAAAATTTGGTGCTGATGGGGTCATAGGCCCACCTACCAGAGTTTAAGGGATTCAGGCAACAAACCATTCCAAAATATAAAAGGGAATCATTATAATTGCTGAAGGAGGGAGTAGAAAGAATATGAGAATTCCTTTTAACTGGTGAGAGATGTCCTATAGGCCTTGAGATGGCTTACTTGTCAAATTAGGATGGAGAGATTTCGGGTAACTACTGCTAGACTGTAACGTATTAAAATGAAAACCCAAGTTATTTGCTTTGCTTTTAAAAATATTAGAGAAGGGAGTAAATTGTAGGATGCAAAGAGCTTTTTTTTTTTTTTTTAAGATTTTATTTATTTATGCGAGAGAGTGCACAAGCCGGGGGGAGGGGTAGGGGGAGAGGGAGAAGCACACTCCCCGCTGAGCAGGGAGCCCGATGCGGGACTCCATCCCAGGACCCAGAGATCATGACCTGAGCTGAAGGCAGCTGCTTAACCAACTGAGCCCCCAAAAAACTTTTTTATACCAATAAGCTCACAGTCTTTTTGAGACTTCATTTTAAAAATATCACAACTTCGTTTCAAATTTACCTCTGGCAACTAAACCAATTAGTCTATAACAGATGTACTGTTTAAACTTGTTAGTTACAGCTCCTTGGTTCCAGTGTGGGTTCATATCTTTCAAGATGCAGAACCGGTTCTTTGGATATCACTCATCTTGTCTAAGCTGGATGACTTTCACACCAGGTGATCTAATGACATTCAGGCGCATGCTCGCTGGCTGGCCCTCTGGCATGAAAGCTTGCGATTGACCCGTCCGCATGGCGGGCTATATATGGTTAGCAGCTTGCCGTAGCGTTTTAGTCCTGTGCTCCAGAAGGTCTCATATGGTGGAGGTGACGCTCTGGATTGAATCCTCCGTGAGTCACAGAGTAATTATCTGACAGGCATCCATTCAGAAGCACTTGCGCATCGGCCGAGCCGTGTGTGCCCCGTCCTGGGGAAGAAGAGGCTGCTGGCCTCATGCAGCTTGCTGGTCGGAGGGCAGTACCGCCAAGGACTCCGTCTGTCCCTGGCAGAGGGCGAGGAGTGTCCTTAAACTGAGAGTAATATGAGCCACTTGTTCTCATGCCCTGGAGCTGGAGCTCTGGTTCATTCTCCGCTAAGAACTCTGAAAGGGACAAACCAAATGGAACATCTCTGGCCTGTGGAAGCAACGCTGAGTAGATAGCGTGGTTTTAAGTTTTGACGAAGGCTCACATAGGACTTGCACAGACAGACTGCCTGCCTCTGGGGTAATGACATTGGCAATCCAAAGACCGAAAATGACCCAGAGAAGCTGACTCATAGAGGCGGTGAGGAGAAGGGTGGTTGCCTGGGGCTGGGGGTGGGAGTATAGGGAGAAAAGGGCCTAAACTGTCAGCTGCCAGATGAGCAAGGTCTGAGGCGCTCACCTGGAACATGGCGACCGTGGCTGAGAACACTGCACTGTACAGTTGAAATTCGCTAAGAGAGTAGGACTGACGTGTTTTCACTGAAGAAGAAAATGTAAATCTGTGAGGTGATGAAGTGTTAATGACTCCATGGTGCGAATCTTTTCACAGTGTGACGTACACTCTAGGGGCCTCATGGTTTTATCAGTGACACCTCAGTATAGCTGAAAAAACAAAAGGCAAAGAATGGCAATGCACTGGACTTGAATGGGTGGGGCTGGTTCTGAGTGGGGGCACTGTGTCCAGCAGGGAAGGGGCAAATATCGCCATAAGGCAGAGGCACAGAGAGGGTCTGCATGGGAGCTGCCAGGGCAGAGCAGAAAGAGATGGTTTCTGGGAAAGGCAGGTGCGTTTGGATGGTGGAACCATGGCCGCCCACCTGGCGGTCTGTGGCAGAGCACCTGTAAGAGGGGGTGTTAGACTCACGAATTTGAAGCCGGTGGGAGGTAGCAGGGGAGCATGAAGAGGAAAGGAGGAATATTAGGAACAGTCTAGTTGTTTCTGCAGTCATTTGTAAGTAGAAAACATAAATAAAAACAGAATTCTCATCCCTGGGAAGACTTGGAATGGTTGCCTAGAAGTACGGGTGGGACTTTCAGAGAATCTCCTGACTTCATACCTGTCAATAGTACTTGTGTAAATTCCTGTTTGGGGGCATTAACCTTCATTTACTTGCCATTTGCAGTTGCAGGTTTCTGGTCAGTATTCGCCCACTGCCCGTGCTTCCCTGGTCTGACTGTAAAATAATTGTACATGTGGTCAAACAAAGATGTACACAAAGATTTGCCTTTTTAATTTTATCCATAGCATCTTGGCTGCTGTGGTGCTCAGAGTTTTCAAACACGTTTTTCTGAAGCGTTACGGCATCTGAGGGCATTTTCAGCAAGTGGCCCTAGCAGTCGGGGCAGTGGGACTGGATGGAGAGCACGTTTTGGGGGGGGGTGTTTTTGTTTAGACGTGTTATTCTGGGGGTGTGCAAACATCAGCATTTTCCTACCTTGCGGTAACTTTATTTTTTATTTTTTTTTAAAAGATTTTATTTATTTATTTGACAGAGATAGAGACAGCCAGCGAGAGAGGGAACACAAGGGGGGGAGTGGGAGAGGAAGAAGCAGGCTCACAGCAGAGGAGCCTGATGTGGGGCTCGATCCCATAACGCCGGGGTCACGCCCTGAGCCGAAGGCAGATGCTTAACCGCCGTGCCACCCAGGCGCCCCTACCTTGCGGAAACTTTAGCACCTCTTCTAAGACTACAGGCTTCTTAATAACAAAGTATGAAACACCTTGCTAATTACTTTTTCTTAACTAGACTCATATTGTCAGAAACTTAACTGAGCTTCCATGTGGTATTAGCTCCTCTACTCATTGAAAGTGACCAGGGATTTGAATGAGGTGGTGCTGGTCATGGGGCAGCGGTGGGGGGGGTGAGTGGGCTGCAAAGTGAAGGGCGGGCATGACGGAACTGAAGGCAGTTTCTGATCTCTGTGCCAAGACCAGGCCACAGACGTATTAAGTAGCTGCCTTTAGGAATTCAAAGAAAGAAAGATGATTGTTTTAGAAAAACTTATTTCTGGGTTCCATTTAACCGGGCAGTAAAAGCTTAATACGTTCACTGAATAGGAATACGGTGGAGCAGGTCTGACAACGCAATGTGATTTTGTACAAAGGGTGCTGCCTCTCAGAGCTTCATTAAGCAGGGAGTGCGTGTATTCATAAATGACAGAAGCGTGTGCTAGAATATTTATTTAAATTTAAAAATAGCCTCCCCCCGCAGGCAGGGTCAACTCGTGCCAGATGAAAAATGACGAATGTAAACTTTCTGAGGCTCTCGACAAAAATCCCTCCTTCTCACATTCATGTCTAGAAGGCCAGCCGTGGATGAGAGATAGACGCTGGTTCCCTTTAGAATAGTCGGAAGTGGAGCAGAACGTCTCGCATATTCTAGATGGCAGGCATGTAGAGATGCCACAGGCAGTTTTGTTTTGCTGGAACAATGTGTGTTTGTGGGAATTTGGATTTGGTGCCTCCAGACTTTCTTCCCTCTCATGGAGGTGGGAGGGTGCTATTTTCCCTTCTGTGGTTGGTGAGATTTCCCCTGGTGATAACACTGAAATGTGCTTGGCTGCACAGAACTAGAGTTTCTAAGTACTGTGCCAGCCCCTGCCCCCCCACTGAGGCACACATCCTCCTCTTGGGAGAGCGGGGGCTCAGGAAGTAGGAAACTGGAGGGTGAAATGGAAGCCCTTCTGAGGATGAAGGGAAAGTGTTGAGGAACCAAAAAACCGAGTCGGCCACCGGTGATCTGGGCCTGGCTCTCGAAGATGGAGATGAGCACTGTGTGGGTGAGTTTGAACCTGCTCGCGATCCACAGAAACCTCTTAACGTACTGGATGTCCACGGAGCTGGGTCCAGGACATTTTATATGTCTTGCCAAAGCCTCTCCCTGGGGCTGTTTTCTCACCTGCAGAGCGGCTGGCATATAGCAGGCGCTCAGGAAATATTCACTTAGCCTCCATTGTTCCTGCACTCAGATGACAGAACCCAACACTGATTGTGACGTGAGGGTTCTGCCCTTTCTTTCCTCCCTGGGCGTAAAGGATCTCAGGAAGTCAGCGAGTTCAGTGGTGAGCGNCAGGAAATATTCACTTAGCCTCCATTGTTCCTGCACTCAGATGACAGAACCCAACACTGATTGTGACATGAGGGTTCTGCCCTTTCTTTCCTCCCTGGGCGTAAAGGATCTCAGGAAGTCAGCGAGTTCAGTGGTGAGCGTGAGCAGTGAGCCTGAGGGTTCCCCGTTATGCTAGGACATAGACAGTTTGTCATATCATGGGGAGTCTAAGTGTGTTTTGGATGTCCTGTCTGTTAGCATTCAGGAAGTATGCTTGGGAAGGTCACTGACTGACAGGCCTTTAAAGGCCCTGGTTCAGTATAGCAAAGATCTAGTGTTGCTGGAAATGAGAATCGATGGCCAGAGAGTCTCTCTAAGAGGTCACTGGATGGAAGAGTGGTTTTTGTGCCCGAGAAGCAGACAGTGGTGGTTCTGGGCAGGGTAAGATGCATGTAAAAATATAAGTGCTGGGAAGAGTATTTCACATGGAGGCTATTGGCAACAGAAAAAAAAAATAGCAAAATAAAACAAAAAAACCTAACAGCAATCCCCAAAAAGCAACACAAAAAACTATGCCCCCAGGGCTGTGATTCTACCTGCTGCTTTTCCCCCTGGAGATGGATTTAACACTAAAATCCAGCTGCGTCTTCAAAGGTTTCCTTTCAAGCTACAAAGTTCTCCTTCCCTCCCTTGTCTCCCTTCCTCTTCCTGCCCCTCCCCCCTTAGCGAGAGTAAACGGTAGTGACACAAGGGGAACTTGAATGTCTTGGCCTGCAGATACCCATTTTCTAGATTGAGATGAACGAGACCAGTTTATAAAGCCTGGGTCTTTCTGTCGCCCAGAAATCCTCAAGGATGTAATTCCCTTTTTGCATTTAAATATGAGCATGCGCAAAACGACTCTCACGTCAAGAGTCCTTTTTGTCAAATACAGGTTTCCTCTGCTATCCAAAAATAGCGTGCCCCTGTGAAAGATTTTGTAAGCCTCAATGGCATAAAGTAAGAGTGTCCCCCTCTTTCCAAGAGTTCAAGTTATGCCACTTCCCTTTTACAAAATACCAACATAAACGCGAAACTCCTCTCCAGATTTCTTCCGGTTAGTGAGAACAGGTACTGATGTGGGTCTTTTGTAAAAGTCCAGTGTCATAAAATGAACTTTCAGAAAGCGGGAGCAAAGGCCGGTATTGGCAAAGGTTCTGGTGTTGGGAACCACAGATACGCAGATGTCCACTGTGGTCCTGCGCTTACTGGTCCCGCATGGAACTTGAACTTTCATTTCCTAATTCAGCCCACGTGGAGAGACTGACCCCGAGAGGAACCTTAGCTTATACAGATGTTGCAGAATGGACTCAGGACCACTGGTGTGACTGTAGTGTGTTTGACTCAGAATTCCAGAAGTATTTTTTTTCATGTAAGTAGATTTTCCTAGAAATAGTGACATGTACTTGTATGACCCTGTAATGAAATACCCTCCTTTTGAAATGGCTCAAGTTTGTAGCATATATAGACATTTGAACTCAGTTGTTAGAGCTGTGATTCCCGACACTCCCCTTTGTAGGTATAATTAAAGTTGCTGACACCCAGTGTTTACAAATAACATTTTTGTTCAAGAAGAATAGGACATATGCACATCAAAGAGCAACAAATTTCAAAGCACAAATCTTTGCTTAGTGGGCCCCTTCCACCCCCGCTCCCCTTTCATTCAGACTCCTCTCTTGAAATTACAGAGTATAGTACAAGTAAGTGACAGGGTGACTTTTTACCCAGTTTCACCTATGCCTTAAATGGGTGTCTTTTTGGCATAGAGCTCAGTTATTGCTTCATCTTCACACCTTTGCCAAGTATTCTCTTTGCTAATTAGAATAATAATAAATATCTTGTCTTCAGGTTACTTTGTCAAGTTGATGGCTGTTAGGGATATAATTAATTTCTTTAGCTTGGATTTGGCTGTTTACCTCCATGTTTCTCAAAGTTTTGAGGATTGTATACCACCCCAAAATTAACCTTAATTATAGAATTATTTAACCAAAAGTTTGTTATAAAATTATACACTAGAGCAGCGATTCTCAAAATAGGAATTAGGAGGTTGACCTACTATCTTGAAAGGGATATGGTCTCCATATATCCAAAGCTAAACTGACTCTCTTCTCAAACCTGGCCCCCATGTCCAGTCTTCTATTTTTGATTAAATGGAACTACTATTTTTAGATCTCCTTCTTTAGACCCAGTGACTGGCCAGATCCCATTCATTAACCCTTCCTACTTCTGCTGTCACCCTTCTCCCCATTCCCACTTGCCACTGCCCTCACCCAGGCCCTCATGAGCACATTTTTCTGGAGTCCCTTTCCCCTCCACCCATTCTTCATGTTGCTTACCCGCTTCTTGTAGATTTCTTTCTGAAGCATTATTCTGATTTTCACTACTTCTCTCCAGGCGGGTGGTTCTCACTTCCCATGCCCCAGAATCCCCTGGAGGGCTTGCTACAGCTGCTGGGCCACACCCCCAGAGTTTCTGATTCAGTAGATCTGCTGAAGGGCAAGCTGATTTGCTTTCATTAAAAGGCCCTGGTGTTCCCCAGACCATCCTTTGCGGACCTCGGCTTGAGGACGAGCCTGTGCTCCGAAGATTCCAGGCTACTCCTGTCTGTTCATTCTGACTTCCTGCTTGCTCTTTGCTCAGCCAGTGCTCTGTGGAGCCCCTCTGGGGATGTAAGGATAAGACTCAGGTTCCTTCAGAAAAAGCTCTGTGTCTTATTCACCTGATTCCCCTCTGCCCCATTGACAGCTGTAGGAGTTCTCAGTGGAATGCTTGGGGAGGGCAGTAATGCTTTTGCAGAGAAACCGCTGAGTGAAGCCACGCATGAACGAATGTCAGGACAAGAGATGTAGGAGGCCCCATCCTTAGCTGAGGTCCTGAGGACCTGTCTGGGCTACCAGGCTGCTTGTGCCTCCTGGCCATGCTTGATAGGCAGAGTGGGCTGGGCTGGGCCAGGGGCCAGGAGGCAGTTACTTGCAGCCATCCGCTCCTCTCCACCAGGCACACCTCTTTTCTTAGCTTTTTTTTCTTTCCCATTTTCTGTCACTCCATCCCTTGCTCCTTTTTCTCCTACCTTAGCCGTGATGCCCTGGCTGTTTTTGGTGGGTGGCTTCCTGGATTGAAAAGGCTTCCAATGCTTACTATAAAGCCACAAAATTGCTTCTGAATTTTAATCCGAGTATTTGTTGAAGAAAAGATACAGGCTAAGGAGGACGGGCATCGTAGTCAGGGCATGTTATAGGGTGTCTGAGTAGTAGTCTGCGTACTCCTATTTCATAAGACCGATTTTGTTCAGCTAAAGATAACCCTGAATGTGGACACATGGTATCCCCATTCTGCAGACAAGCAAACAGACCCAGAGACTAGGGAATAATAATGCATGATTCCACAGAGCAGAGATTTCCCCACCATTGTACACACACAAAGAATAACTTCTTTGCTTTATAAAGAAGTGTGTTATGATTAATAACTCTGTTTGGAATCATGGCTGCAGGTATTAGAAAGTGTCTGGCAATGTAAAGAAGACTGTGAAGCTGAGTAGAATATACCATGGGGTGATGCTTATTCCAGAAGACTGTTAGTAGCTTTAGATCAAGTGTCAAACACATATTTAGTACATAGTGAAAGAGTTTCTATAAATGGAAAGCATAGAAAAAAGTCTACAAGGAACTCATTGAACTGATAATAAGGGCTAGTCATTTTTTTTTCTTAATATACTTCTGTTACTGCTGTTTTTTTTGAAATATATATATGATAAATTGGTTGGGGGGAGAGCTTGTAGGAGATATGAAGAATCCTTCCTAAATCCTAAAAACAACAACAACAACAAATAAACAACAACAACAAAAAGCAGCAGCAGAAGAAAAACGATCCATCAAAATCTGTCTGGCAGTCATGACCTTTAAAGAGTCTCCGTGTTGGTTCCTCCCCTGGAATGCATCCGTGTCTCCATCAGCTCTGCCTCTGCTCAGTCTCTGCGGTCTCAGACCCAGCCCTTAGCCCCTTCTTTGTGAAGGGTTTCCTGTCTGCTTTCTTCAAACCTCACGCTAGAAACGATCTCTCTCACTTGTGCATGGTCCTTGCTTGTCATACCAGAAGTTCTTGTATCCTCGTCTGATCTCCCTGAGAGAGTGTTTCCTGACCATTGCAAATGTGAAGACCCCTCTCTGAAATTAAAAAAAAAACAACAACAAGATGAAGATGAAGAAGAAGAAGAAGAAAGGAAGGAAGAAGAAAGAAAGAAATCGTCGGCTCTGACATCATAGTAGTTAAGCTTTTATTTATCAGTTTCTAAAGAATGCCTGGAAGTCTATGGGTATCTGGACCCTCAGTGTCTCTGTGGCCCCAGAGGGCTGCGCAGCTCACAAGCTGAAAGCTACTACCTCTTACAATGGCCTCTGCTACGAGTTAGGAGTTGTGGGTAGCAGGTGCGCTTTTCGCACCAACCAGTGAAGACCCCGTAGAGAAGGATGCACAGTGGTATCACGTTGGTGCGCCTCTAAGCGCAGAGAATCAAAGCAGTGTAGACATGTCCCTGCACCCCATACCTTTGTAGCTGGTGGTCGTGACCATTAGATACTGGGTGAGAATCCAAAGTTCCTAACAGGTTACACCACTGTTGACACAGTGGACGTAATCTCAAAAGGAAAATACATAACATGATGGAAGTTGTACTGAGTGATGTGTCCTTTCCGTGAGAGCTGGCGCCTCCTCAGTCTCCTGTGCCGTGGTTGGTAGAGGTTTGAGGATGCTCACGGCATGTGTGGTGGTCGCAGGTTTCCAGGCCTCCTCCTCTCTTCGACCTTATCCAGCCAGACCCCTGCTCCGAGGTGGGACCCTCTGACAGCCATTTGGTCTTAGCCTTGATTCTCTGAAGCCTGCACTTGACCCCAGGAGAATGAGTTCTCCTAGCAAATCCTGCACACTTCCGTTCACTCACCAAGTACTGAGCAGCTCCCCTTCAGGGGCCCCGTGGAGGGCCTGGTGGGCATGCGTGTTAGGCTTTTTATTTTTAACGTTTTCCTCTAACATGCTCATGCGTCTTTCTCTTTCCACAGGGTAGCGATGGTGCTCGGAGATCCCCACTGCTGGATAGCGATGAGCCCTTGGTGTGTTTCTACGATGATGTCACAACCTTGTACGAAGGCTTCCAGAGGGGTATACAGGTGTCAAGTAAGCATTTGCTGAACTTGTGTGACTAATGCTCAACGAATTTCATTCAGAACAAGCAGTCTCTCTTGAGGAAGTCATGTTTGCTCTCATCTTCCTTCTTCTTCCACCTGTTCACGTCCCCCTGTCTCCTCCCATACCATCTCCAGAGTGAGCCCCAAAGCACATGAGCCCCTCTAGCTGCTCCCCGGGCAGAGCGGGTTCCATGGTCAAATAGGTTTTCAGCATGTCCTGGATTTTATGGAGAGTCTCACATACATTAGCTCATTACTGGGCTCTGACATTTCCTGAGGTCAAAAGACAGGTTTAATGGGGCCCGATCCGACATTATCAAACCTACTTGACCATGAGACCCATATTTTGAGAAATAAACAGCAACATCCCAAGGAAACAGCGTTCTATGAGACAGTTTGCAAGTGTTGGCTCACGGGACCATGCTTCCCTTCTAACGGAGGCCTGAGAGGCCCACCCGTACTCCCGGCTCCTGCCTGCCCTTCGGCCTCTCTCCCTGCCAGGCTCTGGGTAGGCCCTCCTCAGGTTACGCTGAACTTCCTGCAAAACCAGGACCCCTCCCCTTTCTCACAGCCGCAGGCCTTTGCTCGCTTGTCTTTTCCCTGAGGGTAAAGCCTCTTCTTCCCCAGCTCCAGCCCAGGGTGCCTGCTATGTGCTCACTCATATCTCGTACAGGTCCTACTGCATTTCGACCTGTTCTGTAAGGCCGCCCTAGTCTGTCGTTTCATTTCCTGCCTCCAGGTGAGGTGTTTCCCCCAGCATCTTGTACCTATTTCTGTAATAGCCCCTCCAGGGAGCAGAGGCATTCACCTGCTGCTCTGTCCCGCTCGCCAGGGCTCCTTGAACAGGGCGCCATCTCTTGTCTCGGTGCTGGCACACGGCCTGGCACACAGTATGTGCTGCGTTAATGTGGCCTCAGTGATGGAGGGAGTACCTTCTGCTTCCCACACTGCTCTCTGTGTTTTAGCCTCTTCATTTTGGCTTGTTCCAGGTTATTCCCTAGAAATGGTCTCTGGAATCCATGGTTTGTTACTTAAGTCTTTTGGTGGTTAGCTTTTATTTTTGCTACTGCTAGCTAGACTATGGTCCCCTGACTGTGTGCCGTTGCCGTCTCTGTCCCCATAACGTGTTGCATGTACTATGTGCTCAGAAGTGCCTTTTTTCTTTTTTTTAAACTGGGTACTGGTAACTTTGGATTGCTCTAATGCGTTTTTAACCCAGTATTCCTGTAACAGATTCATTAAGCCCCACTCTAAAGGGAAAGCAAACTTATTTCTGTATTATGAACTTCTTCAAAGTTAATGTCAGGGTCAAGGTTTGTTTGTGATAGTAAATATCCATACGGCCACTTCAAAATATTTATATATTAAGTATTTATATATGTATATATATGTATATAAAATCCTTACCACTATCACAAAGTCATGTGTAGAAATGTTTTACATTTTTCTCATTGGCAGCAGAGAATGAATTCATCCTGGTCATACAGTGACTTACATTATACTTCTGACTCCTGACCTTAAGACAGCGACTTTAAAAAAAATTTTTTTGGTCACTTTCTCTACTTAGAAGATGAAAGTCTTATATGAATGTTTCAGAGAAGTTGAAGAAAACAAAGTTCACTCTTCTTAACCTTTTCTGATTGAAGGAAGCTGCTTCACAGGTCACTTTGCTGCCTTTTTTGTTTTTTTCCAGAGAAGCTTTTTATTCTAAGCTTTTTTTTTTTTTTTTTTAAGATTTTATTTATTTGACAGAGAGAGAGAGAGAGCACAAGCAGGGGGAGCAGCAGGCAGATGGAGAGGGAGAAGCTGGCTCCCCACTGAACAAGGAGCCCGATGCAGGACTCGATCCTAGGACACTGGGATCATGGCCTGAGCCAAAGGCAGACGCTCAACTGACTGAGCCACCCAGGCGCCTGTATTCTAAGCTTGAATTTTCCTAGACTACCATAACATTAAGGCTTTAAGCCTTTATAGGAGAGCAAAAACCAGCATCTAGATAAGGTAGTTGGGAGTTTGTTGAATGACAGGAGAAGCCAGCATGGAGTTTTTATACCTCGTCTTTTCAAACTATACGTACATAAAGGGGGAGCCACTTAGAAGGAGAGGCCCTCTGCCTGTGAATCTGTGGATTCTCATCCCTGGCTGCCCTGCAGTATCACCTGGGGAACTTTGAAAAAATACTGAGGTCCAGACCCCATCCCTGTCCAATTATATCAAAATTTGGCTGGATGATGGACGTTGGGGAGGGTATGTGTTGTAATGAGCACTGGGTATTACGTAAGACTGATGAATCACTGACGTACCCCTGAAACAAATCATACATGATATGTTCATTGAATTTAAATTTAAAAAAAAGTTTAAAAAAATTTTTGTTAGTAGGGCCTGGATATGTATTTTTTTAAGTACCCACTGTCCTGGAGCTGGGGTCTGCAAACCTTTTCTATAAAGGGCCAGATAGTAAATATGTAGGCTCTTTGGGCCACGTGGTCTCTGTTAAGCCTGCTTGGCTGAAGGTCTTAGATAATATGCAAATGAACGAATAAGGCTGTGTTCCAGTAAGACTGTGTTCACAAAACAGGTGGCAGGCTTGATTTGGCCAAAGCGTATATATTGCCAATCCCTGTTCTTGGAGAATAAAATAACATTATTTCATATGGCACATGTCTGAAAACAACTTGTGATGGAACTTGCCTGGTCTTTATCCCAGTCCCTGTGAGTGGCAGCGGGTCTGAGAACGAGGCCCTTTGCGCTCTTTGGGTTTTCATCAAGGTTGCAGTGGAGACCGCCAGAAGTCGGTGTGAAGCAGTGAATCGGTCCGGCCTGGGTCCTCCCGGTCCTCACAACTGACCCGTACACGCGCAGCCCACTTCTCTTCTCCAGGTGTAGCTCTGCGTCATAGGCCCAGCCTCATCAGGGCTGCCAAAGGGGCCATGCTCTTGTTTTCCTACCCCAATCCTCAGGCCCCCAAACTGAATCAGGACACCTCAGCTGACACTCAAACCCAGAATGGGGGAGCCACGTACGTTACAGTCTCAAAACAGAAATGCAGCAGGGAGATGACCAAAAATGCCCTGTAGAAGGAGCAACAAGGCCCGGCTTAACACGGAGCTGGCGGGCGAGCCCGTGTTTTAGTTAGGAAGCATTCTCGTATGTGGTCAGCTCCGATCATCGGAACATGGCGGCTTTTTCTTTATTTTTTTTTTTAGGTGGACATAGCATTTCATTCAACAACTACAAACTAAGCATAAAGTTAGCATGGATTTAATCTGTAGAAGGAAACTCCCACAATTCCAAATATAAATGGTTCGGGTGGTATTTATTACTGAGCTAGCCCTTAGTGTGAATGCTTAATATGGGTTTTCTTGCTTCCTGCTTATTCAGTACCTAAGTTAGAATCAGGACACATCCTGATATTTCTTAATTTTTGCTTTTACATATACCCACTTATTTTCTCTTTATTTTGCACCTTTTCCTCATTTTTGTTTCTCTACAATTAAGACTTCACCTGTGTGAGTACATCCCAGGTCATCAGAATTTGGGCATTTAAGAGTCATATTTTCCTTTTTACATTCTGAGTTAGAATGCTTTACAGTTCAGAAATTTTGAGGGATTTTTCTGAAAACCGACACCAGGATTTCTTTACCATGCAGCTCCTGACTCCTTTCCAAACCGATAAGGTATGGAAGAATTCATCAATTTTATTGGCCTCATATCCTTTTATTTATTTATTTATTTGAGTGAGAGAGTGAGACAGATCACGAACAGGGGGGAAGGGTAGAGGGAGAAGCAGACTCCCTGCTGAGCTGGGAGCCCCACGTGGGGCTTGATCCCAGGACCCTGAGATCGTGACCTGAGCCAAAGGCAGATGCTTAACCGACTGAGCCACCCGGGCGCCCCTGCTTCATGTCCTCTTATTTTTCCTCTTCTCCTGCCCCATTTAAGAAACAAAATAGAAACAAATAAAAAATCAGACCAAAACCCAGGGAGAACACATTTCCAATCTGAACTCCTTATTTTTAATCTGGGGATCAAAGTCTACCTGATACTTTGTAGAATGAAGTGGGATACAAATTGGAATATTTATGCACATTAAACCCATTTTTTGTTTTTTGTTTTTTTCTTTTTTTAGATAATGGCCCTTGTTTAGGCTCTCGGAAGCCAGACCAACCCTATGAATGGCTTTCATACAAACAGGTGAGTTTCCTGGCTCTGGGTCCTCATGGATGCCGTGGGGCTGAAATCCATCTGATCTTAGAGGCACTGACTGTGAGGGCTGTAAGCTTGCTACAGAGTCTGTGCTCTGGACTGGCTCAGAGCTCTAGGGTAAATGTGCAGCGTCCAAAGGAAGAAGAGTTACACAAAGATTTGGAAAACTGGTTGAGTAACAGTTGGTGGTTCTTGTAGAACTTAAGTAGGTGCATTGTGGAGTAAAATATAACTCTAAGATAACATTCTAGAAATGTGCTTAAAGCAGGTGACTCCCTCCCAGAGCTCGTGGGGGGATAGAAATTCTCCTCTGCCTTGCGGGATACTGGAGAGATTGAGAAGCCCTAATATAGAGCACCTCTCTCATTTTATAGATGAGAAAACATCCCCTAGGAAAAGATGGGACTCGCTCGAGGTTGCAGCTGATTAGTGGCAGACACAGGACCAGAAGTGAGGTTCACATCTTCTGGTCTAGGGCTCTTCAGTGTGTCGTATGAACCTGAGCAACTTGAGACTGTGTGACATTGAACCTCAGGGCAGCCATGGCGAGCAGTACAGATGCTCAGAGGCGACACCTGCATTACGGTATAAGCACAGAGGAAGCTGGGATCTGGGTGGATTTATTCTTGTCCCTCTGCAGTCCCAACTGGTCCACAGCTGCAGATGTTTAAATAGTTTCTGGTGGCAAGGAGCAGAACCGGAAGACATGGCTTTGTGTTTTTATCGTGACGACAGGACGTCTTGAAGCCCCTGTTCCTCCCTGTGGAAGTAGGACCGCAAGGGTGTATGGGAGCTACTGGCAGTGTCTACTCTCCTGCCTTTCGTTTCCAGCACAGCTGTCCAGGAAGTGGCTCCCTGCTCCAGGGGCAGGCCGTCCTGTGGCATTCATGGATACAAATGAGCCTCCTCCTTCCGTATTTGGTGTGAAGGTTGCGTCTGGCCGCTGGCTTGCTCTGGAGTGTATGTGACGTGACGGTCACGAGGAGACCCGAAGCCGGCTCAGGACGCGTGCTGGCCGGCCCTCCCTAGACTGAGACGCACACCACGTTTTCTTCCCCTTCCCTCCTCTGAGGATCGATGCAATGCAGAAGGGCTTTGCTTGCGTAGCTCTTGGCAGAGAGCAGAGAGGCCAAACAGCTTGGCGTACCTTTCTTGTGGAAGGGGTGATGAGCTGTGCAGCCCCAGGGACCAGAGGGAGCTTGCCGCTTTTATTCTGCTTTACCAGAGCCAAAATAAAGTAGTTGCCGAGCCTCCTTGTTTTCACGCGTGTTGTATAAACAGTTGATGTGTGTTGGACACGTCATGTTGCGTGGTGGGCTTAAGGCCTCACAGGATCCCCAAGTGCTGTCTGATCCCTTCTGTTACATCCTGGCCGGAAGGCAGAGAACACAGGTCCCTGGCAGATTGGATTTTTCGAGGTGGACTGAAAATCACTGCAGTTTCGGAAGGTGTTAATCTGTGTTTTGTACATTTCAGCCAGAGGCTGGGGAAGATCTCAAACTAGACTCATGGAAGCCAGCTCTGGATGTGTACATTCAAGTCTTTCTGTTAGCCTAGTGACTGACCTTGGCGGGGCTAGGAATCCCTTTGAGGTTTTCTGAAGACAGGTATGGAGCCTCTTTCTAGAGCTAGAAATGCCCGCAGATTGTCCTAATAGGCTTTGCAAACCATGGCAGCATTTCACGGGTTCCCATCCCTGACATGCGAGCAGAGGTTGTGAAACAGGCTGTGGGTAGAAACACAATAAACATATTCTTGCTGTCACCTCACCTGTGTCAGCTCTCATCCCCATGGGTGGAGCGCGGGTGGCAGACAGAGTTCGGGGCCAGAACAGGTGTGGCTTTACTCCCTGCGGGCGTGGGTGCGATTTCACAGTGCTCTTGAGAAGCCACCAACCGAGAATCAAGAAAATTATTCCAAATTTTAAGATTAAAAAAAAATTTTTTTTAGTTACTTTGGGATAGGAATGGGGAGAGGATGGGCGCAGGTTTATAAGTCCTACCTAATTTTTATGAATCTACCTATTTTTACTTACAATAAGAGTATTTTCTTATTTATTTATTTTTGTTAAAATTGTTACAAGTTTTTTGAAGGTGTCCCCAAATTTGCTATTTCTGTATTTGTAGCAAATGACAAGTTTTAGCTGCTTTGCTGCTCTTTGTAACTACAAATTGTCATCATCATCGTAATAATAATAATAATTCTGTGTCCTTGGATTACCTTTGTAATTTTATAAAGCTAAAGTAAAAACTAGAAGTGTGTAAGAAGGCCTGGCATCCAGTGATCTGTGACCTGCATCTGTCGGAATCCGACTCGTCTGCTTTGCAGGACGAGTCCTATGATCAGTTCCCTTAATAGTTTAGAGTTCTGGTGAATCAGGCCTTGCGTTTTGCAGAAGTGTAGAGCTAAATGCCTGTTTGCTCCTGCTCTCCTCCTCGAGGCGGTGCTGCTTGTCACCCAGTGAGCTTTGTTCCCTACATTGGGCCTGACACGGTTCCTGATGTTCATCCTCTCCGTTCCAGGTTGCAGAGATGTCCGAGTGTGTGGGCTCAGCACTCATCCAGAAGGGCTTCAAGGCTGCCCCGGATCAGTTCATTGGCATCTTCGCTCAGAACAGACCTGAGGTATTGACCACTAGACACCCAATTGCATGTGGTGTTGACAGTTCTCAGATGGAAGAGCCAGTTGGGAGTTCACACCTACCTTTGCTCGGGACCCGATTTTGTGCTCTGATCATTACTGAGAAAATGTCTCTCTGTTATTTCTTAGAAAGTGACACAATTATCGTATGATCTCGCTGATATGTGGAATTTAAGAAACAAAACAGAGGATCATAGGGGAAGAGAGGAAAAAATAAAACAAGATGAAATTAGTGAGGGAGACAAATCATAGGAGACTCTTAACCATAAGAAACAAACTGAGGGTTACTGGAGGGGAGAGGCATAGGGGGATGGGGTAACTGGGTGATGGGCATTAAGGAGGGCACGTGATGGAATGAGCACTGGGTATTTATAAGACTGATGCATCATTGACCTCTACCTCTGAAACCAAGAATACGTTATATGTTAATCGAATTTAAATAAAAATAAATAAATTAAAAAAAAAAAAAAAAGAAAGTGCCACCTATGAAAACCCAAGCCAGGGCCTCCTTGGCCCTTATATGGGGGAAAACAAAAAATCACTTTTTGGATTATTGGTTTTTGTTTTTTTAAAAACCAGGTCCCAAACAAAAACTAACAAAGAGGTTATTAGAACATATAGCTCACAAAGAAATCTTCTTACCTTAAGGCTTCTGTCTGTGATTAGAAAAATAGCATCTGTAAATTGTAGAGAAACTTGGACATATTTTTGTCAGCTGCAGACTCTCCTCTTTGCTCTCTGGAAGGTAGGGACTTGCCCTCTGATCAGGTTACCAAGTTTAAAATACCATGGGCAGCAGGGAAAGTGCCTTGACGGTGAGTCAGCCTTAATGTGGGCGTGCGGTCTGCCTGGCTGTCAAGGCCCCCCCCGCATGGTGCTTCTGCAAAGCCTTGCATTCGAGGTCCGTTTACACGAGAAGCTCTGTGGAACTGTTGCTTATAGCGTTCATGAGCAAATTAGTGGCATAACTTGGCTTGGAAAAATTCAAGCAGCTAAGCTTGAAGAAATTGAATTGATTCTTGTGTCCAAAAGACGTGTCGGCTCCATCCCTGTGCTACCAACTGTTTTATAAATGAGAATGGTTTCCCACAGTTTTATGTATTAGTAAGGGAAAAACAGCGTTTTCCATAGCTGGACTGTGACCAGGCTCATGAAATTTAGTTTCTTTCATTTCAAGTAAAACTTACTCAAGGGAACACATCCGAGATTATTGCATGAGTGGAATTTTATAATGAATCTGTCCCTAGGACAGGTATTCCCTACTTCACAGAGTAAGCTCCTTCCTATATTTATCAGCTAGTTTAATAAATGTTTATTGCGCACCTGCTGTATGCCAGGGGCTGCGAGGCACCAAGCACAACAGTGACTTGGATCCTCCTCGTAAGGTACCATGTGAGGGAAGACCGGCCCATAAGCTGATGCTTTCTCTGTAGTGTGGTAAGCGTGGACACAGAAAAGGGTTTATGGGAGCCCAGTCAAGGAGGACTTCCTGGAGGTGGCCTCCGAGTGGAGTGTTGAAGGATATGAGGGTGGGGGGCGCCAAGGGAATGTCAAGAACAGCCACATGTTTGCATCAAGCAGCATGTCTGTGTTGGGGAAGGAGGCATTTTCCTATGGTAGAGCTTGGAGGCGCAGGAAGGACAGGACCACACATACCACACGACCCAGCTGAGGAGCTTGGACCTGACCTCCATGTTCGTAGCTTGAAATTGGTGCCAGGAAAGAAAAGGGGAAAGTAGTTCCGGGCCAAGTGAGTGTGAGTGCATCGTGCTTCCTTCCCACAGCAGCTTTGCCTTTATCTGTGCCGTGCGCTGGTGTTCTGCAGGGGATTCGAGAACTGTGGCTGAGGATGGTGGTGCCGCCAAGGATTTTAAGTGAAAGGCTGGTCTCACCACGTTTGCCGTGTAGGCAGAATAGTTGCCACATGGCTGCTGAGTCTAGAGGCAAGGTGACCAGTTACTGTATCACATCTTTCCTTCATCTTTTCTGGGGAGATTTTGACAGAACATTTTTCCTGTTTCCCAAGTGTGTGTCCCTCCTTCCCCAGTTCCTAGATCCTACTGCACACAGTTGCCAGGTTGGTCTTCCTCAGACCCCAGAACCTCTACTGTGCCGAGAAGCCCTCTGTGGCTGTGCGTCCCCCAGGGAATGGAGCCAGGCCCCTCACTAGCCACAGCCTTGCTCCAGCCCACTGTAGCCTTGCCTGTTGGAACACGCAGGCTGGCCAGGGTGCTCGCCCACCTCCTCGCTGCTCTCAGTCGTGCAGTCCCCACTACTGGAGTCTCCTTGCCTTTCTCTCCATCTGTCCAAACCGTGCTGCCCTGGCAAAGGGCGAGCTCTGTTACCTTCCCGGCAAAGGTGGCCCACCATGGGCTCCCTTGTGTCCGAGTCAGTCCCTCTCTTGTACAGTTAATTATCTTTTCACATATTTGCCTCACTTCTCCTGGAAAATTGCTCTTTCCGTCTAAGAAGGGGGCAGGTGTTTTGTTCTCATGAGGAGTGCCTCATGGTGCCTGGCACATAGTAGTAGACACACAGATGTTAATTTTGCCACGTCTAGTGTTTCCACTTTGAATCTCTCTAGAGTGGTGTTCTCCTTGGAGTGGTTCCATGATGACATCTCATTTTCTCTCCCCGACCTTTACTGTTCATTTAGTGGGTGATCATTGAACAGGGATGCTTTGCTTACTCTATGGTGGTCGTTCCCCTCTACGATACGCTTGGAATGGAAGCAATCACCTACATAGTCAACAAAGGTATGTCTGTGGTCTCTGGGTGGACGTTGGCCTCGTTATCAACTAGATTTTGGTGACTTTACATTTGGTTATATTTGATTTGATAGGGATTTTATGTTTATTTTTTTAAAGGTTTTATTCATTTGAGAGAGAGAGAGAGAACACAAGAGCAGGGCGAAGGGCAGAGGGAGAGGGAGAAGCAGACTCCCCGCAGAGCAGGGAGCCCAACACGGGGCTCGATCCCAGGACCCTGAGATCATGACCTGAGCCGAAGGCAGACGCTTCACTGACTGAGCCACCCAGGCACCCCCAGATTTTATGTTTAAATGTACATCTATCTTTCTATTCAAAAACTGTGGACCTTAAAATAACCCAGTGTCAGATATGATAGAGTCAGGCTTTTAATATCTCAGAGCTCATTCTTCATTGTATCTCTTCCTTCCCAGCTGAACTCTCTCTGGTTTTTGTTGACAAGCCAGAGAAGGCCAACCTCTTATTAGATGGTGTGGAAAATAAGTTAACACCAGGCCTTAAAATCATCGTCCTCATGGACTCCTATGGCATCGATCTGTTGGATCGAGGCAAAAGGTGTGGCGTGGAAATCATCAGTATGAAGGCGATGGAGGTGAGTCATCCTTCCCTCTTCTCTGATGGGTGTTCCTCAGGCCATTTTGGCTCAAATGTGGTATCCAGTGCAACCACGCAATCCCAGCTCTGGTTGGTCATCTCAGCAACCCATAAAAGACCCAGAGTGGAAATTCCTGTCTTCTCACTGGAAAGAATTCTACATGCACGACCCACTGTGGCTCCATCACGTAGAAAGTACTCTCATAAGACAAGTTGTGGTGCTCACGTATTTATTTTGGAGTACTGACAAGCCATGCCACGGTATGGTAGAAATGTGGATTTCCAGTTTAAGTTTGTATGTCCTTTATAGGCTTTTGTGCCGTTTACTTACTGATTTATTTCTAAAACAGAGCCAGCTACAGAAATCATTATTCTTTTTCCCAAGTTGCCTTTGTAGCATCCTGGTGAATTTCCAGCATAGATGTTGGATTTGGTTTATTTTTATATTAAATTTCTTAAGATGCACATTAATCAAAACTTTAAAAGTAACCATTCTAGGAAAATGAGTGGGGCCCATATTTAAATCGGTTGTTTGACATCACATCATGTAAGAATCTGATTCTCCCAGTTGGATTTGGAGTAGTTTAATCCCAAGAAGCTGGTAAGAGGAGGATCTTACCAGGTACATATCATAGGAATAGGCCAAATACGGTAAGTTGTTCTCCTTCCAAAAATGTTACAAATATTTTCCTGGAACTGTTAAAGATAGGGTTTCAAATTGTATTTATAGTTCTCCTTTTGCGAGGAATTGGAGGCTACAAGCAAGGGTCTATGTAATGCCTTTCCGGAGGAACTCAGCCATCCTAGGGAAACTGTAATTTGTTCTAACAGAGCCTCTGCCTCATACGTGTGTACACACACACACACACACACACACACACACACGCACACTGGCAGAGAAGCTGAGTCCCTAAGAACAGGTGTGCTGTCCTATTTAGTTAGGCTGACAACTAGCTTTTTACCTAGTGTTTCCGCACGTTTGTTTTTTTACTTGTGATCGCCGCTCACAATAATTTCATTTCCCCCATTTTTCCTCCTTCACCCTAACCCCACCACACGAACATGCCCACGGATACACGTGCCCACAGACATACGCATACACACACATACAGGATTTTTTTGTTGTTTTTCAACGGCTCTACGATGACGTAATTTTAAGATGAAAAAATTTAGGCAAGTGAAGATCATAATATAAAGTTTATATTAAAGCTTTATTTTATAAAAGACATTGTTCTACACTTCCCTGTGTAATAGGATTCATGCTTGGTTTTAAAAATTTTGTAAACAGGGGCGCCTGGGTGGCACAGCGGTTAAGCGTCTGCCTTCACGCTCAGGGCGTGATCCCAGTGTTCTGGGATCGAGCCCCACATCAGGCTCCTCTGCTGTGAGCCTGCTTCTTCCTCTCCCACTACCCCTGCTTGTGTTCCCTCTCTCGCTGGCTGTCTCTATCTCTATCGAATAAATAAATAAAATCTTTAAAAAAAAAATTTTGTAAACAGAAGGTTAATTTTTGAGAAGTGGATTTAAAATTGGTTTTATGGTTGATCATATAATCAAGTTTATATTAATAGATAGTTTTGTTGTATCAAAAAGACAAATACTGGTATTTGGAATTTTTGCTTTTTTTGGATATTTTATTGTGAGAATTTTCAAACATGTAAACAAGTTGGGAGAACTGACAGTAGACTGCCGTACAGCCCCAAGCACCACACAGCTAGCGTTTTCATGTTTTTGTTTCATTATGTACTCATCCATCATTCCATCCCTCCATTCATTCATGAATCTTATTTTTTTAATGCATTTTCATTAGGCTGCAGTTTTTATCACCCCTAAATACTTTAGCATGCTAATCATTAACTAGAATTCGGCTTTTCTTCTGGTTGAGGTTTTTTGCTTTTTGTTTTTGGCATTTGGAGCCTGAAGATGGCAACTCGTTTATTTTTATGGTTGCTGTACTCTCTTCTACATGATGTCTTCAGACAGGTTTGAGGCTGTGGACTTTCTTGGCCAAGAGGGGCACTCATTTGGTAATGTTTGTTCCTGATAAATTAAAAATCAAATCACATGTAACTATTGAAGTTATGTAAGAATTTTGAACAGATGGGTGGAGATTTGGGTCTGATGAAGATTCTTTTGGGGGAAAAAATGAAAGAATTACCATTGCTTCAGCTCTTGGTTGACTTCTATTTGGACTTCACTGTTCCTGTTTTGAATCAGTAGTCTGTTATATATATAATTTAAAATGTAATTAAGATTAAAAACAGTTTCAGGGGCGCCTGGGTGGCACAGTGGTTAAGCGTCTGCCTTTGGCTCAGGGCGTGATCCCGGCATTCTGGGATCGAGCCCCACATCAGGCTTCTCCGCTATGAGCCTGCCTCTTCCTCTCCCACTCCCCCTGCTTCTGTTCCCTCTCTAGCTGGCTGTCTCTCTCTATCTCTGTCAAATAAATAAATAAAATCTTTAAAAAAATTTGTTTAAAAAACAGTTTTAAACCATATGCTGGGCAGAAACTCCCTGAGCACATTCATCAGATTTCCTTAGTTCTAGGCATGCTCACTGCATATGCTCATTCAAGCCGATCAGTTTTAATAGGAAAAGAATATAAATAGTTCATTAGAGAAATTAATAGCTAATTAAAGTGGCCACCGAGACACCTGTATGCAGTGAACTGAACAGCATCGAAATGACCCCCTGGTAGTGACCGGGAGGCAGCCGCGGGGAGATGTGCCCCTCAGAAATGAGCCTGCCACTCTTCATGTCCATTCAAGAGGACTGTTTTGTAATTGGAGGTTCCCAAATCCTTTTTTTTTTTTATCCACGCCATGTGGAGAGTACAGATATTTGAACCTCTAGCATTTCATCTGGCAGAGACTGATTTTTCTCTCCAGACTGAAGAACATGCCAGTTACCAGGAATTGGGTGATTCCGGGAGAATGCAGTACATCTGCTGTTCTTGGGTTATGATTTCGGTTTGATGTCGGTTAAGAGCCGGGCTTCACTAAAGGCCGTACAAGGGTGTGGGAGTGGGGACAAGAAATCCATCGTCAAAGACTCTGATTCCTGTCTTTTGAATAAATACTGTTAAAAAGACTAGTCCTCATACCATTTATATGGTTTTATATATGAGAGAAGACAATTGGAAAATGGTGTCTGGGAACGTGTAAATGTTTCTCTTTAGGTTCATTAAAATTGCCAGTTTCTTTCATTTGAAATGTCTACTGTCTTTGAGCCAGTGAATCCCATGGTAAAGTCAGCTTGAAGTGACTGGATGTCACCTTCTTCTTTACATTTAGAAAATGTTTCCATTTAAGATTTTTTTTCTCTTCTCATTTAGGACCTGGGAAGAGCCAACAGACAGAGGCCTAAGGTAAATTCCTACTGTCAGCCCCCTGCTACAGCCTTTCCAATATCTAGTTGTCTCCGAGACTAGTACAGGTCTTGGGGGTTAGCTTATGGCTTGCAGTTTTCTTTCAGTTCTGACTTATACCACCTTGGTCGTGTGTGTTTTGTTTTTTTAAATGTGCCGTAGCCTCCAGCACCTGAAGATCTCGCGGTCGTTTGTTTCACCAGTGGGACTACGGGTAAGTTTTGAAATGCAGTCACTTCTGAGTGGTATCCGGAGGTGTGTAACCCCTGCCCCCCTTTCTTGGATGGCGGGTGACGGGGGACTTAGTTGAACTACAGATGGACCAAAAGCAGAGGACACAGAGGGGTTCGAGTACTCTTCTCTTGTCGCCGTATCCGACCTTCTCAGAATCTGAGCATGCCGTGTACTTCCTCAGACGCTGATGGAAGGCGACAGTAGACTCCCCCATTTCCTGGGACAAACCAACATTTCATTTCCAGAAATAAAATTCCTGCATTTTCTCCTCTTCTGTGCCCTCTAAAAGTCACCCATGTTGATAAAGGTGGTTTAAGATAAGACATTTCATGTAAAGGATGGCAGATTGTTCTGGAATGTAATAAGGTCATTCCACATTTGGCTTTCCTGGGTGCACCTGACGCTAGAGGCATAACCCAATTATACAGAGTTCTGGGCTTCCTTAATTTCTGTCACTTTTGGGTGGACTTTAACTTTGTTCTGCTCCTGTGTGTTCCTCAGGCAACCCCAAAGGAGCATTGATCACGCATCGAAATATAGTGAGCGATTGTTCAGCTTTTGTGAAAATCACAGAGGTAAACTTTGGGGATATTGTCATCTTTCTTCGTGTTCCTTGGTTGGCATGAGGCCTTAAGGATGAGAGTGGTAAAGGCAGCCCCGCCATGTTGGGCCCCTACTGTATGAGTAGAGATAAGATCTGAGCTTTAATATGGTCTGAGGTCACCTGTCCTCAGATCGTTTGCTTGGTGGACCTAATCTCCATCTCCTGTGTGTGACTGTAAAGCTGAGTTGACAGAAGTTATTACAACTTTTATAAGGTACAACTTTATTTGGATACTGCCCTATAAATGTTTCCAGGACAGGACCAAGAAGAAATGACTCTCTTGTGCTCTTATCTCCCTACTGTTCCAGTGTGGGGAAGAGAATTTCTTTAAGTGGACAGATGAAATGTTAAATGGTACATGGAAGTTTTCTGAATTGTTACTTTATTACAGTCGACTTCCATTTTATTAGAAGGATTAAAGCCTTGAACTTTAGTTGGTTTCCTATAATCTTAAAGTTTGCCCCCTAAGTGTCCTGGTCCTCTGGGCTGCTGTAACAAAATCACACAGGCTGAGTGGCTTAAACAACAGATACTTATTTTCTCATAGTGCGAGAGCCTGGAAATCCATGATCAAAGTATCAGCAAATTTGGTTGCTGGTGAGGGCTTCCTGGCCTGTGGGTAGTTGCCTTCTCACTGTGACCTCACCTGCCCTTTCCTCTTTGTGCACATGGAGAATGAGGGAGAGATTTCTGGTGTTTCTTCCTCCGCTTACAAGGACACCCATGGTATTGGATCAGGTCCCCCACCCCATGACCTCATTTCACCTGAATTACCTCCCCAAGGGCTCCATCCCCAAATCCAGTCACATTGGGGGTTAGGGCTTGAACAAGAATTTGGGGAGAATGGGGGATACAATTTGGTCATAGCAGCAAGGGTATATTTCAAACTTGTTTTAAAAGTACTTCTCGAACAATATAATGCCTTTCTCTCATACCTTTGCACATTTTATGTAATTCGCTTTTGCAGTGTCTGGGAGGGTTCTTCTGTGAGCTCTGATTTTCATGACAGGAACCCCCATGCTTAATGGTTTTGGGGAACGTGCGTCTTTGGTGGCTGAAGAAGGCCTGTCTCACTCCTGCCTATACCCACACTTTCTTAGTCCCAAATACCTTTTTTGGGGTATATTTCATAAACAGAATTCAACATTGAGTACCTCACCTAAGTGGAATTTTAATTTCCTAATTAGCCTTCGAAGAAAACTTAAAATACACTCGTGGCTTACTGAGGCAAATGGTTACAGACTTTGTTTAAAATTAATCACACAATCAGGGACATTCCAACTTTGTAGAACTTCTCATGTTGCTAATGTACATTTTTGGGGATACCAAATCAGAAAATTGAAAAGTGTAGAAATTACAGAGTCTGACTTCTCTTTATATAAACAGTTTCCTCCTGAGATGAGCTAGTCAGGATGCAGATCACACTTGAATAAAATTAATCTAAGATTATGGCAGGTTCAGGCTACATCACTTGCTTCTGGGGCTGCTGGGTTTGCTCAGGACTGGTGGGGGATGGGCACGGCCTGGAAGAGGTTGTGTAGGCACCTGATGGGGCCTTCATTTCTTAATTGGGGTGCAGCGACTGCTGGAGGCAGTCTCTGCTTTGGCCAGAGTTCCTCACATGTGAATAACATGAACATTCCACGCAAACCCTCCCTGCGCCTGGCGTTAAAGCCCCTTCTCAGCCTTGAAATGGAGCCCAGATGTCCAGCTCAGCCTCGATGCAGACCTTTATCACAAAGCAGTGTTTTATGGGAGATGATGCCAGATCAGAGCTTGCGCTAAACAAATCGAGACATTTTCATGGGGTGTAAAGTAGGCCGTTCAGGTAAAGATGTTGATCAAACTAAAATACTCAGAATGCATTTATACTGTATATTAAAAGAGCTTAGCAATCAGTTTCTCTTATCTTCCCTCCTCCTATCCTTTTACAACATAAAATGCTATTTTATGTTCAAATAGATCTTCTGTTTCCACAACATAATATGCTATGTTATGTTGGAGTGAACCTTTTATTTCTTACTTAAGGTGGAATTGAGTTTGCTGGGCCGTGGGGGACGGTAACTTTGAAATACTCAGTGATTAAAAGCACCTAATCCCTTAATATCCAAATTTGGACCAAATTTTCCCTATGTGGACTACAGTCCTGAGTGGGTTTACTTTATCATGATAAATGACCTCCACTCTAATTGAATAATTTAAGCCATAAAGTATTGCCTTTTCATTTCATACTTTGGTGAGAAATAACTGCCCATTATAAGCAAAAGCTGTTTCTCCTTAGCATTAAGGAATTATGTGCTCTGAAATAAAATGGGAAATTACTGGAAATCTTAACGCTTCTCTGCTTGCTGGTGTCTTTGCTTACAGAGCACAGTCAATCCTTCCCCAGATGATACGTTGATATCTTTCTTGCCTCTCGCCCATATGTTTGAAAGAGTTGTAGAGGTAGGCCTTGTCTTGTTTTCTTGTGCTTGTGCGTTTGTTTGTGTTCTGCTAAGTTGTTTTGTTTTACAGAAGACACTTGCCTTGAATGCCAGTGACACACACATTTCGTTTTTACCACTGGCACACATGTATGAGCAGCTGCTGCAGGTAAGATTCACGGGCGCACTGTCATCCCCAGAGAGAATTCTTCGCGCAGCCCCATTTTAGAAATGGTGCTAATGACTTAAAAGAGTATAAATGTGGGGGGGGGAGTGGTCTGAATACTTGAACTTTAATCATTCATTTTAAAATTAGAAGCTCAGACTTCTGAAGGATATGCACAAGGCATGATTCCAGAAAGATTAACTGTACAGGTAGAATTTTTATGAACGCCACCCTACAAAGCCTCATGAAGCTTCTGCCTCTGTAAAAAGCTTCTGTGTTTCACTGGGCTTGTTCATAATGCACAAGTTGGCTTAAGATTCATTTTTTCCGCCAATATTCTGAGTGCCCTTGGAAAAGCAGGATGATCTTTAGCTGCCCTTGGCCTGGGCTCCCTGTATACAACGGTGTGACAAGAACCACCTCTTTTCCTTCTTGGACAATTTTGGATTATGTACATCTAGGAAAAACCAGTGGGCACCATTCATTCATTTAACCAATATTTATTGAGCACCAGCTGTGTCCCTGACACTGTGCTAGGTGTCAGTAACCGGACTAATGGAGAGGTGACTGACTGAGAGTGAGCGGCCCTTTGACTGGCTACTGGCCTGTAGGATGCACTTACCCTAAAGGATCAGGGTCGCGAGATCCCATCTTGCCTCTGTTACCTCTGCTCCTGCACACCTCAGGAGGTCTTGTGAGTTTCCAAAGTGATCTCAAACGAGTTGATAATGGCCTGTATATACCTAATTGCAGTTTTGGAAGTGTGCCTGGGAGGCAGGCCACCCTGAACAAAAGCCCCCCTCTCTGAGCTTGAATTTTGAAACCATGAACCAGGGTGTGCCTTTCTAGTGGTTTCTGCTTTCAAGCCTGACACCATTTGTACCTCCGTGGCATCATCTTTTGAATCACTCTTTCTCTTTAAAATTTAAAATAGGCAGTCTGTGGGTCAAGAGCATATGGCTTGCCGGTGCAATTTGCATCAGGCAGGAACAAATCCATGCAGTAAATTAGAGCTGAACGTCAAACCGCTCTGCTCTTTGATGCCCCAGTGTCTCAACTGCAAAATAGTCAGTGGCTTTTCAGACACTTTTCGTGAGATTTGGATTTTAAAAATGAGACTTTAATAAGCTTGGCAAGTAGCCAGGCTTGCGAGTAGCTAAGTTTTTGTTTTGAGAATAAATCAGGCCTGAAGTTTCCAGGCGAGTAAAAGATTTGGATTACATAACACCGTGTCATTCATTCACGGGCTATCTATCCTGAAGCTAAAAGCAGAAGCTCCATGATCGTCACTATGAACAAGACAGTCTGGTCTCTTACCAGCTCCTTTATCTTCGGAGTGATCAAGAGAAATGCCACACTTTGATGTTGTGCAATGACCAGGGAATTCTAGAACGTTTTTTGAAAAGCTACTGACATGTAGGAACATCATAGTTTCTGGACACTGATCTGAAATGCTAAAACGGAAGCCTTGTGTGTCTGTGTGTATGTTGTGTAGTGCCTGCTTTGATGACGACATGGGGGTTATTTTTATTTACTGCCCTAGTGTGTGATGCTGTGTCATGGAGCTAAAATAGGATTTTTCCAAGGAGATATCAGGCTGCTCATGGATGACCTCAAGGTTCTTCAACCCACAGTCTTCCCTGTGGTCCCCAGACTGCTGAACCGGATGTTTGACCGAGTGAGTTCCAAGGAGCAGCGGAGTGGGGGACAGAGCCCTGGACCTGGAGCCCAAGACTCGGGTTTGAACTGGGCCAGCTGGGTACCTTCTGTACTCTTGGTCTCGTGGAAGTGTGCTTTACCCATCAGTAAAACCAGAATGCATTGACCTCATAGAGCCGTTGGTGAGGATTATAAGAGAAAACGCGTGAACACACTTTGTGTACTGGAAGGCCCAATATAGGTGGAAGGCAGGAGGTCATATTATTTGTGCCGTAAGCTCTTTAGAGCCTCTGTTTTCTCATCTGCGTGATGGACTGTTACCTCCTGCCCCTGCCATCTAGCTCATAAGGTTGCTAATTGCATAACATGAGAACTCTAACCATGAAATGGTTCTATACATTGTAATGCCCAAGAGCATGTAACATTACTTACTTAGCCGCACGGAAAGAAGGGCTGAAGCCAAGCCAGGGATGGAGAGAATGCCAGCCCCTCTGTGGGTGGTCATTGTGGCACGGACCACCCATCCCAGGCAAGACCAGTGTGTGGCAGGAGCAGTCTTCAAGATACATTTGGACGGGGCAGTTTTCATGCTCTTTATTGTAAGGCAGGGCCTCTTCTCTTTTTTTTAAATGGTCCTTTAAAAAAAACTTTTAAAAACAGCTCGATTGAGCTATATAATTCACATTCCATATAATTCACCCATTTTAAGTGTAGAATTCAAAGGTTTTTTGGTATATTCACAGAGTTCTGTAACCATCACCACAGCCCATTTTTATCAGCTCAGGAAGAAACACTGGCTCTGCCCTGTGGCTGTCCTCTACCCCCTTCCGCTCCCAGCCAAATGCATCTACTTTTTGAATCTGTAGATTTCCCTATTCCGGACTCTCGTATGAATGGAATCACGCAACATGTGTTCTTCTGTGACTGGTTTTTGTCACGAGGTTCATCCATGTGGTAGCACGTGACAGTCCTTCATCCGTTTCAGTGGCCAAGTAGTATTCCACCGTATGGATAGAACACACATTATTTACCCTTTCATGCATCATCGGTGGGCATTCGGGTTGTTGTCACTTTCTGTCTATTGCGTATAATGATGCTGTGAACATTCCTACATGAGTGTCTGTGTGGACATGTGTTTTCATTTCTCTTGGGTGCTTACCTAGGGGCAGAATTGCTGGGTCCTGTGGTAATTCTGTATTTCACTCTTTGAGGAACTACCAGTCTGTTCTCCAAAGCAACCCCGCCATGTTATATCCGCCCCCCACTGAGCAGCGGATGAGGGCTCCTGTTTCTCCACATCTTCACCAACACTTGTTATTATCTGACTCTCTGATTCTAGCCATTCTCCTCATTTTGAAACCGTCTCTTTTCTTGACCCGTCAGATTTTTGGGCAGGCAAACACCACCCTGAAGCGATGGCTGCTGGACTTCGCCTCCAAGAGGAAGGAGGCAGAGCTTCGCAGCGGTATCATCAGGAACAACAGCCTGTGGGATAGACTGATCTTCCACAAGATACAGGTGACACATTCACAACCGTTGTCTGCCCCGGAAACTAACTTGGGCTGCAGGGTTTCTGTGCGGGCTCTTTCTGAAAGCAAGGTTTGAAGGTGAGAGGGAAGGGCACGTTTTTAGTAATGTGGGCACATTTCTAAAAATTAAGGACAAAGCCAGTATGTAAACCGCAGTATTGCATGCAGACCCGAACAGCATGGTAACATGGAAGGGCAGAAAAGGAATCAGGGTGTTAGAGCCTTTCTGATTTTTTAATTTTTAATTTTTAATTTTTTTGTTTAAATTCAGCCAACATGGAGTACATCATTAGAGTCAGGTGTAGTGTTTAATGATTCGTCAGTCTCTTTTTAAAAAAAGATATATTTATTTGAGAGAGAAAAAGAAGGAGCACAGGGAGGAGGGAAGCGGGGGAGAGAGAGAGAGAATCTTAAGCAGGCTCCCTGTCCAGCGCAGAGCCCCACCTGGGGCTTCATCTCACGACCCCGAGATCATGACCTAAGCCGAAATCAAGAGTCAGATGCTTAACCGACTGAGCCATCCAGGTGTCCTGAGCCTTTCTAATTTTTTGTTTTGCTTTCCTTTTCTGAAACAAGTATGTTACTCTAGGAGTCATTTTTTAGGCACGAGTGATAAAGAACGTGGAATAATAATACTGTGTCCCCAAAAATGCCCAAAATGTGGCAGTTGTCTGCAAACTCACCACTCTCTTGTTCTAATTCCTTCAAAATCCCTGCGGGTAGAGGTGTTGGCTTGTTTTTCATACCCGTTGAGAGAGCAGGGTGTAGCCTCAGGTGGAAACCAGCTCCAGCCAGGCCTTCCTTCTTGAAAGCCTGTGAGTTCTGTGTGTGTGGGTGAGCTCCGTGCGGCCTGCAGAGAAGGAGCTGGTGGATCTGAGTTCCCAGAAGGGGTCTTTGAGGGGCCCACCCCCGTGCAGCCATTGGACCCTCACTGTCTTCCCTCTCCTTGCCTTGTAAGTCGAGCCTGGGAGGAAAAGTCAGGCTGATGGTCACAGGAGCTGCGCCCGTATCCGCCACTGTGCTGACGTTTCTGAGAGCAGCGCTCGGCTGTCAGGTGAGGCGGGCGTCACTGCGGCTGCTTGTCTCAGGCTTTTTCAAGCCCAGGACTCTCCTTTCCAAAAAGTCTTTCTTATAAGTGTGTGTCTTATTTTGGTTTGGAAGATCACGCTATTCCCAGGTTGCTTGGAGACAGGAGTGTGTCTGTCTTTTAGTCTAGGCAGGAGATGACGCGTCTGTGGCCACATAGACTGTGTCATTTTCTCTCGGGTAAAGCACCAGCCATGAAACTTGACTTTATCAGACCTGAGGGTATGGGGATGGGTTGCAAGTGATAAGCTGACCTGCAAACCCTGGAGAGAACCTGCCTTAAAGGGGAGGGGGAGGCAGCAGAGACTGGGCAACCAACAGGACAGGTGTGGGGCATGGCCGAGAGCGGACAGCGCGAGTGCATTCCTGGGTGGGTTGTGTGCAGTGTGACCTGTCAGGCCATGTCGGTGTCCCCCTCACCTATTTGCAGGAGGGCGAGAAGTAGATGACCATGGACAGTGGCCAAGGTTTCGTGTTGGAGTGAAGATGATTGGGTGCTATCACAGTAGTTCTGAACAGATTTTAAAAAGAGCTGTGTCACCACGGTTAGCCATCACTCAGGAGTGAGAAGAGCGTCCTGATTTGTGCCTTTGCAGCACAGGTGTGACTACTCTCTTTAATAACGTTTCGTCTCTTGGTGGTCCAGTTTTATGAAGGCTACGGACAGACCGAGTGTACCGCTGGCTGCTGCCTGACCATGCCTGGAGACTGGACAGCAGGTAGGAGCCGTGGGACACTCCTTACGGGAATCTCATTAAGCTGGTGGGAATTCTTGGAATTGGGTTCATCCTTGGTTCGCTGACCACGGAAGTTCTGTGTCTGAGGGATCAGGCCTTGGGGCAAACGGTCTTGTAAATCAGGGATCCTCGTGGAAAAGGGCTGCTATGGCAGCGCGCCGGGCTTGGAGGACCAAGTAGAGATTCACCTAGATCCTGAAGCTGGCAGCTGAGGGGTGAAAACCCTTTCCGCCAGGTTCAGAACGTTTGGCCTCACAGAGCTTTCCAGGAATGGATTGGGGTCTAATTATTTGCTGGTAAATTTGACTCGAATTTACACTTGGGTGCTGGGCTGGGTGTTGAGACCACAGAGAGAAAGAGACAAGTCATTTCTCCCAAAAGGCACAAAGAGAGGCAAATACAGAAATATTCAATGGAGCAGTTGTCCTTAAGCACATCAGTGCATTTCGTCCCAGCAGCATCCCTGTGGCATAAGTCCTGTTACCTATGAGAGGAAATGATTGTTGGTGAAAAAGCATGAAACAACATATAAGAATTTACCCAGCATTATGCTTCGGAGCCAGGATTCCAACCCAGGTCTGACCGGTGGTACATTCTATACTCTGATATGCAAATGCCACTGATTTATTTGGTATATTAGAAATATGAGCACCGTCTAGGAACATGGATTCTCATGTCCAGACTCTAGTAGCACAATTCTGCTGGGACTAATACTAACAGTCTCTGAACCTTCTTTTTGGTTTAATTTTTTTTTTTTTTTTAAGATTTTATTTATTTATTCGACAGAGATAGAGACAGCCAGCGAGAGAGGGAGCACAAGCAGGGGGAGTGGGAGAGGAAGAAGCAGGCTCACAGCGGAGGAGCCTGATGTGGGGCTCGATCCCATAAAGCCAGGATCACGCCCTGAGCCGAAGGCAGACGCTTAACCGCTGTGCCACCCAGGCGCCCCTAATTTTTAACCCCTGGTTCCTTACCAGCATAGAGAATTTATTTTTTTTATTTTTTAAAGATTTTATTTATTTATTTGACAGAGAGAGACAGCCAGGGAGAGAGGGAACACAAGCAGGGGGAGTGGGAGAGGAAGAAGCAGGCTCCCAGCGGAGGAGCCTGATGTGGGGCTCAATCCCAGAACGCTGGGATCACGCCCTGAGCCGAAGGCAGATGCTTAATGACTGAGCCACCCAGGCGCCCCCAGCTTAGAGAATTTAGAACAGTGATCTCTTTACTCAGACATTATTAAAACATAAGAGGAATTATTTGTGATGCTCTTTTTTTTTTTTTAAAAGATATTATTTATTTGAGAGAGAGAAAGACATCACAAGCAGGGTGTGGGGCAGAGGGAGTAGGAGAAGCAGGCTTTCGGCTGAGCAGAGCCCGATGTGGAACTCGATCCCAGGACCCTGGGACGATGAGCTGAGCTGAAGGCAGATGCTTAACCAACTGAGCCACCAGGCATCTCTGCACCATTCTGTCTCAATAAACTTCAATCTAAAACGTGTTCATCCATACTTACGGAAGCAAATACCATCTTGGTCAGAACCAGGTGATGTTGAGAGATAATCCATTTGGCAAAGTTGTGTATTATCTCTTCTTCTTAGAGAAAGTAGGGGTGTTAGGAAGAAGTCTGTATGAGGGCGAGGTGCAATGATGAGCAGGGGCCGTCAGATGGTAGGAGCCGCGTAAAAGTTTTAGAAAGCTTGCTTCCAGGTGTTTGTAGAAACCCTTACAATCAACAGCCAGATGTTTTATAACTGAAAAAATAATTTGGGGCATCAAACTGGGGAAAGGTCCTAAGAGACTTTTGAATGTTTGCCTCTATTCTAGGAATACACTCTCTGTGCTCATTTACCGGGGGAGACGGGCTGTCATTGCAGCAAACAGACGTTTCTACCAGCTGTTCTCATTATGAGCAGGCCTATTAGCCATGAAAGTAATTTGGCTTAAGGATAGTAGGAGTTCTCCTGGGAATGATCATTCTTTTATTTACCACACAGGCCATGTTGGTGCCCCAATGCCTTGCAACCTTATAAAACTTGTAGATGTGGAAGAAATGAACTACTTGGCTTCCAAGGGTGAGGGTGAGGTGAGTGACCCCCCCCCCCAACGTCGTTCACCCATGTTGCCATTCCCTCTGATAGCTCGGCCGCTTCTCGCCAGTGTCACGTAAAGTCACTGAGCTTGATGTTATTGGTGGTCCTGGATCAAACAGGCTTCTCTTTGAAGGTGCCTTTATGTGGGAGGGGACCACAAATGTCTCTTCCTCCAGACACCGCCGGGACTTGGGCTCGAGAGCATACAAAGGTTTCCAGTATCTTCAGGCCTGGAGCACAGCTCCTATCAGCCAGTGGCCCTGGATACTATTAGTGAGCTACTGGCTAGGAAAGCCTCATGACTTCGAAGTGATTTCCTCCCCTTTGGGGCTTTGAGCCGGAACCTCAGGCAAGCATTAGCCCTACAACTTGACTGCAGCTGACGTCGTTAGGACAAGGGCACAGGGGCATTGGACATACCTCTAGGGTCCCAGTGTGGCTGTTAGCTCCTCTGGATCATGGAATCCAGGGCTTCTTGCTAAAGGTTGAGATACGCACCACACTGGAGCACACACACACACACACACACACACACACACACACACACAGATTTCCTCTGGAGAACCCCCCGTAAATGCTGTTAACAGATCCTCTTTGTCCCCTACTGTTCTATCGAGATGGCATTGACGTACACACTGTATGCGTTTAAAGGAGACAGCATAATGATTTGGTATCCATCTATGGTGAAGTGATTATTCCCCACAATAAGTTTCGTTAAAATTCCATCATCTCACAGAGATACAACAAAAACAGAAAAAAAAAGATTTTTTTTCCCCTCATGATGAGAACTCTGAGGATCTCATCTCCTTACTTTTAGATATAATCACATGTCCGTGTGAGCCATGGTCACTGGGCTGTGTGTTTGGTCCCCGGTGCTTACCTGTCTCCTAACTGGAAATTTGTACCTTTCCACCCCCCCCACCACTCCCCCCTAATCACCCCCCTTCCTGATCTTTCTCTCTTCAGGTGTGTGTGAAGGGGCCAAATGTATTTAAAGGCTACTTGAAGGACCCAGCAAAAACAGCAGAAGTTCTGGACAAAGACGGCTGGTTACACACGGGGGACATTGGAAAGTGGCTTCCAGTAAGCGCTCACCTACCCCGCTCACAGATACTTTTCTTCTGCCTTTTTGCTGTTGTGGGACCTCACTTTTCCCTTTCCCTGGCGGGGGGGGGCTCCTCTGTTTCCTGCAGGGAACAGCATTATATGCTCAGCGTGCCTGGGTAGGGTTTTCACTTGAACCATAGCAAAGATGTTTGGTTTTGATGCGTGATGTCGTCAATTCTGGTTGCTGCTTCCCATTCGAAATCCAGAGAGACGGTGCATTTATTTTTCTGTATCGGTGTCGGGCCTCAATGTGAAGGTCTTAGTTCAACAAGGTGTGGGGGACATTGTGATCTACAGCCAGGAAGGTGTGGTGGGCAAGACGTTGGGAATATATGTGTTTCTTAGGCTTGTCATCTCCTTAAAAATAGGGTAAGCGTCCCACGGGTTAGGCCAACGACTTTGAACGTAGTCTTGGAACTGTTACCGTAGACAAATGCCAGGGTCCTTCAGAGGAGGAGGGAAAAGAACCTACAAGAAGCCCCACTGTGGGCTTGACCAGTTTGGCTTGTTGTGGGAACAAGTTGTCGCTGTGTTGAATTGCCGTTACTAAAGTGGCTAAGGCAAGTTTTATCACTGTATGCCGATCCTTATAGATTTAAGGTGCATAATACTCCCGGAAATTTTTATTGATTTGAAAAATGCTCCCCCTCCTCACCCAATTAATTCAGACTTCAGAATACCCAGCTTATTCAGAGATAAATTAAGTCCTCTTTTCAAGTCCAAGGGGGATTAAGCGTCAGTTCTAACTCTGGCTCCGGCTCTAATGAACGCATTTCGTCCTCTCCCTGGACCTCAGTCTACAACTTGGGGAAGGGGCACAGAACCAGCGTGCGATGAGGGCCCCAGAGAAACTTCCCTACAGCTGACCTTTGGAAGCACAGGGAGGACCCCAGGGGTGGGGATGGGTTGATAGTCAGATGGGGGTTTGGCGACCAGAGGTGGACATGATGGCATTGGGCTCGTCCAGTGCAGGGGTCGTTGTGGATTTCCCACGGTCCCGATGGGGGCTGCTGACAGACTCTGCCCCAGGGGCCAGGAGCGAACCCCTCCCACCCCCACCTCGAAACAATGACGAAGGTGGCATTTGGCCTTTCTGTTGGAGCTTTTACTGAGCCCCTGCTCTGTGCAGAGTGCTCTGGGAGGACAGTCTATGTCTGTACCCGCAAGGAACATGGCTCCTCCTTGGGGAGGCACTGCTGGTGGGCTGCCAGGGGTGACATGAAAGGCATGAGCTCTGGAGTCCCTTTTTTCTCTCTACTTGGCTCACTGGCCTTGGGCAAGTTACTCAGTCTCCCCAAGCCTTAGTTTCCCTCTCTGTAAAATGGGCTGATACACTGGCCCCTGGGCAGTGTTACCAGGATTAAAGGCAAGCATATGAGAAGTGCCCTGGACTGTGTGTGATTGATATGGGGCAGGGAGGGGGCAGAGCAGCCACGGACCCACTCACAGCGCCTCCCCTCCTCTCCCCTCTAATAAACAGAATGGCACCTTGAAGATCATTGACAGGAAGAAGCACATCTTTAAACTGGCACAGGGAGAATACATAGCACCTGAGAAGATCGAGAACATCTACCTGCGAAGTGAACCTGTCGCTCAGGTGTTTGTCCACGGAGAAAGCTTGCAGGTATGTACATTCTGGGCTGTGAGCCCTATTACACAGGCGTGGCCCACGCCTTGGACTCTGGATGTTTGCAATGTGATGGAAAGTCTGCGATGAGTATTGAATTGGTTTCATGTGTGACGTGCTGGAATATTGGGTTTTGCTGCTTGACATTTCTTATCCAGAAAAGTTTTTCTCTTTGAATTCTATATTTCTTTTTTACGTAGCTAGAGTCATGTAGTGTACCAAGGGGAGTTGGAGAAAGACATTAGGGAGTGGGTAAAATAGCCTTCTAATTTAAACTGTGAAAGGAAATATTGTTATATTGATTATTAGAAAGTTTAGAATTTTCAACATATTAAACTCAACATGTTTATGCTACGTCTCCTAAATCATGTTTGAGCAATGGGGATTGTGAGCCAGTATATACGTAAAGTTGAAAATCAAGGTCAATATTATAGTGGAATGTCTCTTTGCCAATGTCAGTCTTGTAGTGGAATGTTGGGCAGATGATGGCAAGGAAGAGAAAGGGGTCTGGTTTCCTGAAAGCTAATCTTTTTATGAATCTTGAGACTTTTAAATACTTGTAGAAGAATATTTTATTATAAGGAATGCACCTATTTTTCTTTGACCTAGAATCTTTTTTTTTTCTTTTTTTTTTTGAGAGAGAGAGAGAGAGCACAAGCAGGGGAAGCAGCAGGCAGAGAGAGAGGGAGAGGCAGGCTCTCTGCTGAGCAAGGAGCCCGATGCAGGACTTGATCCCATGATCGTGGGATCATGACATGAGCCAAAGGCAGACAGACGCCTAACCAACTGAGCCACCCAGGCGCCTCTCTTTGACCTAGAATCTTAACATGCCTTCGATTTTTTTTAGCTTTGTTACTAAATTGTAAAAAATGTGGCATTTGAGATCTAAAAAAAAATGAATATGTATAAATTTTTTTCTCTCCTTTTAAAAGCAGTTACTTGGTATCTATTATCTTGTCTGCTTATTTGACCGTTTTATTTAAAAAAGAATATATATATATGTATGTATATAAAAATAAATAAAAATTAGGGTTTTGTTAGGTTTTGATTCCCAGTGGTCCTTTTAAAACGTTTAACTGCAGAATTCCTGAAGCCATCTGTATTTTAGATCCAAGAGCTCTTAACCCGGGCTCAGTGGACTCCCAGGGCTGCTAATACATTCTGAAGAGAGGGTCTGTAACATCCATCAGATCCTCCCGGGGTCCATATCATGCAAAATGATAAAGAATCACTATTTCAGAACATCTGGATCAAGCCACATACTAACTCACTTGTCTGTGTTAAAGGCATTTCTCATAGCAATTGTGGTACCAGATGTTGAGACATTATGTTCCTGGGCCCGAAAGAAAGGATTTGAAGGCTCCTTTGAGGAACTGTGCAGGAACAAGGTAAGGTTTGGGAATGTGCGGTACCCTGGCTTGGTATCAAGCCTGCCTTCGGAGACCTCAAACACAGCAAGTGTGTTGTTTCCTCACCTTCCTAGGACGTCAAAAAAGCCATCCTGGAAGACATGGTGAGGCTTGGGAAGGATTCTGGCCTGAAACCATTTGAACAGGTAAGATTTGCATCAGCAAACATGCAGTCCTACAAAACAGGTTTCTGACTTGAGGATTTCGTATGAATAGGTTTGGAGCACAAGGGGATTTAAAGAAACCCATGAGGAATGAATAAGGTTGAGCTTTGGCTGGGGTAGGGATTTCTGTAACCGAGGGCAGGCATTCTCTTTCTCTGGAGGTCAGGGTCCAAGCCCAGATCCTGTCCTGGGAGCAACTCCTGCCCTGTGTTGAGCGAGGCCGCTGGCCTGAGTCCGAGCCATGGGGTCTCCATCCCTTCTGACCAACTTGCTTGTAAGACCCAGGTTGCGTCTGCCCTTGGTTTTGCTTTAATGGCCTCGTTTATTTGCAGGTCAAAGGTATTAGTCTCCACCCTGAATTATTTTCTATTGACAACGGGCTCCTGACCCCAACGATGAAGGCGAAACGGCCGGAGCTTCGGAATTATTTCAGGTCACAGATAGATGAACTTTATTCCACCATTAAAGTGTAATGCGAGGAAGAAACCCAGGCCTCCACAGTCCCTGCTTATGGCCTTCACGTTGGTGATTTTGACTAGAGCGTGCGTAGGAAAGGGAGCGTCCGTGTTTGACTTGTGTATTTGGGGTTCTCGTCATAGGAATATTGGAGGAAACGGAACACTGCCTTACAGTCAACTCCTGTTGCAGACCATGTTTATGGTGATACACAATTTCCAAAATGAGCCTTAAAATCGTAAAGGGGAGACTACCCATGTGCTAAGTTATTTGAGACTTCCTCAGTTAAAAAAGGGGGGGGTGGAAACTTCTATCTCCCTGTTTTTCTAACCAAGGGATGAGGACTTGGCTATTTCTGGGATGTCTGCTACTTGCTGCAAATTTTGCAGCTGTCCGCTGCTCTGCAAAGTACCGTGCACTGGAGGGAAGCTGTCCCTTAAAAACAAGAACTGTCCCAGCTGGAGAACATCACAAGTGGACCAGAGATTCTTTTTTGACCCCTTCCTCCTTCCCTTCCCCGCTTTACACGGCTCTCTGATGAGCCTTCTGCAGCTGGGACCCAGAGCGGCTGTGCTTCTCTGCAGTCCCTGTTGTCCTGTGGGAGCAGAAGCTTCCCGGCGAAGAAGAGAACAGATCCAACGCAGACAGCACAGACCTTGCGTCTTGGATGAATGGCTGCTCACCCGAGCGAGTGGATTCTGGCGCCCAGGGAGCAGAACGTTCTCAGACCCTCTCTCCAGAGCCGATTCCCTCCCCACCATCCTTTCCAGGGTTTATGAAACAATCTGCCTTAGACTCTGCAGTGAAGACAAGCATTTCAAGAAGGAAATAATTACCTGGATCAACCTTGCTCAACTGTGACGCCTAACGAACTGGCCCCTTTATCTTCGCCGAACCAGTCATTCTTTGTGATGGCCAATGGATTTTTAATGTGATTTTCATATCAAAAGATTGAGTTGTGATTAACTGGCTTTTTCCACCCCCAAATAAATTCTCAGGCAGGGCATGTCTTTAAACCTATTAAGGGAATAGCTATACTTGGGTACTTACTGCAATGGACAGTAATAAACAAAAATGCTCTTATCATGCTACCTGATTTTTATGAAATGTGTTTGACAAGCCAAAATCCTAGGATGTAGAAATCTGGAAAACTCATTTTCTGGGATTAACTTCTCAAGGGATCTTTTTTTTAAAAAAAGCTAATTTGGGAAATTAGCTGCATTTCACTTTACTGCAAATCTTTGCCACGTGTGACTGAATTAAGTTGTCATTTATACACTGAAAGAAGTTGGTTTTGGGTTTGTGAGAGTACATGTATTATACAAGCACAACAGGGCTGGCACTAAAGAATGGCCATCGTAGTAACACTATTTGGTAGCCTAACTTCATATATGTATTCTTAATTGCAGAAAAAGTCAATAATTTGTCACTTTGGGGTTTTGAATGTTTGCTTTAAGTGTTGGCTATTTCTATGTTTTATAAACCAAAACAGAATTTCCAAAAACAATGAAGGAAACCAAAATAAATATTTCTGCATTTCAAGTGAGTGAAGGCCTCTCTTTTCATGTGAGGGGTAATGTGCGGGACAGCCTTGGATGTGCGTGAGCGCAGAGCAGGAAGGGCCCCCAGGCTCGCCCTCCCCACAACTTCCCTGACACCCACGTGGGGTGACCTGGGGCCTCCGGCCATGTTCTCTGGCAACAGCACCTCTATGTTGTGCAGAAGAAAATCATGGTGTGAATAATATGGGTATTCTTAGAAATGCAAATTCTTTGCTGGGAACCTCTGTTTCCAGAGACGTTGGCTGTGGTTGGTGGTTCTGTGGCAGGTTTAATTCTGTGTATTTTAGTAATTCTCTTACTAAGCACTGTTTTAGAAGCTGTCTCATTTATAGCAGCCAACTTTTTCCTTTTCCTCTGGTTTCCACGCTACACTATTGTTTAAAGATTTCTTGTTCTGCAGGTGTTCTTCCGTGAGCCCCCAGTGCCTTACATAGTCTGTGGTGGTGAAATCCCCGCCTCCCTCCCTTTAAATCGCGTGTTTGGTGTGCAGATGTTTGGTTTTTCCCTCTAAAGCTCAAGCCCTGTCGGCATAGCTCTGGAGAGGCTCTGAATTCATTCTGCCTTTTGTTTGAGTTGATACATTCCTTATCTCGTCTGTCCTGGTCTCCCCTTTCTCTTCCTCTTCCCCTGAGTGGAGGGAGCGTGAGTGTCTGCGCTCTGGGCATGACCTTTCTTTTCCCTCCCTTAGCACCCAACACGGCTTGCAAACCAGTAGGTGTTCGTTAAATCTCATGTGAACAAATACCTGCAATTTTGAACAAAGCTTCTCTTGTAACGAGGTTGATGTTCATGCTGGATTTTATCCTTTAAAAAAAAAGTGCTAAAACACACATAAAATGTATCTTTATTTTTTGTAAAGATTTTATTTATTTGAGAGAGAGAGAGAGAGCGTGAGTGAGGGGCAGGGACACAGGGAGAGGAAGAAGCGGCTCAGCAGGGAGCAGGGAGCCCGACATGGGACCCAGGACCCCGAGGTCACCACCCAAGCCAAAGGCAGACACTTAACCAACTGAGCCACCCAGGCGCCTCTCAGCTTCATTATTTTTTTTTTTCAAGATCTAAGCTNCAAGATCTAAGCTTTTCTTTCTTTCTTTCTTTTTTTTTTTTTTTTTTAAGATTTTATTTATTTATTTGACAGAGATAGAGACAGCCAGCGAGANTCAAGATCTAAGCTTTTCTTCCTTTCTTTCTTTCTTTTTTTTTTTTTTTAAGATTTTATTTATTTATTTGACAGAGATAGAGACAGCCAGCGAGAGAGGGAACACAAGCAGGGGGAGTGGGAGAGGAAGAAGCAGGCTCATAGCGGAGGAGCCTGATGTGGGGCTCGATCCCGTAACGCCGGGATCACGCCCTGAGCTGAAGGCAGACGCTTAACCAACTGAGCCACCCAGGCGCCCCTCAGCTTCATTATTTTTAAGCACAGTTCAGAGGCATTAAGTGCGTTCACACTGTTGTGCAAACGTCAGTGCCATCTGTCCACGGAACTCTCTTCATCCTGCAAAACGGAAACTCTGCTCATTACACAGTAAAATCCATTCCCTCCTCTCCCCAGGCCCTGGCAGCCTCCGTTGTCCTCGTCGTCTCTGTGAATTCCACTGTAGGTAAATCCTGCAGTGTATCTTCTTTGGGACTGGTGACCTCACTTATCATAATGTCCTCCAGGTTCACCCGTGTTGTAGCATGGGTCAGGGTTTCCTTCCTTTTTATTTTATTTATTTTTTTATTATGCTGGTAAATTTTATTTAGTGCCAGACCAATTTATTGTGCCAAGATTATATTTCCTGCATTACAAATTCAACGTAATGACCTCTGGCCTTTTTGGAGGAAAATGTATACACTCTTTGTTACACTCTTACTAATTTCCTTTGATCTTTTTTGTTTTGTTACGTTCAGTTAGTCAGCACGTAGTACATCATGGGCTTTTGACGTAGTGTCAACGATTCATTTGTTGCGTGTAACACCCAGTGCTCATCACCACACGTGTCCTCCTTAGTACCCATCACCTCACTTCCTTCCTTTTTAAGGCTGAATAATAGTCCATGGTAGGCACAGACCACATTTTCTTTATCCATTCATTTGTTGATGGACATTCGAGTTGTTCGTATCTTTTCACTATCGAGAGTAATACTGCTGTGAACACGGGTGTACAAATATCTGTTTTAGTCCCTGCTTTCAATTCTTCTGGGTATGTACCTAGAAGTGGAATTGCTGATCATATATATGGTAATTTTATGCATAATTTGTTGAGGATTTGCCATCCTATTTGCCCCAGTGGCTGCCTCACTTGACATTGTCACGAGCAAAGCACAATGGTTCCAGTTTCTCTACATGCTGTCTATAAACGTCCTCTCTGGCCGGTTTCTGTGTTTGTGATGACACACATCCTGATGGGCGTGAAGTGGCATCTCACCGTGGTTTTGCTCTGCGTTTCCGTGATGATTAGTAAGGGCGGGCATCCTTTCCTGGGCTTACTGGTCATTTGTATATCATCTTTGGAGAAATGTGTCTTCAAGTCCTTTGCCTATTTTTACAAATTGACTTGTTTGTGTGTTTTATTGATCTATACGTGTTCTTTATATATTCTGGATATTAATCCCCAAACACCATCTTCCAATTCTTAACTGCCATGGTGCACTGTTTCGGGTCCGAGCCTGTTTAACAGCAGTAGATACCCTGTGGCAGTCCTCCCACAAATCAGACCACACCTCCAGAGCCCAGTGGTCTGGGTCTCAACCCCAGCCGGGACAGAAGAGGATGGTTGACTCCCGGTGAGGCAGTCTTCTCTTTTGTCCAGACCCCCTGTGTGTTAGGCTTTTCTCAGGAGCAGCCAGAGAGCAGGCCTCTCCCCACAGATGAGGAACGAGGAGGTGTGAACAGGGTAGTGCTGAAACCACAGTCGTCTCTCTGCCCCCCAACAGCCCGTCCTGCCCCTCCCTGCACCCCCCCACTGTGACACACCCACATTCTAGATCTTTTTTTTTTTAAGATTTTATTTATTTATTAATTACAGAGTGAGGGAGACCGCCAGCGAGAGAGGGAACACAAGCAGGGGGAGTGGGAGAGGAAGAAGCAGGCTCCCAGCGGAGGAGACTGATGTGGGGCTGGATCCCAGGACCCCGGGATCACACCCTGAGCCAAAGGCAGACGCTAAACAACTGAGCCACCCAGGCGCCCCCCGCACTCCAGATCTAAACGCAGAAAGGCAGCTTGTTTTCACTATATTTGGCATTTGACAAATGCTTTTGCCTCCCACTTTTTTCGATTACTTGGAAGACTCATAATAATAACTGAAATGCATCCAATGTTGCCGCAGGCCAGGCGCTATTCTTAGCATTTTACCCGGATGACCCACTTTACGTTACCACCCTGGAGCCAAATGCTACTGCTGTCCCCATTTTCCAATGAGGAAATCAAAGCACACGTGTGACATGGTCAGTGTCACACCCCCGGACAGGACGGAAGCTGGAACTGAGCTTTCAGCCTCGTGGTGTGGACGTTTCTTCTCGTCCACCTGCCGCCGTGAACGTCCTTTCTTAGTGCTACCGCTCTGCCTCTAAGCGTCAGTACAGATGGTTTTGACTCCTGCCCTGGATTGTTCTTTGTCACAGCAGGGCCTAATACCACTTCCCGCAGTTTTGTGCTGGTTTTATGGCTTATCAAAAATTAAGTACAATTGCTCTCTGTGGTGTTGGGAACCCCAGTCCGTCGAGGACTAAAAGTTTTGGTAGAACCAGCCACTGTGTTTTAGAGGAAAATGTGTGTGAGGCTGTGTTGCAGGCATACAGCTGGTTCATGAGATCCCTCGGAAGTTCTAGAAGTCCTCAGCGATGTGGGTCGTAGCAGCTGCGGGATTATACTAGGCAGTACTCTGTGCTACACTCCTGTGTGATGCCGTGTTCATTCCTTACGTATGTCCCCATTAAGTCCTCATGTGAGTCCCCAGTTACGTGTTTACCGTCTGCTAAGTGCCAAGCACGGTTCTGTGCCTTGGGGCCAGAGAGGTGAGCAGCAGACAACATCCTTGCCCTGCAGAGGCTCCCTTTGTAACAGAGAGGATGGACCATACACACAAAAGCCAACGAATGAGTTCAGATTGTGATGGGTGCTTTGAAAAAAGCAACTGAGAGAGTATTGTTTTAAGTGTTGGGGTCAGAGAAGGTCCCTTTGAGGAGGTGACACTTGTGATGACCTGAAGAATGAAGAAGGGGAACCGTCCTCTCAAGCTTTGGGGAAAGAGTTCAAAAAGCAGAATCGTGAGTGCAAAGGCCCTGAGGTGGGAAAGCATGTGAGGTATTCCAGGACCCGAAAGAAAGCGAGTGAGGCTAGAGCATCATAAGCGAGGGCAAGTGTAGTACTGGAAAAAGTTAGAGAAGGAGGACCAGATTACCAGAAAGGAATCTGGATGTTACTCTGGGTTCAGGAGGAAACCAATGAGGGGTTTTGAAGCAAGGACTAACATTCCCTGAATTACCCTTGTCAAGGACTACTCCCGGCTGCCACAGAGAGATCAGAGGAGAAGCACGGAGACCACACAAGGACAGCGTGGTGCATGGTGGCGGCTTGAACCAGGTTAGTGGCAGTGGAGATAGGAAAGGGGCTGGAGGTGGAACCACTGCACGTGGGGAACCAGGGAAAGGGAGGGATTGGGGCGTGAGCACCGCTGGTTAGATGTGCAGCTGCACTCACTGAGCTGGGAAGACTCGCAGGGGTTTTGGGGGAGAGAGTCAGGAGGTCGAATTTGGACAGTTTCTATTTGAGGTGCCTGCTAGACAAGCCCGTGAAGATAGACAGGAGGCTGTGGCTCAGAAGACCGTCAGGCTGGAGAGAACACATTGGCAAGTCAGCAGCATGAAGAGGGTCAAAGAGACTTCGCCAGGTAACCTGGGGAACCAGAAAATCTAGATGGGGAATAGAGGAGGTCCCAAGGCAGAACCAGCCTTGCATATTTGAAAGGGAGTTAAGGAGCCAGCAAGGGGGACTGAGAATTACCTGCCACGGGGGAGGGTGGGCAAGCAATCACGTGGTGTCCCGGAAGCTAAGAGAGAAAATTTTCGGGTAGGGAGGGGATCAGTTATGTCATATGCTGTTGAAAGGTGGAATGTGGTGGGGACAGAGGAATGTCTGCGGGATTCTGCCACGGTGACAATTCTGGACATAAGTGTTCCAGCAGAGCAGGGAGGACAGAAGCCCGTTGGGAGCGAGTGGGAACGTGGGCTCCTGGAAAGTCAGGAAGATCCGCTAACTAGCCCTGAATTTTCCCACTGCACGATTTCTTGTGCCTGGATCACCTTTTTTGCTGTGCCTTCCCCTCCATGGTGTGATGCCCATCACCATGTTGGACAAATTTCCTTCGTTAGCAGTCCCCAGGTGCCCCCAATCTCTCCACTGTAATGCACCTGTTTGCAGCTTACGCCCTGTCACAAAGTGGAGGTGGGTCAATGCTGTGAACTCTGGAATTTTCATCCATATTTCTGGCAATTGTTTTTTTTCACGGCAGCATAAGCAGAAGAGAAGCCGGCCAGCCTGTCCCAGTTACCTGCCACGGCAGGTAAACAGAGGGCAGAAGGCCCTGGCGGCAGCTTGAGAGGCAAGGACCCCGGGGCTGTTGGACTGAGCGTCCCTCCCGTTCCTCTGCCTCCAGCCCCCTCGGCATCTAGCCTGGAGAGTGGCTGTGGCCACAGTCTGTCTGCACGAGACCATTTGTCCATCTGTCTCAGCCGGAGCAGCCTCAGCGCCCGGCGCGGAGAGAGCGCAGCTCCCGGTTAGCACGAGCCTGCAGATGTGAGGTCCCCAGGGTGGCCCCTTTCACCACTGGGGCCTGGAGGAGATCCCCAAATCGGAATGCGCTTCCTCACTCAGCACGAGACACTGGGAAATCGACCCACCTTACGTATTATCCATCTACTTGGTGTAAAAAGAAACCCACATTTTTCCTTTTTGACTTTTAACTCCACTCTGTTGACTTGCTCAAATGGTAGAAGTCTTGCGGGATGACTTCTGCTCCTCAGCCCTGTTCCTGAAGGTAGCAAGATGTACTGTTTTTGGCCAGAAGCAGGGGTTTGTCACAAATATATTTTATATGTAAGTTCTTCGTCACTCACTTTTGTTGCGATTTCTAACGAGGGGAGGGGGGATGGTTTTGACTGTCAAATTTCCCTTACAGAAATTGTCCTTGCTAAATAGTAAGGCTACTGGACATCCCCCCCAGGACTCTAGGCAGACTTCCTGCTTTGCATGTGGCCTGTTAATACCGGAGGGTGAGTCATGGCAGGGACAGCGGGGTGGGGGGAGGACCCTGCCACAGGGGTACCTAAGCACCAGGCACTGGATGGGACACGTCTGAGGCATGCGTGGAACCAGTTTGCTCACATTCTGCGCTAAGCAACATGTGCAGACACAGAGGGACTCTCCCTTAAGAGCCTGTGCTTTCCCACACCCACTGATACTGCCTTCCCCGCCCTGGAGCTCACGCCTGCTCTCCAGCCTCACCCGGGCAGGTGGGCAGCGGCCCTGCACCTGGGAGGAATTCCGCCCACCACCACTGTCTTGCGGATGCGTTCTTCCTTCGCCTGTCAGCTGTGTCCACTCCCCACCCCCCATCTCTGCTGCCCAGTCAGGGTGGCAGCCATCTCTCGCCGGGACAACTACACTAGCCTCTTAACTGGCCTCCGTATCTCTGTATGGGTCTCTACTGACTCACCCTCTCTTCCTTCACTTTGCAGCAAGGATGAAGTTTCTAAATCACGAGTCTTATCACGTGGTTCCCCATGTTATTGGTCAGAAAGTTCCTGTTGCTCCCAAGTCTGAACTGCTTAATACACTTAGAGGAGGGCTTCTCCGGATTTATTGTGCATCAGATCCCTTGGGGATCTTAAAATGTAGATTTGGATTCAGTAAATTTGGAATTGGGCCTGAAATTGTACATTTTGAATAGGCCCCTCAGGGTAATGCCAATGCTGCTGGTCTGTGCACGACACTTTGAGGAGCAAGGAACTGGAGGACCCCTGCATGTGTCCCTAGCCTCATCTTTGCCACCTCCCCAACTGTGTTCCAGCCACACTGAATGTATTCTAGCTTCCAGAATGCATCCCACTTTTGCTCACCACTGGGCCTTTGCACATGCTCTCTCCCTAGAGCACTCTCTTACCCTGGCCTAGCTGACTCCTATTCCTTTATTCCAGTTAGATTGTAGATGCCGCTTCCTCTAGGAAGTCTTCTCCTATTTTCCAAGCCCAGGAAATAAAGAGTCAGTCATGTTTGTGTCCTGGCAGTGGTGTGAGTTGGTAATGATTTTCTTTACGCTAAGTGACAAGGTTAAAGAGGTGAGTGAGCTGGCTTGTGAGACACAGGGTGGCAGCCAGAGGGGGTGTGTTTGGGGGGGAGCTGTTTACTCCTACAGAAGGTTCCAGAAAAAAGGTTTTTATGTTACCTGGGGGTTTGAGAGGGAAGCCTGTTTGACCTGAGGTTGTCTGGCTGATGGCACTTTTACTATTCCGTTCTCGACTGAGCAGAAAAGTATCCTTGAGGTAAGGGCGCCAGCTGCCCTGAGCTCTGGGAACAAAGTCAGCTGCACAGCTGTGAGTGCTGTCAGGCCACTCGAAAGTCCTGTCAGAGTGAGCAAGGTCGTTACAAGGATGAAAACTGTTTTCAGAAACTTCTTTTTTTTTTTGACCACAGCTTGAAAGTGAATCATGGAGACAAGTTTCTACTGCAGAAATTTTATTTCTCTTATTTTCTTACGAAAATCTCTTCCTGTGGAGTTTTCTTTCATTTCTCTTTCTCTGCTTATGTGATCATGTGTCCCTTTTACAAGTTTGAGTTATAAAACGAATTCCTTTGCAGGTCGGAATCAACTATTGCTCGGCCAGAGAAGCCCTGGATTTTGCTAGAATGCTCCTGCCAGGGTTCCTGGGCCAGATGCAGCCCTGCGGGGAGCCGGGAATGGAATCCAAAGCATGTGACATGGCCAGTTGTGATGCAGTGGTCAGACCTATTAGCCATGTGATCTCAGCTTGGCGAGGAACGGTGCCAGTTAGGTCTGGAAAAAGTAGGACGTTGGTGGCAGAGCGAATAAGTTCAGCAGTGGCGGCTCGGAGCCAGGGAAATGCCAGCGAGCTTGTGACACACGGAGGGATCTAACGTCATTGCAGTTTGCCACTACGGAAAAATCTCTCTGCCTTCCAACTTCAAAATACACCGAATAAAACTTCCTTTCTGTGTTTTATTTCCTCTTTCTCTGAAAGGGAACATCCGAGTGGAGGTCTCCTCCTTCCTCGCCCTGGCCTTGCCCTCCTGGGACGTTTTCGGGTAGTTTCCCAGCATCACACTCACAGACGTGGAGCAGTTGGTCTGTTTAAAACAGATAACGACTTGAGTTTCTTCCTGAAGAGAACGGCCAAGGTTAGTGGGTTTTTCCTGTGCACCCAGTAATTAGTAGGTGCTGCAGGAAGTTAAAAAACACAAGAAGGAAAATTTGAGAAAGAAATCATTTTCTGTATTTTCCATAATAGAAAAGCACACCCTTTGCCTTCAGGGAAACGTACAGGAATGAGGCTGAGAGATGATAGCAGGGCAAGGAAAAATGAGTTGAGCAACAGGTAGTTAAGATATGTAGTCTTACTAATCTTGAACAGACTTAAAAAAATTTTTTTTGTTTAAAATCAATTAACATATAGTATATTATTAGTTTCAGAGGTAAAGTTCAATGACTCATCAGTTGCCTAGAACACCTAGTGCTCATTCCATCACGCGCCCTCCTTAATGTCCATCACCCAGTTACCCCTTCCCCCCCACCCACCTCCCCTCCAGCAACCCTCAATTTGTTCCCTAGAGTTAAGAGTCTCTTATGGCTTGCGTGCCCCTCTGTTTTTATCTTATTTTATTTTTCTTCCCTTCCCCTGTGTTCATCTGTCTTGTTTCTTACAACATCTGAAAATGCGAGCTCTAGTCTCCAATTACATTTTCAAACCTGCGGGTCCCGTCTTCGTCTGCCCTCTGGTGGCTGCGGTTCTGTACAGAAAGTGCAACAGAAGGCCTCACTCGAAGAAAAGCAGAGGCCCAGTAAGAAATGACGGGTTTTTTGTTTTGTTTTGTTTTTTTAATGCCAGAAGTAGAATATCCATTTGTAATTTATTTTGTAAGAATACAAATTTTTGCCAGGAGTTTAAGGAATTGCTCTAACTTTGTTTTGGTTTTTGTTTTTTAATGTAAATTCAAGTTAGTTAGCATATAGTGTATTATTAGATTCCAGGTAGAGTTTAGCAATTCATCAGTTGCATATAACACCCAGTGCTCATTACATCACGTGCCCTCCTTAATGCCCGTCACCCCGTTACCCCATCCCCCCACCAACTTCCCTCCAGCAACCCTCAGTTTGTTCCCTAGAGTTAGAGTCTCTTATGGTTTGCTTCCCTCTCTGTTTTTGTCTTATTTTATTTTTCTTCCCTTCCCCTGTGTTTATCTGTTTTGTTTCTTAAATCCCACATATGAGTGAAATCATATGGTATTTGTCTTTCTCTGACTTATTTCGGTTAGCATAATACACTATGGTTCCATCCACATCATTGCAAATGGCAAGATTTCATTTTTTGATGGCTGAGTAACATTTCATTGTATATATATACCACATCTTCTTTATCCAGTCCTCCATTGATGGACATCTGGGTTCTTTCCATAGTTTGGCTATTGCGGACATTGCTGCTATAAACATTGGGGTGGGTGCCCCTTCGGATCACTACATTTGTACTTTGGGGTAAATACCTAGTAGTGCAATTGCTGGGTCATACGGTAGCTCTATGTTTAACTTTTTGAGGACCCTCCGTACTGTTTTCCAGAGTGGCTGCACCAGTTCGCATTCCCACCAACAGTGTAAGAGTGTTCCCCTTTCTCCACATCCTTGCCAACATCCGTTGTTTCCTGACTTGTTAATTTTAGCCATTCTGATTGGTGATAAGCCCTTTTGTGTGTGTGTGTGTGTGTGTGTGTGTGTGTGTGTGTGTATGGGTGTGTTATATGGGTGTTATATGCAACTGATGAATCACTAAACTCTACCCGGAACCTAATAATACACTGTTTATATATTTTTGGTAAATTGTAATTTTTTAATTGGAAAACAAATATACAACTTGGAATGGATTTGAGGCAAACTGTGCCATAAGCAGATTTTCTTTAAGTGGCTAAACAAGTTTAAAAAGCAAGTAACAGTAAAAGGAAATGTTTCTGGTGCAGGACTAGCTGTACCAAAAAATAGTGTACAAGTACCTGGATAATACACCCGTTTTGCAATAGTGCAGCTTTCAACTACATATTGCTGAGTGTCCGTAGTATACACAGGGTTACAACTCCACACTTCAACAACAAGCTGACGGTTCCTAAAGAAAACTACTTAAAAAAAAAAAAAAGGCATAACCCAGGTGTTCCCTCGCTTGGCCAACTCCATCTAAGTTTAGATGTGCAGAAGGGCTTAGACAGAACCAGAGGAAGCCACACACAACACGTTACTTGATCAATTATCTAAAATAAGGTTTCAGGACAATGACAGTAAGATAAGGGAAGAAAACATGGAGGAATGAAGTCCTAATTACTATACATGCATATTTTTTGACAGCAGGGGGAAACCTTTTATGATAAGTTACAAAGAAAGATAAGGCAAATAAACAATTTTGTGTAAGAAATTCAACACATGCTGTACAATGTTTTCACTTCTCTGTCATCGTTTGTACAAACTCTTCCCAGTTTACTTTAGACCATCACCATCAGTATCTGCTTCCCCCGGTCATTTCATCGACCTCTTGGTCTGTTTACTTCTCTCCCAGGTTTGTCAGCACATGGCAAAGCTCTGCTGTGCTAATTAATACTGCCATCCCGGTCGAACACACGGAATGCTTCTCTAATTTCTTCTTCACTGGCTGTGTTTTTCATGCCATCATTGTCAGAAATTCCTGGAAGTCAATGGTGCCTTTGCCATCAGCATCCACTTCATTAATCATGTCCTGTAACTGCTTCTGTGGGATTCTGCCCAGTACACTCTATGTTAACTCACTTGAACTTAAATGAAAAAAACAAAAACAAAAATGAAAAACCAAAGCAATGTTGGAGCAATTCCTAAAACTCCTAGCAAAAATTTGTGTTCTTACAAAATAAATTACAAATGGGTGTTATACGTAGAGAGAGAGTCTGTATATCTAGACTCCATACCCTTTACCTGTTATCTTCATGATAAACCTGTAAGATAAATAATAATATTCTCATTTATATTCTTCTTTAAAAATCAAACTAATAATTCCGAAACATGAAACTAATATACACATCAACCAAATCCACAGGGAAGATATATTTCCACAGGGGAGTGTCATGCCCAACCATTCCATTCATCCCAGGGTCCAAGACGTTTTGTGGTTTTTTATTTTCTGCATCTGAATTATAAAAGCAATAGTTGTGTGTTGGTTTTTATTTTTTTCATTTTCCAAACTTGAAAGTATGTTCTATAGCCAGTGGCCCCCACCCACCCACACACCCACCCATGAAGACGTCCTCCAGCCTTTCTGCGATCCCGATCCCCTTTCCTCCTCTGGGCTCACGTTGTCCCAGGCTACCAGGAGGGGTCGGGACCCTGTTCCCTCCACTCCTGCGTGTTCAGCCTCCTTCCAACACCCATGCTTCACCGCATCCTGGCCCCTGTCCCTAATCCTTCACAACCTCCCTTAGGTACACCGAGGTTGTTGAATTTAACACACATTCACGAAAGGTTAATGGTGATGGAACGAGCACACACACAATGCAGGGACCATCTGAGAATAGAAAATATGGGCCGTGGCTTCCTTAAAAAGTAATCTGCATTGTTTTCACAGAGAGCTTCCCAGGGACCGGATCTGTCCTTGGCCGCAGCTTCTCTGATCTGCTGAGCTTCTCCTTTTCCCTTGGCTGACCCTTCTCCCCTCGCCATCTGCCAGCTGCCAGCGTCCAGCCTCCACGTTCCTCTTACTGTCCTACGATGAGCCTTGGTGTTTGCCTCCTCCCACCCAGACTCCCACATCTACATTCAGATGCTCGTGAAAGCGTCCTGGTCTTTGCCCCAGCAGTACAAATAACCACAGAAGCTTGGAAGTTGCCATTCGACACTAACTTCTTAGGCAAGACTCCCCCCCCCTTTTTTTTTTTAAGATTTTATTTATCAGGGCGCCTGGGTGGCTCAGTCATTAGGCGTCTGCCTTCGGCTCAGGGTGTGATCCCAGCATTCTGGGATCAAGCCCCACATCAGGCTCCTCTGTTATGAGCCTGCTTCTTCCTCTCCCACTCCCCCTGCTTGTGTTCCCTCTCTCGCTGGCTGTCTCTCTCTCTGTCAAATAAATAAATAAAATCTTAGGAAAAAAAAAAGATTTTATTTATCTATTTGTCAGAGAGAGAAAAGAGAGAGCGCACAAGCAGGGGGAGCGGCAGGCAGAGGGAGAAGCAGTTTCCCTGCTGAGCAAGGAGCCCTTTACGACTCTGTTCCAGGACCCTGGGATCATGACCTGAGCGGAAGGCAGACACTGAACTGACTGAGCCACCCAGGCGCCCCTCCCACCCCCCTTTGACCAGAGCAACTGGGAGTCTTCTCCATGTTACAATTACTGCTTTATAGTACTACTTGTGCCCCGGAGATCCTGGAATGTGCCCCCTCCCCTCTCCCCTTCCCTCACCCCGTTTGAGAGTCACTGCTCTAAGCTAGCAGTTAACTGAGAAGGCAGCACGAGGCTGTGGAACAAACGTGAGTTTGGCGTTCGAATGCCTAGGATGGCACCCTGCCTTCCCTGTGACTAGCTCTACCAGCGTGGGCAAGTTCCTGCGGAGGCCTCCAGGAGCCCGTGTCCAGCAGCCATTTCCCACTCTCTCAGTTTCCACCTCCACCCACCATGCCTGTTCTAGTAGGGAGCTAGTGAGTGTATTCCAGTTCTCTGGCCACAGGAATTGGTTTGGGGTCACGTGTGTGTTTGTGTTGTGTGTCAAGGCTATAGCACCCACTTGTTTGGCCAAACACCAGTCTAGATGTCACTATGAAGGTATTTTTTAGATGTGATTAGTCTTTTTTTTTAAAGATTTTATTTATTTATTTGAGAGAGAGCGAGTGAGAGAGAGAGCATGAGCCAGGGAAGGAGCAGAGGGAGAAGCAGTCTCTCAGCTGAGCAGGGGGCCCAATGTGGGGCTCGATCCCAGGACCCTGGGATCAGGACCTGAGCCAAAGGCAGACACCTAACTGACTGAGCCACCCGGGTGCCCGTGATTAATCTTTAAATTAGTAGACTTTGAGTAGAGCAGATTATTCTCCAGGGTGTGGGTGGGCCTCACCCAATCAGTTGAGGGCCTTAAGAGCAAAGACTGGGATTTTGCCCAGGATAAAAAAATATTCTGCCTCAAGACTGCAGCCTAAAAATTCTGCCTGAGTTTCCTGCCTGTCACCCTGCAGAACTCAGACTCAAGGCTGCAACATCAACTCTTACCTGAATTTCCGGGTTGCTGGCCTGCCCTCTCATGGCAAACTCGCCAGGCTCCACAATCGTGTGAGATAATTCCTTAAAATAAATCTCTCTCTCATGTACATGGATATAAATATTCCATCCAGAGTGCTGCACATCTTCCTGTCTTAACAGTTGGGTACTTTCTTTTTAAAATACATATACATGAAAGAGAGATTTATTTTATATTTATAAATACACACACACACATATATAGATGTGTGTGTGTGTGTGTCCCTCCAATTGGTTCTGTTTCCCTGGAGAACCCTGACTCACCCAGGCAGGTATGTTACCACCTGCACCAATTAGAGTAAAGCTTAGGCCTTTTTCTGGGAGTGCTGGACATGGTTACTCCATCTTTGAGCGCTGGGGTTCGGATGTGAGATTGGAGCAGCTGCCAGGTGCCAGCTCTGGGCCCCAATCCTAAGATCTCATTCAGGTACCACCACTTACGACCTGTGGGGCTGCTCCTTTGTTTCCTCATACGTAATGTGGGATTATAGTATTTACCACAGAGGGTTATTGAGAGGTTTAAATGGTTTAATAAGTACTAAACACTTAGGGCAATGCCTGGATCATAGTAAATGCTCAGTAAGTCCAAGCAATGATGATGATGGTGATGACGGTGAGGATGACGGTATACAGCCTGAGGAAAAAGCTGACGTACAAGGAGGGCCAGGAAATGGATTCGGAGCCCTGATGGCTTGTCTGACCTCTAGGTCAAACTGAGCTTGACAGCCATCCTGCCTCTGGACACAAGCTCAGAAATTCCTTTTATTTTTTAAACCTATTTGGGTTGAGTTTTTATTCCATCCAGAGGGCTGCACATCTTCCTGTCTTGACAGTTGGGCAGTTTCTTTTTTCAGACCCACAAGCACAAGACCTGCAACCATTTTCGCAGAAAATGGAGCTACCTGCCCACTCTCGTAGGGGTGACAGATTTCCATGGCTCCAGGAACCCTATTTCTACCCATCAGCAAATGGGATGTACTTTCAATTCCTCAAAGGTAATTTACTCTCCAATGGCAATTGCCCAAATAATTCCTGGGTGGGGTGATTTCACCAAGGAGGAATCAGGAAGGACCTATAAACAATGAAAAGCTGATGGACTTAAGGAAAATGTAAATAAAAAACAGAATAGGATAGCATTTCAGCTCACTAGTTAGGTAAACATGTAAAAGTCTTGAAAGCTGTAAGTCCAAGGGGACTTTTATATACGGCTGATAGGGGATTTAAATTGTAGTCTACCAAACAAGGTATAAAAATTGACATTATCTTATAGAGCTGAAAATGTCCTTATCCTACAAAGCAACAATATTACTATCGAGTTGATCCTTAGAGAGACTCTCAGACATATGCCATGTGAGACACAAGAACGTTTAGCACTGCGTTGTTGGTTAGAGCAAAAAGACTGAAAACAACTGACGTAGCCATACACAGGGGAATGGAGAAATAAAGTGTGGAATATTTAAAGCATTCCAAAGACAATGGAAAAGAATGAACTACAGCTACGTGCATGGATGTGGCTAAATCTAAAAATTGTAACTTTGATTAAGAACGTTTGCAGAATACATACCAAATATCATTTATATAAAGTCTAGAACCATACAGTAATTCATACATTATTTAGGGATTTATCGAGGTAGCTCCATTTTCTGGGAAAAGAGTTGTAAGTCTTGTGCTTGTGGGTCTGACACCAGTCGGAAGAGCGGTTATAATAGGCCCTGGGGGGTGGGGTGGGGTGGAGATAATGGTTTATTTTCTAATCCAGTGGTGAGTACATGGTGTTTTTGTTGTTGCTGTTGTTTTGAGACAGAGTGGGGAGGGAGGGGCAGAGAGAGACAGATAATTTTTTTTTAAAGATTTTATTTATTTGACAGAGATAGAGACAGCCAGCGAGAGAGGGAACACAAGCAGGGGGAGTGGGAGAGGAAGAAGCAGGCTCCCAGCGGAGGAGCCTGACGTGGGGCTCCATCCAATAACGCCGGGATCACGCCCTGAGCGGAAGGCAGACGCTTAACCGACTAAGCCACCCAGGCGCCCCATGGGTGTTCCTTTTTATCCTTACATTATATATATTCTTTTGTATACATGAGTTATAACTTTTTATTGTGATAAAATATACATAACATGAAATTTAGCATTTTAACCATTTTTAACTCTACACTTCACGGCACTACTTAAGTACATTCACGTTAGGCAACCATCCACCACTCTCCATCTGCAGAACTTTTTCATCATCCCAAACTGTGCTTTTGGCATCATATGCAAGAAATCATTGCCAAATTCAGTGTCATGAAGTTTTTGCTCTGTTTTCTTCTAAGAGTTGTATAGTTTTCAAGTTTAGGTTTTTGGTCCATTTTAATAAAGTTCATTTTTATTTACGATGTGGTAAGGGCCCAACGTTCTTTTGCGAGATAATACATTTTTAAACAGAAAAGAATAGAATATTAGCTCCAGAAGGGACCCTCCCCACTTACCATGAGGACACTGGAATAGAGGTAAAACAACACGCAGAGCTCACACAGCTGGTGGAGGGCAGCAGGGGAGTCAAATCCTGCCTGTTCAGCAATGCATCGCTCTAACCCTCCACCGCCCTGAGCCCCTGGAGCTCCTGCGGTGATTTGGACCCGGTCCACAGGGGAGCGCACCACCTCTTTTCAGCTGCGGCTCCTCCCCTTCCCCGCCCCGTGGGTAGGCCCACGCGGCTCCGGAACTGTGGAGCTCTGGAAAACTGGCGCTGCGCGCGGGTGGGAGCAAAAGCCCGGCAAAGTGATGCCGTCTCAAAGCCCTTCAGCAAGCGATTGGTTGACAAGCGCGGACTCCAGCTTTCCTAGAATTCCAGGTCTGGTTTTCTCTCGCGCTCCAGGCCGGGGAGGAGCCCAGGGCCCGCTCTAGTACAAGGTCCGGGGCGGGACGTGGGGGGCGGGCGAGCATGCTCGGCCCCTATTGGCTTCTCCGAGCCGCGCGGGGTTTGGCGGGAACTTTACGGGCTCTGCGTGCGCGGAGAGCAGTAGACTCGGATGGCCCCGCCGGGGCGGGTGCGGTCCCCCGGGCGGGGCGGGTAAGTTGTGCGGGTCGTGGGGACGCGGGCGGGGGACAGGCTTTCTCTCCTTCCTCTCCTGCGGCGTTTGTGGCTCTCGGAGCTGTTCGTGCTGAGTAGCGACGCTCTCCGGCTCTGCCACTGTGGAACTCGCCCAGGGCCTCTGTTCCACCTGTAAAATGGGAATAAAAATCCCGACTACATAGGTCGCCGTAAGAGGTAAAGGAGTTACAGCTGAACATTGTGTCTGGAGGGTGGAAAAGAATGTTAATGTTAGCTTTGAGTGGGTGGGCGTAGTCTAAAGCGGAATCAAAATATTTTGAAACAAAATATCCGACAGTAACTCATTGAGTGCCTACTACTTGCCAGACAGGACTTTCTAGAAACGTTAGCGCTATGGCGGGTAGTCAGGTGTTCTTATTTTCAAGATCCTGGTGTTTTTGTGACACGGAACTTAAAGCTGAACCAAATCGCCAGCTGGGGGACCAAGCTGCTGCTTGTTATGTTTAAAAGGGGCACTCCAGGATGGATCAAGCAGTTGGGTCTTTTGTTTGTTTTTTAATCAAAAAGGGCGTGAATTTAAATATAGGCTGCCAAATCGCTCTCCAAAATGTTAGTTTTAATGGATTCATTGACCATTTCTGGCTGGCTGTGTCTTGAGCGCATCCAAAGGCCTGGTGTGGTCCTGGCTAAAGGGGTCTCAGCTTGCTACAGGGGGTGCACAAGGTCATACAAACATCCAGGAGTTCCTCCTGGGCCCTGCGAAGACTGCCTGGAGAAGGTGGCATGTGTAGACAAGAGCTGGCTGTGGAAGGTGAGCCAAGCAGAGCGTAGGGGAAAGGCTGGAGCACGACAGAGCAGGCAGGTGGAATAAATTGAGACTAGACTCCTGTGGCTGGTGGGGAAGAACGGAGGAATTTCCCAATGGAGGGGAGGATCGGGAAAGAATATGGGCCTTAACCTCACCTGATGAGAGATAAGCTTATTCTGATAGGCCAGGTAGGTGGCCTCCCCCGACTTCCCTTCCCCATTTCTCTCCCTCTGTCCGTGTGTGTGTACGTACATATAACATTATTGCCTTTGAGATGCCTGCAATCTGTTCATCCTTCCCCCTGAAACGCACTCGTGCACATATACCAAAAATCTTACATATGGTATCACAGAGGTTTCTGTCTTTCAGAAACCTCACCTTGCTCCTACCCTAAGATAAGGACTTTTTTTTTTTTAAAGATTTTATTTATTTATGCGACAGAGATAGAGACAGCCAGCGAGAGAGGGAACACAAGCAGGGGGAGTGGGAGAGGAAGAAGCAGGCTCATAGCGGAGGAGCCTGATATGGGGCTCGATCCCATAACGCCAGGATCACGCCCTGAGCCGAAGGCAGACGCTTAACCGCCGTGCCACCCAGGCGCCCCCAATAAGGACTTTTTCTTAAGCACAGAGGAGGCAGGAGCCAGTGGAGAGGAGGGTAAGAAGTTAGGCAATCTGGGTTTTAGACGTATTTCTGTTACTTGGCTGTATGACCATTAATAAGTCACTTTTCTGAACCCTAGAATCATAAATGCCATAAAATGAATACCTGTTCTACCTTCTTCTTGGGAGCTGAGAATCCAATAAAGCAGAGGTTCTTAAGGCGTGGTTCCTTGTTTAGAAATGCAAAATCTCAGATCCCATCCTGGGCCTACTGAATCAGAAACTCTGGGGATGGGGCCAAGCCATCTATTTGAAGTCCTCCAGGTGATTCTGATGCCCGAAGTTTGAGAACCCTGCTCTGAGGAATTCAGCTTTTTTGTTTGTGATTCACAGGAATGATATTTTATATCCCTGTACGTGAATGTGCACTACACACCTAGAGAACAAGAAAGTTTATGAAGATATGATGTCCAATGCAATCTTAAATTTTGTAGTCTTTTGTATTTCCTTTTTGAAAATGCAGAAAAAATTTTTAGAGGACATGCTGGGGCAATGGATGCAGTTCAGATATAGACTGTAGATTATATAATCATCAGTGTTAATTTTCTTCACTTGGAAATTGTACCGTGACGATGCAATACAATGCTCTCTCTCTTCTGAGAGACACTGAATTATTTAGGGGTAAAGGTGCATGGCGTCTCTAGTTCATTTGTACACACAGAAAGAATATGAGACAAAATGTAAACAATTGGTAAACCTGGGTGAAGAATTACACTTGTAATTTTTCTATAAGTTTGAAATTATATCAGATAAAACATTACTCAAATGTGGATTCAGACACACTAATTGATCTGCTGTCTACAGACAGGTGTCTGCATGGCATGTTGTAAAGTCAGGGACTGTGTGTGGAATTTACCAGAGCATCCCCAGTCCCTAGTACAATGCCTGGTGTGCAGAGGGTACTCGGTACACACTCACTGGCGATGTTATTTCCCACAACTCGTTTCCAGTTTGTATTTTAGTCCCTGTTTTTACATCTTGTTTACTTTAAGCTTGAAGATCTGCAACTTTATTCTTTTATCCTAATGCCCAATGGAGGGACATGAAGTGGTGGAAAGAGGGAAGCTGGATTGGAACCGATGCACGTTTTAATGCAGGCTGCTTCTTGGCCGTGTGCTGCTTTGGGCAAATGAACATCTGCAACATGGGATTCACTTCTCCTTCATAGGACTGTTAGAGCCAAATGAGAAAAATGTACGCGCCAGAGCCAGGCACACAGTGCGACGGGTGTCAGGCACTTCGTAAATACCAGCAGACCTCCCTTTCGCTCAGTTCTGCAGAAACGGTCGGTCGCTGCTGTTGACTTGTCCTCAGGGCCAAGGATAACAGGATGAAGAGTATTCGTGTCCCTGAGGGAGAGAGGTGTGCGACTTTCTATACCTGTGCAATGATGTGACCTGTAAAAAAAAAAAAAATATGTGTGAGATACGGGTTCTGTTTTCTGAAAGGATTTGGCCATAACCTGACTTTCACTGTGTGCACACTATTCATGCAACTAACAAGGAATATAATTTGGGGAGAAAAAAATGCTTAGAAAGGGTTGCAAGTTATGCTGCTTCCAGTTGTTTTTAATATTTCCTTCTGTGTGTGTTTTTGCTGTTTAATAGTGTGAGATCTTCAAAGAATACTGTAGGAAGAACACATTCCACAAAAGATGTAAGTTATTTTCATATTTTAATGTGATTCTCTCATAATTGATGATATGAAATAACATGTTTTGTGGGAAGCTTCAAAACCCAGTAGATTTCACTGGGTAACTCACTGTTTTATTGTGATGAAAAAGCAGATTCCTTTTTCTCCCACCTTTGCCAGTATATTGGAAGAAATGACCACTGTTAACATTTTGAATCTTCTTTTCCTGGGCCTAGGGTTTTTTTTTTGTTGTTGTTTGTTTGTTTGTTTTTCCATTTGGATAATTGATATCCTATAAAAATTTGTACATTTCTCCATATTTTGCTTTTTTCACTTAAGCACTTCTCCATTTGTTTCCCACAATCGTTTATGATTTCATGCTATTGATTTAGTCCATATTATAGTTTCTCTTTAGGGTCTTAAAATAAATGTACGTTAAAGGCAGGCACATTTCTTCAGCACTCTACATAGCTCATTTTATATTATTTTCCAATGGCTCGTCATTCATCGGTGGAAACCCCGCATTAATGACATCTGAGAGTGGCTGCTTTCTGGGTGCAGGGAGTTGGGGGTTTTGTCTGCTCTCTGCCCTGCTCTCCTGTCTTGTGAGCTCTCTCTCCACCTGCTGCCCTAACCCCACCTTCAGAGGGTGGCTCTTGTCCTGCGGGAAGGCCTGGGACGCCTCCTCAAGGTCGCGCTCTGCTCTGGGCTCCCGCATCTGCCCTAGCTCGCTCGCTCTGTGGATGGATTTCTCTCGGCTCTCTGCCCTCGGTGCTAACATCCAGCGTACCTGGCATGGGTTTCTCCAAGTTCTTCTGCCCTGCTCCCAGCCTGCCTTAGCTGGCAGTCCAGAGTGTCCGAGGAGGATTTCTCAGCTTCCCGACCTCTTTCTTCCCTCGGAAGGCCCGTTGGCCTCAGGGAGGATGGAAGGTCTATAAGTGGAAAAGTGGAGTTTTTTTGGTCAATTTATTCCATCTTCTTTATATCTTCCAGAATTTCCTCATACTTTCTTATCTGTTAATGGCACCCTTCCACATTTTCTAGAGTTATGGTGGAAGTTTTTCTCATTTTCTGTATGTTTTTGTCTATTCATGACGATTTGGGGTAGCAAACTTCATGGGGCTTGTTTGTATATTGAACCATAAACCCTTGTCTCTCTCTCCTTTGATTGGGAGTTTTCACTCCTGTGTATCCTTGTGAACTTTCAGGTATATGGGCATATTTCTGAAGAGAGGGCCCAGAGCTCTCCCGAGATCAGGAGTTGGCAAACTGTGGCCCATGGGCCACATCTTGCCTGCCCCCTCTTTTTGGACATCCCTGAGCTAAGAATGATTTTTACATTTTTAAACGGTTGAAATAAAATCAAAAGAAGAATATCTCATGACAGGGGAAAATGATTCGAAATTCAAATTTCCGTGTTCATAAATAAAGTTTGATCGCAACACAGCCATGTTGATTCTTTCTGCATTGTCGCTGTCTGCTTTCAGGCTATAGCGGCTGAGTTGAGTAGCTGTGACAGATGCAGAGTGTAATATACTTACTGTCTGGTCCCTTACAGAAAAGTTTGCCAGCCCCTGCCGTAGTTTGTCAGCGGGGTCTGTGTCTCTGCCAGCAACAAGTGTTAAGGACCAGTTCATTAAGCAGCGCTAATAGCAGAATTATCCTTGCTAAATGCATCAGCTTTGTAATGCTCCTGTCTGCTAGAGCCGATTCACGGATTTTGACTTGGTCTACTTTCAGAAAGCCGGCCCAAAGCGGAAGCCCACGGATGTATTTGATTTTCCCGATAATTCTGTGATCTCCAGCATCAGCAGGCTGGGTGACAATGAGAAAGACGAAGAACCTTACGAAATCTTTGGTTAGTATTTTAAATCTTTATCCTAAAAACTTTAAAGTCGTTTATCCTAAAAACTTTAGGCTAGTTACGGATAAAAATATGGAAATATCTTCAAATATAAAAACCCTATGTCTGCATATGACTGTAGTGTTTGGGGCAGTACTTGATAATTCGAGTTAATTTTCCTCACTTCTAGGTACGTTGGAACTAAGAACTCTGTTAAACATTTATCAGGCTTGGACTCTTCTAGTAGCATTTGTCAACAAGCCAGTCCTGTCAGCACACCCGTTGTAGTACCCTGTAACAAGGAGGATATGAACTGTATTTCTCCATATCACCACTAGAGTCATTCAGTAAGGGGCTTTAATTTAGGGAGGAGAAGAGGGGCAGTTTTCCCTGTTCTTCAATACACTGAGGCAGAGAGCCGGGGGAGAGCTTCCCCTGTGTTCCTTGGGGTGTGAGGAAAACAGGGCCGGTACCCAGTTGACCAGGAGTACGTGAGTTGTCCAGCTGGGACTGCTGCTGGCTGTGTCCACTGGCCACTCCACAGGCCAGCGCTGAACACAAAGTGCCAGGTGCCCCCACAGTGAGACCAGATGTGACCAGACATTGTTGCTGGGATACGTTCTGAGGGCATTTTGAAAACCTGTACCCTCTGACATATTTGTAATTTGGTATCTAATATCTTCTAGTCTAATCTTTTGTTAATAAAAGAATGTTATACATTTTATAAGATGAAAAGTAAGCATTACCAGAATACATCTTTTGTTATGGCTTGATTAAAGTGTTTTAATTACTTATTTAAAGGAAATTTAAATGTAAAGATCTAAATGCAAAAGAAACCATATAATTTTTTAATTTTTAATTTTTATTATTTTTTAGAGCGGGGGCGGTGGGGGAGGGGCAGAGGGAGAGGGAGAGAGAGAATTTTAAGCAGGCTCCATGCCTAGTAGGGAGCTCGATCTCATGACCCTGAGATCATGACCTGAGCCGAAATCACAAGTTGGACACTTAACCGACTAAGTCCCCTGGGGTGCCCCCACATAATTTTTGAAATTGAGATGTTATTCACTTACCAAAAAACTCCCCGTTTTCAAGTGTACAATTCAGTGGTACTTTCATGTAGTCACAGAACCGTACAACCATCACCACTGAGTATTCCAGAACCTTTTAATCACCCCAGCAAGAAACTGTACCCATTAGCAATCACTCCCCACCCCTCCTTCCCCCAGCCCCTGGCAAGCCTCCACCTCCTTCCTGACTAAGGGTGGGCCTGCTCATGTAAAGGAAGTCATATGCTGTTCATTTGTGACCGACTTCTTTCGTTCAGCGTCGTACTTTCAAGGTCCATTTGTATCGTAGCAAGTGTCAATACTTCGTTCCTAAAAACATTTTAGCTCACTAATCCATTGTTTGACTATACCTCACTTTGGTCTCCATTCATCAGTCAATGTACACCTGGGTTGTTTCTCCCGTGGGCCTGGTAGGAGTTATCCTGCTGTGAACACTTGTGTACAGGTTTTCGTACAGACCCGTGTTTTCATTTCTCTTGGGTCCATACCTGAGGGGGAAACTGCTAAGTCGTATGGTCATTCCTGTTCACTGTTCTGAGGAACTGTTCTGCCAAGCAGCTGCCCCCACCCAGCAGTGCACGAGGCCCCACTTTCCCCACATGTTCACTCTTGTTATCACCTGATTTTCTGATTCTGGCCATGAGCGTCAAGTGGTATCTCATTGTGTTTGTGTGGTAACCTAGACAGACCGTAAAATTGACCGTTTTTGCCGTTTTTAAGAGTACGGTTCTGTGGCATCAGCACATTCACGCTATTGTGCAGCTGTCCTCACCGTCCACCTCCAGAACCTTCCCATTTCCCCCTCACTGAAAGTCTGTGCCCGCTAGACAACAGCTTCTCATTCTCCACGCCTCCCGGCCCAACTTGTTGTTTCTAGAAATTTGACCACTCTAGATACTTCATATGAGACGCTTCCTACAATATTTTTCCTTTCATGCCTTTTTTTCCCCATTTAACAGTATGTCTTCAAAGTCCATCCGTGTTGTAGCGTGTGTCTGAATTTCCTTTTGAAAACCTGAGTCCTGTTCCATTCTATGCGTACATCCATCATCTGTCCACGGACACGGGGGTTGCTTCTATGTTTTGATGGCTGAATAATGCTACTGCGAACACGGACGTGCAAACGTCTGTCTGAGTCCCTGCTTCCACCTCGTCGGAGCGCAGACGCAGAAGTAGGGTTGCTAGATCCCATGTTCGCTGTTTTGCGGCCTCGCTCGGCCATTTTCCGCAGCGGCTGCAGCATTCCTGTTACATGTCCACTAGCGATCCACGAGGGCGCCAGTTCCTCCACACCGTCGCTCGGTGTTGCGATCGCCATCCCAGTGGGTGTGAAGTGGCACCTCACTGTGGTTTTGAACTGTGTTTCCCCAGTGGCTAAGGATGTTGGACATCTTTTATGTTCTTATTGGCCATTTGTGTATCTTTTTTAAGAGCTGTCTATTCAGATCATTTTTCCGTTTTTAAACTGGATTGTTTATCTTATTAAAATTGGGTTATCTCTGTCTTTATGTGAGAGTCCAGTTTGGATGACTGGTTACACTTCAGGATTGGTTTATTTCTCTTTCATTCTTTGTTATTTGCAGTTGTAAATAAATCCCTTTGCCTGGATGAGGGCAACCCAGAGCATATTACTAACTTTAAAATCGTGCATTGACAATGTTCATCACTTAAGCAGCTGTTTATTTGAACAACCGTCTTAAATCTACACCGTCATGCTAAAATTTGAGCATGAAGCAATGGTCCCTTGGCTCTTACCAGGCACCCTGCAGCAATCCCTGGCCACCTCCCTCCCCCAAGCTCCCCCTGCCTACCAGTGGCTTGGCCTGGCATGCTGAGGTCCCATTTGACCTGAGCAGGTAGGAGTGTCCTCCTTCACTCTGAGTCCTCTTCTGTGCCTTTCCCAGCAGTGGTCTCTCACGTGGAGCCTTGGTGCTCCAACGGGTGAGAAGAGAGAATGCCAGCTTCCTATTTAGATTTCTTTTAGCTCATTAAAAAATTCCCACATGGGGCGCCTGGGTGGCTCAGATGGTTAAATGTCTGCCTCCAGCTCAGGTCATGGTTCTGGGGTCCTGGGATCGAGTCCCACCCACATCAGGCTCCCAGCTCAGCAGGGAGTCTGCTTCTCCCACTACCTCTCCCCCTGCTTGTGCTCTCTCTGTCTCTCTCTCTCAAAGGAATAAATATAATCTTTAAAAATAAATGATAGAAAATTCCCACATAGTATGTAAATACAGTAATACAAGTTATAACTGATAAGTCTCCACATATTTACTAGTGAAATGGTTTAAATTTCTTAGTGTTGCGGTGTGAGCTCAAAACCATTTGGGAAGGGAGTAGCCTGTGTGGTGGGGAGCCGTTCAGACTGAGATGGCCCTTGTGAAGGAGCAAACGTGAACACTGCTCAAGCTGCCAGACTTTTTCAGTCGTACTTTCACACGAACCCTTTTGTAGACCCTCCTTTACACAGCACCGCCATATATGCTGATGAAGAGCTCTCCAAACACTGCGCGTCTCCCGTGCCCTCCACGCCTCGAGGAGAAGAAGCGGAGCAAAGGTACCGTTACATTTCAAGCAGTTGTGCACTGATGGTCAATGGTATTTCCGAGAAGCTCTCCAAGATAGAAGCTTATAAAACTAAAGCTTTTTAAAGATCTTTGGAGCCAACTTAGGTTTTTCCTCAAGAGAACTGGTACTTCAGGGGCACCTGGGTGGCTCAGTCGTTAAGCATCTGGCCTTCAGCTCAGGTCATGATCTCAGGATCCTGGGATTGAGCCCTGCATTGGGTCCCCTGTTCTGCTGGGAGCCTGCTTCTTCCTCTCCCACTCCCCCTGCTTGTGTTCCCTCTCTCACTGGCTGTCTCTGTCAAATAAATAAATAAAATCTTAAAAAAAAAGAGAGAGAACCGGTACTTGAAAACTTGTTCTCGAAAATTAACATTACTTATAATAACTAATTATAGGTACACATTTTCAGTCGTCGAAAACAGTCCTGGGGATGTAATTACAGCAGGGTGACTACAGCTAATACTGTGTTGTATATTTGAAAGTTGCTAAGAGAGTAGATCTCAGCAGTTCTCGTCACAAAAACAAATTTTGTAGCTCTGCATGGTGACGGATGTTAACTAGGTTTATTGTGGAGATCATTTTGCAGTGTGGACAAGCAGCACATCGTTACGTCGTACACCTGAAACTAATGTATGTCAATTACACCTCAATTATAAAAAGTCCAGTTTAATCTAAAAAGCCCCAAAGTAATTATAATTGACAACGGACTATCCTAGAAAACATGCTTGTGAAGGGGGTTTAAACTTTGAGGTAAAGCAAGGAGGGTGGGAGAAGCTTTTTTTTTTTTTTTAAGTTTTTATTTTAATTCCAATCACCAGGTTCTCATCACAGGTGCACTACTTAATCCCATCACCTATTTCACCCCATTCGGTTACCCTCCTCCCCTCTGGTAGCCATCAGTTTGTTCTCTGTAGTTAAGAGTCTGTTTCTTGGTTTGTCTCCTGCTCTTTTTTTCCCCTTTGCTCCTTATTTTGTCTCTTAAATTTCACATATGAGTGAAATCATAGGGTATTTGTCTTTCTCTGACTGACTTCACTTAACATAATACTCTCTAGCTCCGTCCATGTCATTGCAAATGGCAAGATTTCTTTTTTTTGATGGCTGAGTAACATCCTATTGTATATATACACCACTTCTTTATCCGTTCATCAGTCGATGGACATTTGGGCTGTTTCCGCAATTTGGCTGTTGTAGATAATGCTGTTATAAACATCGGGGTGCATGTATCCCTTTGGTTTTGTGTTTTTGTATTCTTTGGGTAAATACCCAGTGGTGCAGTTTGCTGGACGAGGGGTAATTCTGTATTTAATTTTTTGAGGAACTGCCATACTGTTTTCCAGAGCGGCTGCATCTGTTTGCATTCCTATCACCGGTGCATGAGGGTTCCCCTTTCTCCATATCCTCACCAACACCTGTTGTTTGTTGTATCATTGATTTTAGCCAATCTGAGAGGTGTAAGGTGATACCACCTTGTAGTTTTGATTTGCATTTCCCTGGTGGGAAGTGGTGATGAGCATCTTTTCATGCGTCTCTTGGCCATCTGGATGTCTTCTTTGGAAAAATGCCTATTCAAGTCTTCTGCCCATTTTTGAATTGGATTATTTGCTTTGTGGGTGTTGAGTTTTGTAAGTTTTTTTTTTTTTTAAAGAAATGAAAAATTTTTAAAGATTTTATTTATTGAGAGCGAGAGAGTGAGAGTGCATGTGATTGGGGAGGGGGGCAGAGGGAGAGGGCGGAGCAGGCTTCCCGTTGAGCAGGGAGCCCAATGTGGGGCTCTATCCCAGGACCCTGGGATGGAGCCCAATGTGGGGCTCTATCCCAGGACCCTGGGATGGAGCCCAATATGGGGCTCTATCCCAGGACCCTGGGATTATGAACTCAGCCAAAGGCAGATGCTTAACCGACTGAGCCACCCAGGTGCCCCTCTCAAGTTCCTTCTTTATTTTGGATACTAACCCTTTATTGAATATGTCATTTGTAAATATCTTCTATTCTATAGGTTGCCTTTTAGTTTTGTTGATTCTTTCCTTTGCTGTGCAGAAGCTTTTTATTTTGATGTGGTCTCAATAGTTTATTTTTGCTTTTGTGTTTCCCTTGCCTCAGGAGATGTACCCAGTAAGAAGTTGCTACGGCCAATGTCAAAGAGGTTACTGCCTGTGTTCTCTAGGATTTTTATGGTTTCAGGTCTCACAGTTAGGTCTTTCATCCATTTTGAGTTTATTATTTTGTATGGTGTAAAAAAGTTGTCCAGTTTCATTCTTTTGCATGTAGCTGTTCAGTTTTCCCAGCACCATTTGTTGAAGAGACTGTCCTTTTCCCATTGGATGTTCTTTCCTGCTTTGTTGAAGATTAATTGATAATATAATTAAGGGTTTACTTCTGGGTTTTCTCTTATGCTCTATTGATCTATGTGTCTGTTTTGTGCCAATACCATACTGTTCGGATGACTACAGCTTTGTAATATAGCTTGAAGCCCAGAATTCTGATGTTCCCAGCTTTGCTTTTCTTTTTGAAGAGTGCTTTGACTATTCGAAGTCTTCTCTGGTTCCATACAAATTTCAGGATTGTTTGTTCTAGTTCTGTGAAAAATGCTCTTGGTATTTTGATAGGTTGCTTTGGGTGCTATAGACATTTTAACAATACCTGTTCTTCCAATCCATGATCATGGGATGTCATTCCATTTCTTTGTGTCATCTTCGATTTCTTTCATCAGTGTTTTATAGTTTTCAGAGTACAGGTCTTTCACCTCTGGTTAGGTTTATTCCTGGGTATATTACTATTTTTGGTGCAGCTGTAAATGGGATTGATTCCTTATTTTCTCCTTCTGCTACATTATTGTTGTGTGAAAATGCAACAGATTTCTGCACCTTGACTTTGTATCCTGTGACTTTACTGAATTTATCAGTTCTAGCAGTTTTTTTGCAGAGTCTTTAGGATTTTCTATATGTAGCATCATGTCATCTGCAAACAGTGAAAGTTCTGCTTCCTCCTTACCAATTTGGATTTCCTTTGTTTCTTTTTGTTGTGACTGTTGTAGCTGGGACTTCCAGTACTATGTTGAATAAATGTGGTGAGAATAGACACTACTGTCTTGTTCCTGACCTTAGGGGAAAAGCTCTCAGTTTTTTCCCCACTAAGGATGATGTGAGCTGTGGGTTTTTCATATACGGCCTTCATTGTGTTGAGGTATGTTCCCTCTAAACCCAATTTGTTGAGGGCTTATTTTTATCATGAATGGATGTTATACTTCGTCAAATGCTTTTTCTGTATCTCTTGAAATGATCATAGGGTTCTTATCCTTTCTGTTAATGATGTGATGTATGACATTGATTGTTTTGCAAATATTGACTTACCCTGACAACCCACTTGATCGTGGTGAATGATTTTGTGTGTGTGTGTGTGTGTGTGTGTGTGTGTTGTTGGATTTGGTTTGCTAGTATTTTACTGAGGATTTTCATCAGCGATATTGGCCTGTGGTTCTCTTTTTTTTGTGGTGTCTTTATCTGGCTTTGGTATTAGGGTAGTGCTGGCCTCATAGAATGAATTTGGAAGTTTTCCTTTTCTGTTTTTTGGAATAGTGTAAAAAGAACATGATTCTATGCATTTGACTATTTTAGTTACCTCATGTGCCTAGAACACCACCTGGTGCATGGTAGGCGTTCAGTGAATACTTGACCTCATTCATGCAGTGTAAGTACCATGTAACAGTGAGGGTAAGTGGCCCACAGCCTCCCGTGCTGGCTCAGATCCTCGTTATGCTACTTACTAAAGTATTTGACCTTGGGCAAGACATTTAACTGCCAAAGTCCTTCATCTGGAAAGTGAAATGATGAATTTATCTTAAGCTCTTAAAACTGGTTGGCACGTGGTAAACTTTCGAATGGTAGCTTCCTAGTATTTGCATTTCTCAACATTCATTGAGCACCAGCTACATAACAGGCCCTGTGTTAGGCTCTTGATACACGTAATAACTCAGAATGGACATAATCCTTGTTCTCCTGGAGCTTGTGGGGCAGTAGATATTAATGAAGAACACTTGAGGAACTTCGTGGGGAAGGGTGTGACGCTGTGGGGTGGGTGGGGTGGAGGTGGGGGACGAACATTCCATGCAGGTGAATGGCAGGCAGAGGGGCACTGTGGTGGAAGGGAGAGAGTCCGTGGGACTGAAAAGAGCTGGGATGACTCCGTAAATAGGCTGAAGAGGGGGGCGCACTGCAAGATGGTAATTACTTTGTCATGGTTGGTAGGGTTTGCTGGCTGCCTGCGCCAGGGTGTTCCGCTTCCTCCTTCGTGATTGGTTGTTCGGTTGTAGCTGGGACGTGGCAGTCGAGTGAAGAATGTACGTCCCAGCTTCTCTTGCAGCTGAGGTGTCTGTACAGCAGAAACAGAAGCATCTGCAGCTTCTGTAAGTGTCTTCATAGGGACGGTTGTGCTCTTCTTTGCTCCTTCCTTCTTCCTTATGGTGGGAATGGGATGTGACTGCTGGAGCTTGAGTAGCCATAGTGGACTGTGAGGCAGTGTACTGAGAAGGTGGATGGAATCTGGGTCTCTGATCATGGTGGGATTGTCCACATCTCCCCAGATTATCTCTGGAGTTTTATTGAGAGGGAAATAAAGTGTCTTATTTAAACCGTTTTGGGGGTGTATTTTCTACCATTTGTAGCCACACCTAACCCCATCTTCTATACTTGGTCAGGAGTTTTGTCATTAAGCTCAGCAGTTAAAGAATTTTAAGCGAGGGCGGCGTGGCCAGGTCTGCATTTAAAAGCTATCCCTCTGGCTGCCGTGTGGAAAATGGATGTGAGAGGGGTGGGAGTGGGCTGGAGAGGCCAGTTTGGAGGCTGGTTTAGTAGTCTAGGTCCGGGAGGACAAGGGTTATTGGGACAGAAAGGGAAAAAGTGAATGAGTTCACGAAATAGGAAGTTAATCAGTGAGTTTAGTGATGGGTTGGCTCTAGGAGGTTGGGGGAGAGTTGCTGTCCGACTACTGCTGGCTTTCTGCTTTGCATACAAGGGTCAGTGAAAGTGCCGTTGACTGAGCTGGGGGTTACTAGAGGGCTGAGGAGCCCTGGTCCTTGTGAGGGATCGTGAGTGTGCTGTAGAGATGTCAGGGTACAGAGTTGTGTACTTGGGTCTGGAGCTCAGAGGAGAGGCCGAAGCTGGAGTTCTAGCTGAAGCTGTTTGCTTCTCGGTGGTATGGCGCTGTGGACCATGCGAGAACTCACGGGGGAGGCTGCGGCCTGAGAGCAGCCAAGGACCTGGGGCCAGCTGTCTTGAAAACCCACCTGCTGTTCGGTGGAGGGGAAGGAGCTTGCAAAGGAGAGAAGAAAAGTAGCTAGAGGCAGAAGAAGGAAACCAGAATAGTGTGTGGTTACAGGAGTAGCAGAGGGAGTGTGTGTGTTCGTGTGTGTGTGTTCGTGTGTGTGTGTTCGTGTGTGTGTGTGTTCGTGTGTGTGTGTTCGTGTGTGTGTGTTCGTGTGTGTGTGTGTGTGCTGGGAGTGGGCAGGGGTGACAAACGCAGCGGAGAAGCAAGTAAGGGAGGGACTGAGCACGTGCATTGTATTTAACCACATGAATACTCTTGGTCATCTTGGGTTTGAGGGTGTGATAGGTCCAAACAAAAGGCATCATTTGGGTAAGTTAGGGTCTGCATATGGACACGAAGGGGAGTCAGGGCAGTAGGGACGCACTGGAGAGAGCAGCATTTCCCAGGACTCACGGAGGCAGCAGCATCTAGGCCCCAGATCCTCACCAGCGATGTTCGGGTCTTTGTTCCTTGATCTCCTTCCCCTCTTGCCTCTTCATGTGCACAGGTGATGCTGCTCTCAGCTCTCTCCTCTCCAACTGCCCCCAGTGTTATTCTCATGGTTTTAGTTACCCAGATGCCACTGCTCCCCGAGTCTGTCTTGCCCAGCCTTTCTCCGGGGCCCTCCATGTCCTGCAGATTGGCCCTATGTCCCTAGATGCCCACAGGCACCTCGGATTCAGCAAAGGCAAAACCAAGCTCAGTCCTTCTCTCTCTCACCCAGTGTCAGCAAGCTCCTTTGAGATTCTCTAGATTAATGGTCCCGCTGTCACCTGGGAGTCACTCTGTTCTCTGACCAGTCCTTTGCCTGGCCTGTGACAATCTGGAGTCTCCAGATCCTCTCCATACCCCTGCCGTGGCCTAGGCACTTGCTCCCTCGCCAGTGTTCCTGCAGCAGAGCCCTGCCTGCCGTCCCTTGTCTCCACAATTGCTCTCTCCCCTCTGGCCCGCCCACCCCACAGCTTCCAGTGCCATCTTTCTGAACTGCCAGTCCTCTCTCCCTGGTATGCCTGCCACCTTCGGGGGGCTCCCGTGCTCTGTATGCATGGCGTGGAAGGCCTCGGTGCCAGTCCTGGTGAGTACCCTGAGGCAGAATTAGAACGGAAGAGGTTTATTAGTAGACATTTTATGGAAGGTAAAGGTAGAAGAGCCTGGACAGGGCAGAGACGGCCTCAGACGGCGGTGCAGCCATCGCGGTCCTGGCCAACCCTTGGGGAGCTCTGTGGGAGAGCGTGCTTGCTTGCAGAGCACTTTAGTGGTGGGCACAAATGGCCAGGCCTTGCACTGTCTTTGGCCTTCCTACTAGACGGTGAAGTTAAAGGAACGCTCCTCATTTTTAAAGTAATTGTATTCACTGCAGTTTGCATTTTGAAGTTGGCATTAATGAATGTTGAATTGAGTGAAAAAACGAACTCTCATCTCTCATCAGAAATTTAGATGGGTTTTTTTTTCCTTTTCAAAGGGAAAAAGAAGGTCTTCTCTTTTATATCCCCTAATGATGGGCCTGGTGTCTGTGGATTAGCTTTTAGTTCATCAAATGATGGCCCATATCTGTACCTGGGGGTGCTAACGCGGGGAAAGTGCAGTTCTGGGGCATGACCACAAGGCGGTGCAGTAATGCGGCGCTTACTTGCCGGCCCAGAATAAACTGATGCGGCCTGGGCGTGGGAAGATGTGGGAGATGACCCGTAAATCTGGGAAGGTGGTGGGAAGGGGGCAGGCCCGTCCAGGGCAAGTGGGAAATCTCCTCATTGCAGTGAGCTTGTTTTAATATTGGATCATACAAGACATGTAAAAAAAAAAAAAGTGCAAGATATTGACAGTTTGTTCTTTGGTGCAGGTCAGACACTTATGAAATTGAAGCAGGTGAAAACGTGTCTATAGAGATGAATGCAAAAAAGGTATGTAGGAGTGTTCTCTCTTCTGTCTTGCAACAGATTTCCTTTTCTATTTCGATTGGATGCAAATAGAGAAAATGTGCTGTAACCACATTTTACATAGAGAAAGAATGTTACATTTCAGAAGATATTTTTATTGTAAAAAGGGAAATATATTTTCATATCTTAGGTGCTTTGATTTATAGAGGACTCAAATCTCTGTCCCTAGTCGGTTTTCAGAGCATTCATGTCATCTGTTAGCTCGCGATCTACAAAGGCAGAGGGAACTGTGGGGAGCATTTATTTGGAGCTCTTGAGTCTGGGTTTCCCCATGTACCCGCTAATCTCGTTGCCATTTTCCTGTTATGCTCAAGCTGGAAGGTGGGAAACGAGAAGGGCGCTCCACTCTTACAGTAAGGGCGCTAAAGCATGTGTGTGCTAAACCAGCAATGCTGCTTTCTTGCCGTAGCCAGGAAGAAAAGTCAGGCCCATTAGCGATGACTCTGAAAGCACCGAAGAAGGTGATATAAGGAGAAAAGTTCAACTGGCAGAGAAAATAAGGACACGACCACACAAACCTGTTCCAGAGACACCATGTACATCTTTGGAACTTCCAGAGAAACCAGCCAAGTCAGTCACTCCTAAAAAAATTGGACCCCGTGGCGCCAAATCGGTTGTTGCAAAAGAGATGGTGACAGAGCCACGTCAGTCGGTAAGAGAGTGTCTGCCATCCCCCTGGAGGGAAAAAAAGAGTTGACAGGAAAATGGTTGGGAGGAGAGTAAAGCACTTCCTCTCTTTCCTTTGTTTCTTTAAAAAGATAAGTTATATATTTTTGTTACAAAAATGTCTGAGAACATTCAGAAGGTATGGAAAGGAAGATAAAATCACCTACAATTCCATCTCCCGAAAAGAGCCACGCTGCTCCTGGTCTAGGCTCCTCAGCGCCTTCCGTCGCCTTCCTCACCCCCAGCGGGGCCGGCCCGGCGCTCGCGTCGCGGGCACCGTCTTAACGAGCGCAGCCGTTTCAGTCCCGAGCGCGCCGCAGCGCAGCTAATCTCTTACCAACGGGTGGTTGCAATTCCAGAGAAGTTTAAGTGCCTTCATGAATTTCTTTCTAGCTAAATGTTGGTATACACCCTCGATCATTTCCTTAGGAAAACAGTGGCTAAGATTTCTGGGTCATGAGCACTCTGTTTTAAATTCTTGACATTTATTATCTTTTGGTCAAGCTCTTAATATGTCATTTTACTCATTTGGTTTAATGCTTTGAATAATTCATTCTTACGTTCAAAAAAAATCTTAAGTTTAATGTGTTCCCGCTCCGCCATGTTCTGCTTTCCATCTTCCTCATCCAGGGAATATATGCCCAGGTGATGTTCTCAGTAGGTTCTTATGTGTTCTTCCAGAGTGTCCTTCCCTTCTGCCTCCATAAACAAATGTGGATCTATTTTCTTCCTTTAGTTTCCCCTTCCTACACACATAGAAGCATATTATACGTGTCGTTTTGCCTCTTACTGGTCTGTGTTGGTGAACATCCCACGTGAACTTGAATTTGCAGTTGTTTGATGTATTCTGGGAATGTGCTCTCAGGTCAAGGTGACTGACATACATTCAGATATTATTTCTCCTTACAGTCCTTTAATGGTGGGCGAATAGTCTACTTGATTACAAAGCGGGGTGTTAGGGTGGTTTTTTTTTTTTTTTTAAGACTTTATTTATTTATTAGCGAAAGAGAATGAGCAGCAGGAGGGATGGAGGGAGAAGGAGAAGCAGGCTCCCCTCTGAGCAGGACCCTGGGATCGTGACCTGAGCTGCCCAGTGGTTTTTAATATCCCAATTTTATAGATTCTCCTTAGTTCTTCAGAGTTTTGCATTATGAATTTTGTAGGTTTGTTCTTTGTTTTCTTAATTTTAGACTTAAAAGTTACAAAAATAGCTCAGGAAGTTCTCGCATGTTTTTTACCCAGCTTCATCTAATTCTTACTTGTTACATTACCAAAGATTAAGACCAGGACATTAGGGGCACCGGGGTGGCCCAGTCGGTTAAGCGTCTTCTGTTTGCTGTTTCTTCCAGTTTGGGGGGCCCTGGCATTCCTTATCCTGTGGGCACATCACTTCTGTATCCACCTTGCATCTTCACACCATCTTTTCCTTTGTGTGTGTCTCATCTCCCTCCGCCTCTCTCGTAAAGGTTACTTGTGATGACGCTCGTGGGCTTGGACAGATCTTTAGGGGGCACCGTTCACTACATACGGGCTTCCCTAAATGACCTTCCTTCCTCCCTTCTTTCCTCCCTCCCTCCGTCTTTCCTTCCCTCTCTCTTTTCTCTCTCTCTCTTTCTTTATAGGGGCAGGTACAGAGGGAGAGAGAGAGAATCCCAGCACACTCCATGCCCAGCATGGAGCCTGACACGGGGCTCCATCTCACAACCCCGAGATCATGACCTGAGCCCAAATCAAGAGTTGAACACTTAACTGACAGAGCCACTCAGGCGCGCCCCCCTTCTCTGCAGATTGTAAATGGCAGATTGGTCAGTGAAACTGAAAACAAAGCAATAAAAGTTTATCCAATTTGCAAATCAGAAAGAAAAAGTTGGGGGAAAAAAAAAAGATCAGAAGGTCACAGGAACCTGTGTGATAATACTGAAGGATCTAAAATATATAGTAAGAGTTCTGAGGGGTGCCTGGGTGGCTCAGTTGGTTAAGTGTCTGCCTTTGGCTGAGGTCATGATCCCAGGACTCTGGGATTGAGCCCTGCATTGGGCTTCCTGCTCAGTGGGGAGCCTGCTTCTCCCTCTCCCTCTGCCTGCCACTCCCCCACTTGTGCTCTCTCTCTCTCTGTCAAATAAATAAATAAAATCTTAAAAAAAAAAAAAGTTCTGAAAGAAGAGTCAGAATGGGGTAGAAAAATTAAATTTAAGAAAAAAAAAATGACTGAAATTTTCCACCTTACAGATCCAAGAAGCTCAGTAAACCCTAAAGCAAGATAAAACCATACTTAAGCATATCACAGTTAAAATGCCAAAAAACAAAGATAAGCAGAGAATCTTGACAACAGCTAGAGAAAAGGGACAGAGTAAATATACATGGGAACAGTGGCAAGTCTCACAGCCCTCTCACAGAGACAGTAGAGACCAGAAGACAGCAGACAGACGTAATTAAAGAGCTGAGGAAAGAAATGTCAACCCAGAATTCTATATCCAGTGAATACATCCTTTAAAAGCAGGGGTGAATGAACACACTTTCAGATGAAGAAAATTTGAGGGAATTTATTGCCAGCTGACCTGCGTTAACAGGGTGCTACAGAACGTTCTTTAGGCTGAAGAGAAAAGGTATCAGAAGGAAACTCAGATCTGTAGGAAGGAGAAAAGAGAAATCAGTTGGGAGGGGGGCACCTGGCTGGCTCAGTCAGCAGAGCATGAGACTCTTGACCTCAGGGTTGTGAGTTCGAGCCCATGTTGGGTGTGGAGCCTACTTAAAGAGAATAAATAAATTAAAAAAAATGAGTGGGTAACAAAAACTACATTTTTTTTTCTTTTGATGATTTCCTTAAACAGCTGTTTCAAGCAAAAATGACAACACTGTCAGGATGGGTTTACAACGTATGTGCTGGTAAAACCTGTGAGCAGAGCAGCACAGAGGATGATGGACAAAGAGTAATGTGGTTGTGTAATGAGATTTATGCAGCGGGAAGTAGTTAGCTCCCGGAAGTAGGATGTATGAGGTGGGAACGTACTGATTCTGAGTAGACTTCGCTAACTGAAGGACGCATATTCTCCACGCAGGGGCAACCACTCTTAAAAAATTCAGCAGCATAGCTAACAAGCCAGCTGACCAAAGAAAATGGAATACCGAAATATATTCAGTTAATCCAAAATTAGCAACAGAAGGAAAAAAAAAAATGAAGGGCAAGTGGAAAACAATAAGGAGGATGGTAGACTTGAACCTGATTGTACTTAAAATTACGCGAAAAGTAAACGGGCTTTTGGAGCGGCGATAGCGGGACGGAGTAGATGAGCGGAGAGCAGAGCAACACGGCTGGCTTAAACCTCACCACGTCGACAGTTACATCAGAAGTACGTGGACTGAACATTCCAGCTCCGGTGCGCAGAGTGTGGGTAGCCATATGCGGCGCCACCGCGCATACGCTTTGAAGACCAAACAAGAGCGCGACGGCTGCGTAAGGCAGCCTGTGTACCCGCAGCAGCAACAGTCTGCATCCAGCCGCAGACACGTGTCTGTGTGGAGCTGCGGGACCCAGCACCCGATGCCCAGGGACTCGAGTCCCGGGAGGGAGTGCTGCCTTGCCACGCCTTTATTTTGGCCCGTTGAAACTGATGTCACACTTCTGCCCCCAGAATAAATTTCTGTTTTAAGCCATCAAGTTGTGGTAATTTATAATAACAGCCACAGGAAACTAAAACACAACCCAGTGACTTCTTAGTTATGTGCTCTTTGGTTCTAGAATTTCCATTTGGTTTAGTTTAGTTTTATTTTTAAATATCGTTTCTTTTTCTCTGCTAAGGTACCCTGGTTTTTTTTAATCATTAAGACCACTGTCTGTGACAGCTGCTTTAAAATCCTTGTTCTGGGCTAAGTTGGGGTTAGTTTCTCTTGAGTATTTTTTTCTGTTTTGACTGTGGGCCACGTTTTTGTGTGACATTTTTAACTGAGTACTTTTGGATTTTGTATTAGATACTGTTCACATGTTGCTGAGACTCTGAATTCTGTTATCTTCTTTTTTTTTTTTTTAAAGATTTTATTTATTTATTTGACAGAGATAGACACAGCCAGCGAGAGAGGGAACACAAGCAGGGGGAGTGGGAGAGGAAGAAGCAGGCTCATAGCGGAGGAGCCTGATGTGGGGCTCGATCCCAGAACGCCGGGATCACGCCCTGAAGCCGAAGGCAGACGCTTAACCGCTGTGCCACCCAGGCGCCCCTCTGTTATCTTCTTACGGACGTTGACTCTATTCTAATTGGTAGCCTGGTTATTGGCTGATCATCTTTAGCTTCTGTAAGCTTCGTTTTATCTTTTGTTAGGGTCAGTTTGTGGAAAGCCTAACATATTTTCCAAGCACCTCAAACTCACTGCAACTCAACCTCTGTTATAATTGTTGCATGACAAATTACCACAAACTTTGTGACTTCACACACATTTATATCTCACGGTTTCTGAAGGTCAGGAGTCCAGGCCCACCACAGCTAGATTCTCTACTCAGGGTCCCACAGGGCTGAAATCAAAATGCTAGCCAGGACAGAACTCTCATCGGAGACTCGTGGTCCTCATCTAAGATCATTCAGATTGTTGGTAGAATCGGTTCCTTGTTTTCTCTCTGGTTGAAGCTGGGGGTCACCGTTAGGTCTTAGTCATGTGGCCCTCTCACAATATGGCAGCTAACGTCCTCAGAGCCGGAGAATCTCTCCAGTCAGCGACAGTGGCGTCTTCCGTAAGGTAACCTAGGAGAGGGAACAAGTATCCCATCCTACTCATAGGTGCCACCCACTCAAGGGAGGGAGTTTGACAGATCACTGGGGGTCATCTTTGAATTCTGCTTACAACCTCCAGTCTTTAGTGCATCTAGTCTGAGATTGGTTTTAGGGTTTGTTAGGATGGGTCTAGGGTAGGCCTTACTGGAAGGTACAGTTTCTCAATCCTTTTGAATTATAGTCCTGCCTAAAAAGCCTTTTTATTTCTTTTTTCAAGTTTTTTTTATTTGAGAGAGAGAGAGCACAAGCAGGAGGCAGAGGGAGAAGCAGACTCCTCGCTGAGTGCAGAGCCCGATTCGGGACTCGATCCCAGGACCCTGGGGTCGTGACCTGAGCCAAAGGCAGACGCTTAGACTGAGCCACCCAGGCGCCCCCACCTGTTACATTTTTAATCCCGTGCCAGCCGCTTTCCAGAAAGCTTGATGTAGTCTCATTCTGCACTCATGGAAGGCTCGGGACCTTCAGGGAGCCCCCACCTGGACTCCCAATGCTGTTTGTTGAGCAGCCTGCTCCCAGTGCCTCTGCTGGGGCTCAGCTTGCCGGCGGCTGGAGGAGTCACCCCGGCGCGGGTGCGGCGGGGGAGCGGGCATGCCGAGGGCCCCCCTTCCGAGCTTGCCTGCCGTGTGTCCCCGTTGTCCTACACCTGAGTGAAGGAGCCTCCTCCCCACGCCCTTCTGGCGGTTGGCTGTGGTGGGAGAGCTCGTTCAGGAATGTTCCTTCACTCCGGCTTGGAGCAGAGAGCAACCGGATTCCACACCTTATCACCTTCACTAATAAAAGTTCCGCTTCGGCCAAGCAACCATTGTTAAAAGCCAACTGAAAGTTTTATTTACTGTTTGAGACCGTTTAGTTTTTCAGTGTCTCTTTATATTAATTTAGATAGCATACATAATAATTTAGAACTAAATGGAGTAACAGCCAGAATTGAGAGTGTTTGATAATACTGTGGTCAGTATACTCATGTTTTAAGAGAAGGAAAACTTTTCTGAAATAAATCTTTTTTTTTTTTTTGTAGGAAACTCAGAAAAAGATGTTTTGTGGCAAAAGGAAGAAATCAAGAAGTGAAGCCACAGACTCAGGTACAGAATGGTGTTTTACACTTTGTCAAGCGTTCAAGAGTTTTATTTTAAAACTTCGTTGTTGTTAAAGTAGTAAATTGTAAATATACAAAATTGCTACTTTGAAAAGCAAAAAATATGTGCTTTTGTAGTAACTGATTTTTTCCAACATCTGTCATGAAAATTTTCAACCTGCAACAAAGGCGAAAGACTTTTATAATATGTATTTATACTCCTAGAACTGACTGTTAACCTGCTTTATCACCTTAATTTCTCATCACACAGTGTACTTTAAATACATCATGTGGTTTGTACCCTTTTGATAAGGCTTTTTTTTTCACTTGGCATAACTTTTTTGAGATTCATCCACATTGTTCTGCATTTTTGTTGACACAAATAAAAGTTTATTGAAAAATGGGAGGAAAATAAAGCATTTTCTTTCCTTTCTCCATTTCTTTTAAAAGATAAGTCATACATGTTTAGAAAAATTTAGAAAGTATAGGAAGGAAGACAAAATCACCTACAATCCCATCACCCAAAAAAGAGCCCCCCCTGCTTTTTGGTATATAGTCTTCAATCTTTTTACCAGAACTGCTCACCCCAAATGGGATCGTATCCTGATCATTAAGTATTCTTACAACCCCATCTTACCGAATGCTTGACCTTTCATCCACATGACTAAGACTAAATCGGCACACGGAAGAATCTTTCTGTGTTCTAGAAGTGGCCTTTAAGGGAGATTAAAATGAAGCAGCTAGAATTAACAAGGAAGAGCCCCATGACCAGTAGTGCTGGGTAGCAGCGGACTACTGAGTAAAGGTAGAGCGGGTAGGGCTGAGTCCGCAGGACTGTAGGCTGTTCCAGTGGAAATGCGAGAACCAAGGAGACAGCAGTTAGTGACGGTATAGACGGGGATTTGTGAGATTGCTCTGGCCTTGGAAGAAGCGAGTCATGTCTCGTCCCATGTGCCTCTTCAACCATAGCTGTTTCTGGCAATTTGGTGGGACAGTTTGTTGTAGGCTTTCAGAACCCTGGGCCTAGAGCCAAAATAGAATCAGTATATTAAATTGACTTCTCTTGATATTCTAGATACTTCCGACTCTGTAAGTATTTGGTGTCTGGAAGGAAAGAAAGCCAGTGACATCACAGAGTTGGATGTCGTTTTGTCTGCGTTTGAGAAAACCATCCTAGAGTACAAGTAAGTCTTTTGATGTTGTGATATATGCGCCCAGTGAATTTTCCTTGAAGCACCACTTCTGCTCATCCCATGGCTTTTGATGTATTTTCATCATCTGGTTTATATATTTTTACATTTCCATTATAATTTTTTCTTTAATTCTGTGAATTATTTAGTAGTATGTTTTGGTATGTCCAAATATGTGACTTTAATTTAGATGTTCGTATTAACCTTGTGTCTTAAATGTCATCAAATTTGATAGTCTGGTGATACTTTTTATAATTTTAAGGCTTTCTTTATGGCGTAGCACATAATCTGTGGGGAATCTAATTATTGGATCTATGTAGAATCAGTATTATTTTTTCTTGATTCTTTTATCAATTTATGCTGTATATATTTAGAGACTATTTTGTTAGGACCTCATGTTTAAAATTGCTCTGTCTGTAGACGGAACGTTTTATCCTTCTGTAGTACCCTCTCCATCCCTAACAATGCTCTTGTTGGTCTTAAGATCTGTTTCATCCGATACGAGTATTGTGTCATTAGATTTCTTTTGCTAGCATTTGCTAGAACTTACATTCTTTTTACTTCCTTTTAGTTCCAGCCTTTGACCTTAAAATTTTGTTCATAAGAAATAGTAAAGTTTAGGGGCACCTGGGTGGCTCAGTCAGTTGGGGTGTCTGACTTTGCCTCAGGTCATGGTCCTGGGGTCCTGGGATGGAGCCCCACATCAGGCTCCCTGCTCAGTGGGGAGTCTGCTTCTCCTTCTCCCTTTGCCCCTCCCCCCCGCTTGTGCTTTCACTCTCTCTTAAATAAATAAATAACATCTTAAAAAAAAAGAAATAGTAAAGTTTAAATCCGGTGTGTCCATCTTTCTTGACTTTAGTCCATTTACATTTATTTTAATTATCAACGTATTTGGAAGACTGTGTTGATGTATTGTTTTTACTTTAGATTTTTTGGGTTCTACTTTGTTGTTTTTAATTATAACTTTTTAAAAAAATAGAATTTGTAACTCTCCACTAGTAAGATTAGAACTTTGGCCAGCTCTCTTAACTCTTGGTTACCTCTCCCCTTCCTCTACCCGAGAGATTTTTAATTTTGGGGTAAGATAAATTTTTTTCTCTTCTCTCTTTTTAAGACATCAACAAACCTTATTAAGGTATTTATCTGATCACCTTTATTTCATACATTTCTTAAAACAACCTGTGGTAATGTCTCTTTTCTTATTTAATGCTTCATCCCAACACACTTGAGTGTGGCTCTTTTAAAATTTCTAAATCCTTTGGATTTTGGTTATGACATTGAATTTGAATGACAGTTTAGCTGGATATAGTATTCTAGGTTCTAAATCATTTCCTTAAATACTTTGGAGTCACCGTTCCTTTGTCTTCTTTTGCATCTAGTGTTGATTTGAAAAATTTGGTGTCTGTCAAAGTCTTGTTTATATGTGATCTGCTCTTTCTAAGCTTTTAGAATAGTTTGTCTGTGATATTTAATTTCACTCTATTGGGTTTGACTTTTCCAGTCTAAGGTGGTTCTCTTTTAATTCCAAAATTAAAACTATTTTTGTTCTAATGTTATATCCTTGTCCTCTGCTTTGTTTTTCTGGATTTCCTCAGTCTAGAAACTAGAAGTTTGCGAACTTATTTCTCTGATAGATCTGTCATGCCATTTATCCCATCTTCTGAGTTCTGTATGTAGCCTTATGACTTTTGTAACGTTTCTATTTGGTTCCCTTTATGTCATGTTTTCTGTCACTACTATCCTCTTTAGAATATTTACTAGGCTAATTTCAAGATACTGGGTCATTTGTTATGAAATACCAGCTTCTCTTCGAATTTCTGATCTAATAGTTTGTTTTCTCTTTGAGATGGTTGCATTCCTCCAGTGTGTTGTTACTTCCAGCCTATGAGCGTATTCACCCCGGTCCGTCAGCTTCTTTGTCAGGCAGACAGTGGATATAAGGGAAGGCCAAGCCTTGATTCCTGTTCATTCCCAGGAGTAGGAGGGATGAGACCGGATAAGGCAGGAAGCACTTAGCCCACAAAGTAACCTGTTAGGTCAGGATTTAACCTTTGCCCTCCAGACATAAGCAGCGCTAGGAGCTGCTACACTCCTTAGATTATCATTCTCTAGCCCTGGGGGTTTGGCAGGGGAAGGTGGAGGAGACAGCTGCCAAAGGTTCTCTCCAGGCCCCTCAAGCACAGCCCAGGTTTTACTCTTAACAGGCACAGGGACTGGGATCTGATAGGCTGCAGCTGTCAGGGAGGCATAGTGTGTGAGAATCACGCCAGGGAAGAAGCAAAGGCCAACCTCGACGTCTCGAGACCTTCTGATCCTGGGCCACAGCCCCTGCCCCTCTCAACAGTTCACCCATTCTAAATACCTCTTCCTCTCACCTCAGGGATTTTCACAGCTTTCCCCATTTTGAGGGGGTTTGCCCTCTTTGGTTCTTCTGGGGTTGATCTTGGGGAAAGGTGCCAGCCGGTCATGCTAACATCATCTTTGTGGGAATCGTCGGTTTTATTCTTCCATACTGTATGTTTTTTTCCCCCAGTACTGTGTGCTCTAAAGCCAGTTTGCTGTTAAAATTGGTACAGAAGTTTTCTTACCATAGACCATCTCGACTGTGTTATCCTTTTCCCATTCATAAATCTCTTCAAAAGGAGGAAAAGACTTATAGATTTCTGATGTTTTAATGAAATGGTAGTATCTTGCCTTTTAACATAGTGTTCTTGATATAAGAAATTATTTAGAAGAGATTTTTGTTAGCCTTTTTTTTTTTTTTTTTTTTTTAAATAGGCTCCATGCCCAATGTGGGACTTGAACTCAACAACCCTGAGATCAAGAGTCACACGCACTAGTGACTGATCCAGCCAGGTGCTCCATAGACTTAAAATTACACCCTTGTGTTTTTGTCATACCCCATGATTCTGGTAGAATCACTGATCTTGTTTTATTTTCTTAACATAAAGTATTCTCCACCACATGAAAAGTTTTGTTCTTTCAAAATCAAGTTAACTATTTGAGGATGTATTATTTTTAATACCCAAATCTGGAACTCACACCTGAATAATTTGTTGAACTTAAGATTATAAGCAGTTTACCAATGTATATATAAGTAGGGAAGTAAGTATGCCATGAAATGCAAACATTACAAACATAGGCTATTCTATTAATTGATTCAATTAGTTATTTGTAGGGAAGTGACCAGATTTTTAAGGTACTAGAATTTGAAAAAGCGGTGTCTGGCTATCATATGTAGACCACCACCATTTTAGTTGGTACAGTCTGCCAGTTTATCACCATTGTAAGCCATATGCAGAAAGACCTAACCAGTTTTCCTAATTTTTGTTTTTAACATCTTAAAATCATGATTTCATATTTGTATTAGAAATACCTTTTCTAAAGATAGAGCTGACGTATTTTTTAATTGTGAATATTTTTTATTTTATTTTTAAAATTTGTTTAAAATTTATTTTTAAATGTGCATTTATATACCATAAAATTTACCATGGTAACCGTTTAAGTATACAATTCAGTACTGTTAAGTATTGGTTTGCTTTCTCAAGATTGTTTTAGCTATTTGGTGTCCTTTGATATTCCATATGAAGTTTAGGATTTTTTTTTCTGTTTCTGCAAAAAATGCCATTGGGAATTTGGTAGCTATTGCATTGAATCTATAGATTGCTTTGGGTAGTAGTATGGACATTTTAATAGTATTAAGGCTTCCAGTCCATGAACATGGGATGTTTTTCNTAACCGCTGTGCCACCCAGGCGCCCCCAATGGTAACCGTTTTTAAGTATACAATTCAGTACTGTTAAGTATTGGTTTGCTTTCTCAAGATTGTTTTAGCTATTTGGTGTCCTTTGATATTCCATATGAAGTTTAGGATTTTTTTTTCTGTTTCTGCAAAAAATGCCATTGGGAATTTGGTAGCTATTGCATTGAATCTATAGATTGCTTTGGGTAGTAGTATGGACATTTTAATAGTATTAAGGCTTCCAGTCCATGAACATGGGATGTTTTTCCCTTTATTTGTATCTCCAAATTCTTTCCACAATGTTTTTATAGCTTTCAGTGTATAAATATTTTGCCTCCTTGGTTAAGTTTATTTCTAAGTATTTTACTTTTTTTGATACTATTATAAATGGGATTGTTTTCTTAATTACTTTTTTGGATTGTTCATTGTTAGTATATAGAAGTGCAGCTGTTCTCTGTGTGTTGATTTTTGTAGTCTGCAGTCTTGCTGAATTTGTTTATTCTAACAATTTTGTGTGTGTGTGCACGCGCATGTGTATGGAATCTCCAGGATTTTCCACACATAAAACATGTCCTCTGTGACAGAGATAATTTTACTTCTTCATTTCCAATTTGGATACCATTTAGTTGTTTTTCTCACCTAATTGCTTTGGCTAGTATTCCCAGTACTGTGTTGAATAGTAATGGCAAGTGAGGCATCCCCACTTTGTTCCTGGTAGAGCAATAGCTTTTAACTTTTCACCATTGAGTATGATGTTAGCTGTAGGCTTTTCATGTATGGCCTTTATATTGATGTAATTTCCTTCTATTCATAGTTTCTTGAGAGGTTTTTATCATGAAAAGGTGTTGGATTTTGTCAAATGCTTTTTCTGTATCAGTTGAGATGATCATGTGGCTTTTGTCCTTCATTCTGTTATTGTGTGTTACACTGATTGTATTTCGTATGTTGAACTATCCTTGCATTCCAGAAATCCACTTTCTTGTGATGTATAATCACTGAAATGTGCTGTTGAATTCTCTTTATGAGTATTTTTTGGGGCAATTTTGCATCAGGAAGGATACTGGTCTCTCATTTTCTTGTAGTCTTTGTCTAATTTTGGTATCATGATAATGCCAGGCTCATAAAACAAGTTTGGAAGTGCCAACCCCCACCCCCCCTTAAATTTCTTGGAAGAGTTTGAGAGGGATTGTTCACTCTTCTTGAAATATTTGGTAGAATTCTCCAGTGAAGCCATCTGCTTTGGGGGTCTTAGATGGGAGGATTTTGATTAGCGATTCTGTCGTCTTTACGAGCTATGTGTTTGAACATACTTTTTGTTTCTTCCTGATTCAATCTTGGCACGTTTTATGTTCTTAGAATTTCTGCATTTCTTCAAGGGGTACCCAATTTATGGGGCTTATAATTGTTCACAGCAGTCTCTTATGAGCCTTTTGACTTCTGTGGCATCAGTTGTAATGCCTGCTCTTTCATTTTTTGAGTCTTCTCTCTTTTTTTCTTAGTCTATCTGAGGCTTGGTCAGTTTTGTTGATCTTTTCAAAAACCTCTAAGGTTCATTAATTTTTTCCTGTTTTTCATTTCATTTATTTCTGCTCTAGTCTTTACTGTTCCTTCATTATGCTAGCATTGTTTGATCTTTTCCTAGTTCCCTGAGCTGTAAAATTAGGCTGTTGATTTGAAGTATTTTTTCTTTTTTTTTCAGTGTAGGTATTTACCGCTATCAGCTTCTCTCTTACTGCTGCTTCTGCTGCGTCCCGTGAATGTTGGTACATTAAGTTTTTGTTTGTTCCAAGATATTTTCTAATTTCCTGTATTTCTTGTTTGGATGATGGATAGTTCAAGAGTGTGTTGTTTAATTTCCACATATTTGTGAGTTTTCCAGGTTTCCTTTTGCTGTTGATTTCTAGTTTTGTTCCACTGTGGTCTGCAGAGGTACTCAGTATGAGTTCAGTCATACTAAATTGGTTAAGACTTATTTTGTCACCTAACATGTGATCTGTCCTGGAGAATGTTCTGTGTGCATGTCAGAAGCATGTGTATTCTGTTATTGGGTGGAATGTTCTGTGTAGGTTTATTCGATCCATTTGGTTTATAGTTTTGTTCAAATCTTCTGTTTCCTTATTGAGCTTCTGTCTGGTTGATGTATTATTGAAAGTGAGGTACTGAAATCACCTACTATTACTATGTTACTGCCTGTTTTCCCCTTCAATTCTGTTAATTCAGAATTGTTGAATTGCTCTAGTGTTGGGTACACATATAACTTTTATATCTTCCTGGTGAATTGACCCTTTTATCATTACATAATATCCTTTTGTGACTATTTTTGATGTAGTCTATTTTGTCCGATGGAAGTACAGTCACCACTGCTCTCCTTTGGTTACCATTTGATGGAGTATCTTTTTCACATTCAGCCTGTGTATTTCCTTACACCTAACTAAAGTGAGTCACTTGTAGACAGCATGTAGTCGGCTCTTTTTAAAATCCAATCAGCGACCCCATGTCTTTTGGGGAATTCCTGATAGTGACAGACTTATTGCTGAATTTTAGTGTTTTCTCTAAGTCTTATCTTGTCCTTCTTTTCCTCTCGTCACCTTCTTTTGTGTTTCATTGATTTTTCTTTTGTAGTGACATGTCTTCTCTTTTCTTTTGTGCTTCTGTGGATTTCATGTGTGCATGTGTGTGCTTACAATGGGGAGGACATAAATCATCTTACAGCAGTCTGCTTTAAAATGATAACTTGACCTCAGTCACCTACAAAAGCTCTACTCCTTTATGTCTCCCTCCCCCACTGTATGGGGATAACACTTTGTTATTGATATCACAGATTTCACCTTTTTTATTTTTAGCATTGACACAGTTTCATAGTTATTTTTTGTTTTTCTTTTAAATTCTGTATCAGTATGAAAAATCACTGATGCATCACTATCACAGTATTATGGGGTTCTGTATTCATCTATCTGTTTACCTTTACCAGAGACTTTTGTATTTCCATATGCCTTTGTGTTATTATCTAGTGTCCTTTTATTTCAACCTGCAGGACTCCCTTTGGTAATTCTTGTAAGGCAGGTCTAGTGATGATGAACCCAGCCTTTCTTTATCTGGGAAAGTCTTTATTTCTCCTTGATTTTGAAGGATAATTGAAGGTATAGTGTTCTTGGACGGCACTTTTTTCCTTGAGTGCTTTGTATAGGTCATCCCACCCTTCTGTCCTATAACGTCTCTGCTGAGAATGACAGTGACAATGTTATGGCAGTTCCCTTGTACATGACAAGGTGCTTTTCTCTTGCTACCTTCAGGATTCTGTTTTTGCCTTTGAACTTTGACAGTTTGAATATCATGTGTGTCAGTGTGGCCTCTTTGGGTTCCTCTTAGCTGAGGTCTTTAGAGCTTTCTGAATTTGGTTGTCCATTTCCATCCTCAGATTAGGGAAGTTTCGAGCCATTATTTCTTCAAATAAGTTCTCTGCTCTTTTCTGTCTCTCCTCTTTGGGGATACCCATAACACACATATTAGTGTTATCGAATGGTTCCCGTAAGTCTCATACACTGTTCTCCATTCTTTTTGTTCTTCTGACTTGATAATTTCAAATGACTCATTCTTGAGTTTGCAGTTTCTTTCCTCTGCTTGATCAAATCTGCTGTGAACCCATCTAGTGAATTTTTCAATTGTCATTGTATTATTCAGCTCCAGGATTTGATCCTTTTTATAGGTTCTCTTTGTTGATATTCTCATTTTATTCATACATCATTTTCCTGATGTATTCATCCGTGTTTTTTTGTAGCACATTGAGCTTAAGATGATTATTTTTGAGTTCTTTGTTACCCTATTCATAGGTCTCTATTTCTTTATTTAGGGTCTGTTTCTGGGGATTTCCCCCCCACTTAATTGGGTTGTTTTCTTGTTTCTTCTAGTGCCTTGTTATTTTTTATTGTGTTTTGTACATTTAAAGAGCAGCCACCCCTCCCAGTCTTTACATACTGGATTTGTACAGGGGAAGATCTTTGCCAGTCAGCCTGGGTGGTCCCTCAATCTTTTATCTGATTTGTATCTTCTTTGGGCTTGTGCATGTGATTTCCCAACTAGAGAGGTTTGCTTCTTTCTTTTTTAGGGATCTGTAATCTTTAGACTCAAGCTCCAGCTGGTGTGTCTGTGGTACTATAGATTCTCATGCTGTGACAACCTGCTGAGCTCCTCTTTGGTCTCTCTGAGCAAAGGCATCCAATATTTCAGTTCCCACCATTGCCCTACTACGGGTGACACAGAAACCATTCCAAAACGTTGGATAAGCTTCTGTTCTCTTTCCCTCCCAAAGGAGAAGGTGTGAGCTGGGCCATTTGTCCTGATCCGCTGTGCTTAGCATTGCTGAATCTCTGTGACTGCAGCAGCCGCTGAACTGTCTTCTCCGTGGCAGCCAGACATCCCAAGTACGCTGGTTCGGTTAGTGTTCCAGATCGGGCGCGATGGAAGGGAGTCCCTCAGGCAGACCCCTGAAAAGCCACAACTTTGAACCTATGTTCCACTCTTTCCCTCCCAAGGGAGAAAGCATGCACTGAGCTGCTCAGTTGAATCAGGCTGTGCTGGCTTGGGAGATGCGCTGTCCAAGTTGATATGAAACTGCTTTTCTTACCTGTTTCAGTAGGACTATTCCTGACTTGAACTTGCCTGCAACTTCTGAATTGGTTTCTGGCGTTCTCACAAGGTCTTTTGCACTGTATATGGTTGTTAAGTTGGTTTCCCTGTGGGGGGAATCTGTTCTGGGGCCTCCTATTCCACTACCTTGCTGAGGTCACTAGAAACACCTCTTAACACTCTTTTTTGATGAGACCTTTTACAAAGATCTCTATTCGAAAGTACAAGCCTTCTCTTGTGTTATGCTTAGCTCGGTCTCCTTCTCCTGAGTGACTTTTCTTGCTCGTGGATTTCCCCCAAGAAATAAACAATTTTCTAATTACCTGTCACTTATACAAAATACTTATTACTTTCAATTAAAAGGACCCTTTCTAGTATCCTGGGGCACCGAGTCAGAGTAGGGGGTTAGCCACTGTCCTGGAAGATGGCCTGCTGCCGCTACACGCTGGGGGTCTGCCATTTGGCCGTGAGAGCGCCAGACTGGGAGCTTGGGCCCTCTTCTGATGACGGGGACCGGAACCAGTTAGGGTCAGCTTTGTAAGGTTTGGAAGAACTGGACTTTTGGCTGCTTCAGTCCAGCTGGCTTTCCCTACTTACTTGGTTAGTCCAAATGTCTTACACAGTTATTCCTCCAGTTGTTGGCAGACAGGGGCTGAAGTCTGCTGCTCACTGGATCAGGTGGCAGGAAAGGACGGGGACTGGCTGTACACCGTTCTTCATCACTTGCCTGCACCTGTGGACGTAGCCAGCGTCAGGGAGTGAAGCTAACCATATGCCTGAGGGTTTGGGGGAAACTATTTTCCTGTTCTCTTTTGCTGAGTCTGTTTCCAGTATATATATTTATATACACATTTTTTTTTAAAGATTTTATTTATTCAAGAGTGCATGAGTGGGAACGGGGTGGGGGAGGAGAGGGAGAAGTAGACTCCACGCTGAGCAGGGAGCCTGATGACAGGATACGATCCCANTTATATACACATTTTTTTTTAAAGATTTTATTTATTCAAGAGTGCATGAGTGGGAACGGGGTGGGGGAGGAGAGGGAGAAGTAGACTCCACGCTGAGCAGGGAGCCTGATGACAGGATACGATCCCAGGACCCAGAGATCATGACCTGAGCTGAAGGCAGACACTTAACCAACTGAGCCACCCAGGCGCCCCTTAAGTATTTTTTTTTTTTTTTAAGCCTGAGAAATCTCTCCAGCCATGCCATCTTAGATATTCAGAGTGGTGTATGCCAAATTGTGGTTTGTTGATGTGCTAAGCAAATGAAACACACCTTTCGAAATCCTTTATATAATACCTAGTTTGATCTTTTCTTTTCCTGCTATAGACAAAAAGTAGAATCTAAAATTTGTAAGGAAGCCATCAAAAAATTTCATTCTAATATGAAAGAAGAACTCATCAAAATGGTAAGTTCACTGACATAAATTTGTTGGTCTCAATCTGTTTTGCTGATCCTGAGACAGCATACGGTTATCTTAGAAAACATTGCATTTGCTGTGACGTGGTAAAGAGCTCATTAGAACTACTAATGTCTCACAGGTTGTTTTTAAACTAAATGCAATATATTGTGAGTTAATAAATATTTTAATTTTGGAAAATGCACACAATTATTTATTTTCTTTTGTGCAGCTTAAAGAAGTCCAGGTGTCAAAAACTCTGAAACGGAAGAACACGAAGGTAAATCGTGTGTGGGAGTAGAAGCCTGCAGTCACATAGAACAGTGCCCCGTGCAGAGCTAAGTAACACCCTGACTCTGGGTTTTAGGACCTTCACTTTGTTGAAGGTTTTTTTTTTTTAGGTTTTTATTTATTTGGTTGGTCTTGTGGTTGTGTGCTATTAATGCGTGCGAAGGGATGGGGATCCCAACCAGCCTAAAAAGGCGATTAAGCCCCAAATAACCACTTCCGTGGTATTAAGTAACTAGTAGCTAGAAGTAATATATATTTATTGCTTTTGTGGCTGCCAAAGAGTAAAGCCTTTTAGAATAAAGAACCGTCTCATGTCTCAAGTCAAGGGACAGCCTGGGAAGACTACTGCATGAAGGGTTAGGTGACCTCATTTCTTGTCCCGGTTCTTTACTTGGATGCTGTACCACCTTCGTGGGAACTCTGTACCGCTCGGGTATGTGAGGGGAAACAAGCCAGTGAACACTGGGTCTTACTGGCCTATCAGTGTACGGGTGGACCAGATGAGCTCTGAGCCCCACACTGGCAAGAATCCAGGAAGGGAAGAGCAGCTCCCCTTCCACATTTATAATAGAAATGGATTTGAAATGCGTATGTTTTTATTTCCGTGATTACAGGCCTTTGCTGGGTTTTTTTCTTCAGTTTTATTCTCTTATTGGTCAACTCTACATTGCTTACGGCCTGAAGGTCCAGCCGTGGAGTATCTGGTAGTCCCTAAAAGAGATGGCTGAGATAATTTGTTATATATAAATGTTCTTTTTCAAATAGGAATTGGATCAGGCCATCCCCTGCTTCCATATTTTCCTAGCGCACCTACATAAAATCCCAACTTCTTACCTGATGGCTCACAGGGTCATAAAGATCTGGCCCCTGCTTCCTTTCTTCCACGTTGTCCTGGAGGAAATGTCCCCGCCGTTCCCATTCTTCAGTGTCCCCTGTTCTTTACCTTCCCGCACGCCTCACGGGCTGTAGTTACGTGCGGCCTGTGTGCAGTTCTGTCTTCCCTTTGGACCAAAGTGCCACGAGGGGAGGATGCAGTCTCTTTCCCACTCCATTTCTAACACCTGGTACGGGGTCGCTAGCAGTGCTCGAACATTTAAAGAGTTACTTTAACAAATCATTGTATTACTTTAGATTATTTCAGATATTGAAAAGAAAAGGCAGCGTTTGCTTGAACTCCAGGATGAACTGCTTGGGTAAGATAACGTCAGGGTCCTCTGAGAACTCACCTAGAAGGTTAAATTACGGTACATCGCGTGGGGCTAAATTCTGCTGCATTGTATCGCACTCCCAGGTTTTCTCTGTGCCCGGAAGCTCAGCGACGGTGGTCGTGCTGCCGAGTTGGAGCCTTTAGCAAAGGCGAACTCGGCACTGACCGCTCTGCCACCGGATCTCTCAGCTCGGCCTGCGAGGCAGCCTCCGTAGAGATTCCGAGCACAGACTCTGGGACGAGGCTGCCCGGGTTTGAACCCAGGTTCCGCCACTTACCGGCTGTGCACCGTGGGGCAGGCTGTAACGAGCCCTATACCCACCCCTCCCAGGGTGCTGCGAGAATTAAGTGAATAAATCGACACGAAGCGGACGCGTTCAGTTCGGGCTGTGTGTTCCCGGCTCTTGTCAATGCGCCGTCGGCGCGGCACTCGTGTGGACACGTCCCGCGTGGGGCCGGGCGGTGTCGGCGGTGGGGTTCGGAAGCCGGGGGTGCTGCAGCCGGTCGGGGCTGCGGGCGGTGGTCCGTGCGGCCGACTCGGCCGCGGGAGCTGAGGGGCAGTGAGCAGCGGACAGGGCGGCAGTCGGCTCTACTCTGCGCTCGGAGGCACAGGGCGAGAGAAGGCTGTTACCAGAGAGGGCCGCCTGTAGCTCATTACAGTGCGGAGTTTACAGAAGATGCCAGAGAAGTTAGGAGGAGGGAGAGCTTGGGTGTCTAGCCCGGTGGCTCCCCGTCCAGCCTGTGGCCTGGGGTCAAGCTTCCACCGGCTCAGGCCTAAAGAAAACCGCGTTTGAACGAGCTTCCTGTGTGTGCCGGGCACTGGCCTAAAGCTTTATGTATTCGTCCGTTACCCTCATAATCCTGGAGGTGGGTTTCATGCCGGTTTCATAAGAAAAAGACATTTTAAAGTCTGGCTTCTTGGTTCCTTTTCTAGATACAATTCTAGACATTGAAAAGTACATCTTGAAAAGGCCTAGAAAGAATGCGGTGTATCGTTATTCTGACATTACATGTAGAAAATCGCAGGCCAGGGGGAGGTGACTTACCCACAACCCCGTCCCTAGGAAGTCGGGGGCCAGGATCCCTGTCTGCAGCCGGGCTGGCAGCCCTGCGCTCCTGGCCACAGCTCTTGTCAGCTTTTCCACAACGCTGCATTTGCTCAACAGACACAACTGTTCAAAGGACTTTTCTAAAATTACATTAGAGGACAGTTGCTTTTTAAAAGAATAAAAAATTGGCAGCCTCTGCCCTTCCTTGTCCATAAAATTCAAGATATCCCTTTTTATTTTATAGATAAGAAACTAAGACACCGGGAGAGATAGCTTACCTATGCATTTTTCATCCAGGCATTCTGATCATTTTTCCACTGGTTTTATTGGATCTTGGAAAATGGGCAAAGGGAAGGTCTTTCATCCACACTTCTGCTGTTGCCCTGCAGCGCGCACACCCTGGCCGAGGCTGGGAGAAGTGAACCGCGTTGTTGTAATTCAGTAGTTCCCCACAGTTCCCACAAAATGCCCAGATGGGCTGTGGGCCATACAAGGCATCTGCGGGTGTCATTTCTAATCACTCACTGTGTATTGTATTTCAGAGTTTGGTCTATATTTTAAATTGAAATCTAGACCCTGCCACACATTCATAATTTCAGAACTGAAGGTATTTTTAAAGACCTAGCCCCCGTCCCCTGCGTGGGCCTGCCTCAGTGGACCCGTGCACTCAGCCTCTGACCCTGTGGGCTGTTGCACCTTCCTGCAGGCGTTCCTTTGGGGGACATCGTGTTGTTGTTGTTGCAGGTTAGACCCGCAGCTGAAACAACTACAAATAAAATATGATGAACTTAAGGAGAGAAGAGCTTCCCTGAGGAATGCAGCGTGTTTCTTATCGAACCTAAAACAGCTTCATCAAGATTATTTGGATATTCAAGAGAAAGAACCTTATGTAAAGGAAACGGTAACTTTAATTTTTATTTTTCACTGTGATTCAGAAGATCCAGGGCATCTGCACGGCGGAGTCCTTCTGTAGGAGCTGGGGGTGCAGGGGAGAGAAGCGGGAACGCAACATTACAGTCCACCCGACCAGCGTCCCTGTGAACCCGTGAGAATGTATTCTCTCATCACCTCTTTTAGCTACTTCAGGCTAGAAGAATAGAGAACAATCTAGAAATGCTTTTATTAAGGTCTCTGCACATTAAGAGAAATGACCGAACAGGAGCGATCTCGAACAGCTATGCTTTGCTTCATGAGAATCCCTGTCACTGTCAGGCCACACGGACCTGTTCTTCGTTCTGCCCATGTTCACAGCAGCTTTTTTCTCTGACAAAATAAGCCATTATTGCCTATAAACGGTAGGTCTAATTTTAGAAGTTGGGAAACATGAAAGTTAGTAGGGAAAGGCGTGGTGTATTATTGTTTTAATAAAACTTGTTGCTTCCAGATTTTTGCTGCAGATGTTGCTGCTGTTACGACAGCCAGCTCAGATCAAGAGAAATTTAAGTTACAGGAAAGAAAAAACCAGAATATAATTTTACATGAAATGTAAATACATATAGCTTATGATCATACTTGTATTCTTCACTTCGAAATTCAATTTTAAGTTTTTTTACACTGATTTAGAAGCCTTCAGTTTGTATATTAGATCTGAAAATAGAATGCTTTTACATCAATGTTTCCTGTGACAGCACCCAGAGACTCTAAAGCTTGCTTGGAGTGGAGATTTAGTGACTAACTTGGAGATGATCATAGCACTGTTTGAATTTGAACATAACTTTGGTGAAAACAGAGACTTGAGACTCGACTTTGTTCGGAATACACTACTCTTACTAAGTGTCCTTTGCGTACCCACAGGCCTTCTGTGCTCTCTTGTAGGGTCTGTCTTCCTTTGTGCAAAGTAGATATTTGAGGATCTGTCTTCCTTCCTAAACCAGAACTCTAACACCAAATGTTAGTCCTACCCCTCATGCCTCCCTGAAAGCAAGTGTCCCACGGCAGCCTGAATACCGTAGGCTCTCAAATATCTGTTTGACTGAAGTCCACAGTAATAGGGTAGGGTAGAGTCTAGAAAAAATGATTATGCGGGCGGTAGTAATAGTTGCACAGCTTCTCTGCTCAAGGCTGCTCTTTTCATTACTAAGGAAAACACACTGAGGACATGAAATTCAACAATCACCCTAAGTATGAGCAAATCCTGTAAGGGGATGCAGTCCCTCATCCTTGGATGCAGCTCACAACACGAAGCTTGGGTTTGTTATTTCCAAATCATGAGTTGGGTTTTGATTTCTGACTTATGTTGAGTTTGTATTCTAATTTCGTCTTTAGTCTTGCCCATAAATTTTTCTAGATGATGACTTCTTTCCTCATGAACTTTTATGGGCCTGGAATTCTCCTTCCAATAATTCTTCCAGTAAAAGTTAATCTGCCTTACAGTTTTCTGGGTTTAAAATAGGCATGAGGTCAGCAGACTTGCCCAAACCAAGCCTCAATCTGTACGAGGAATGATTGATTTTGTTTTAAATAATTTAGATGCCATAGTTCTTGGAACCAACTGGTCTTCTGGGAGAAGATCAGCCTAAGCTTTCTAGAGCAGTCCCTGGTAACCTTTAATTATGCCCTAAGGAAAAGGATTAAACCAATTTTTTAAATGATCCTAAGGAATTTAAAAAATGAAAGTCAATGAAAAGCTCTACTTAGCCCTGAGCCGTATAACAGGTAGGGTTATAAAAGTTTTTGATGCCTGTTAATCCAAATATAATTTTCCTTCAACAGTATGATTCATCCAGCCTTCCAGCTCTGTTACTCAAAGCGAGAACCCTTCTGGGAGCTGGAAACCACCTACAAAATATCAACCATCAATTAGAGAAGCTCCTGGACCAGAAAGACCGGTCTACTGGAACGTGACTCTACACAGACCAGTCCCCTGCTCCTGCTGTTGCCTCTGACACTGTCCTTTTGTAAATAAACATGGAGAAGTTAGACTTGTCTTGTACTTCAGGCTGGCTTGTCACCAAACTTTACTGTTACTCTGTTCGTGGTCCGTTGGTTTGAGTGACCATGTTAAGCAGCAAGTTTGATTGTATAAGTGGTCTCAGAGGCCACGTTCCAGACGCTAACCGACCAGACGCTGACCGACAAGAGTTCTAACCTGAATCGGCAGAGGGCGGCGTTCTGAGACGGCACAGAAAGACCCTGAACTCGCCGAATGTACAGCAGTTCCCCCTGCAGAACACCCAAGGCCTGACGGAAGCGCCGCTGCACAGACGCCGGGGGACCCCACGGTGAGAGATGGACGCGCGGTGACAGTGGGAACCCCTAGCCTGAAGTGATGGCCCGCGGCAGGAGGACGAACACCGAGGGGCCTACATGCCGACTTGCCAGCCCGGGGCGCACAGCAAAAAAAAAAAAAAATCCAAAACCAAAACATCAGTCTGAAGGACAAAGAGACTTGTAAGTGAAGGAAACCCATTTACTAACCTTAGAATATCCGCCATGCTGTAGGGCAAGTGCTGGAACTCTCTGGGGCTGGAGGGGCTGTGGAGTACCATTGTTTACTTTCCCCCTCTGCCTGGAGAGCCTGGCTGCAGCAGGCTCCGGGCCCTCGAACCCTCCTCCAGGGCTGTCCCCTTGAGCGCCTGGGCCTCTAGACCTGGCAGCTGCAGGGTGGTGTGCAGAGCCCCAGCTGTTCCCCCGGCACTGCCTGTGCACCAGGACACCCCAGCCCACTCCAGCTCCAGCCAACCCCCTGGGACACCCCTGACACAGTGTGCCAGGACCCCCCAACCTGTGTACACACCAGCTCCAGCCACGTCGCTGGGGCGGCAGTAGTGAAGAGGAGACCAGGACTATCTGGCCTGTGCCCACTGCAGCCGTTCTGGCCCAGCACACACCCCCTCCACCCCAGGCACAGAGGAGCCTGGGACTGCCTGGCCCAGGCTAGCCCCAGCCATCCCACCAAGGATTAGAAATGACTATAATTTTTTTTTTTAAAGATTTTATTTATTCAACAGAGCTAGAGACAGCCAGCGAGAGAGGGAACACAAGCAGGGGGAGTGGGAGAGGAAGAAGCAGGCTCATAGCAGAGGAGCCTGATGTGGGGCTCGATCCTATAACGCTGGGATCACGCCCTGAGCCGAAGGCAGACGCTTAACTGCTGTGCCACCCAGGCGCCCAGAAATGACGACTATCATTTTAAAATAGACTGTTTTATATATAGGTCAATATATATGAACCTTGTGATAACCAAAACCCTAAACCAGACAAAGTGAAAGGAACCCAAACACTAAAGAAAACCATCAAACCAGGGAAGAGACCAAGAAAGGTACAAAGAACAACAAAAGCAACCAGAAAATGGTTAACAAAATGACTTTCGATATGCTCCAATCATAAGACACAGTGTCGCTAAATGGATTTAAAAACTGAGCCATCTACATGCTGCCTACAAGAAACACATGTCAGACCTAAACACAGACTGAGAGCGAAGGAATGGAATAAGATGATACTCCACGCAAACGGAATGGGGAAAAAAGCTGGTGCAGCAATACTTAGACTTTAAAACAAAGCCTGTAACAGGACAGAGAAGGGCATTCCATCACGATCAGGGGTCAATACAAGAAGAGGATAGAACATTCACAAACATCTATGTACCCAACACAGGAGCACATAAACACCAAGCGGGTATTAGACATAAAGGGAGAAATTAACAATACAGTAATAATACGGGACTTTAATACCCCCACTAAATCTGTGTCATCCAGAGAGAAAATCGATGAGGAAACCTTGGCCTTAAACGACACATTAGACCAGAGGGGCTTAATATATACAGAACATTTCATCCCAAAACTATGGAATACACGTTCATTTCACGTGCACCTGGAGTTTTCTCCAAGAAAGATCACATGTCTCAAATTCAGGCAAACCGAAATCGTATTAAGCATCTTCTCTGATTATAACAGTATAAAACTAGAAATCAATAAGAAAACTGGAAAAAATACAAATGTGGAGAATAAGCAACATGCTACTGGACAACCAATGAACTGATGAAGAAATCAAAGAGGAAACTGAAAAATACCGTGGGACAGAGAAAATGGAAACAATTTTCCACAATCTAGGGGACACAGCAACAGCAGTTCTCAGAAGGAAGTTCATAGTGATACGGGCTTACCTCAAGAAGCAAGAAAAGTCCCAAATAAACAATCTTACTTTATACTAGAAAAAGAAGACCAAAGCCCAAAGTTAGCAGAAGGAAGGAAATAATAAACACCAGAGAGGAAATAAATGGAGAATAAAAAAATGAATAGAAAAGATTAGTGAAACTAAAAGCTGGTTCTTTGAAAAGATAAAATGGATAAATCTCTAGCCAGACTCATTAAGAAAAAGAGAAGGGCACCAATAAAGTCAGAACTGGCGGACACCACAGAAATTCTAAGAATCATGAGATTACTACAATTATACACCAACAAAATGGACAACCTAGAAGAAAGTGATAAATTCTTAATATACAACCTTCTAAGACTGAAACACTAAGAAATAGAAAATCCGAGTAGACCAATTATAAGTAATGAAACGGAATCTGTCATTTAACAACTCCCAAAAAACTAAAGCCCGAGACGAGGCGATCTCACAGGTAAATTCTACCCAACATTTAAAGAGGTAGTACCTCTTCTTCTCAAATTATTCCAGAAAACTGAAGAGAAGGAGTGCTTTCAAATTCATTTTACAAGGTCAGCATAACTNAAGGCGAACTCGGCACTGACCGCTCTGCCACCGGATCTCTCAGCTCGGCCTGCGAGGCAGCCTCCGTAGAGATTCCGAGCACAGACTCTGGGACGAGGCTGCCCGGGTTTGAACCCAGGTTCCGCCACTTACCGGCTGTGCACCGTGGGGCAGGCTGTAACGAGCCCTATACCCACCCCTCCCAGGGTGCTGCGAGAATTAAGTGAATAAATCGACACGAAGCGGACGCGTTCAGTTCGGGCTGTGTGTTCCCGGCTCTTGTCAATGCGCCGTCGGCGCGGCACTCGTGTGGACGCGTCCCGCGTGGGGCCGGGCGGTGTCGGCGGTGGGGTTCGGAAGCCGGGCGTGCTGCAGCCGTCGGGGCTGCGGGCGGTGGTCCGTGCGGCCGACTCGGCCGCGGGAGCTGAGGGGCAGTGAGCAGCGGACAGGGCGGCAGTCGGCTCTACTCTGCGCTCGGAGGCACAGGGCGAGAGAAGGCTGTTACCAGAGAGGGCCGCCTGTAGCTCATTACAGTGCGGAGTTTACAGAAGATGCCAGAGAAGTTAGGAGGAGGGAGAGCTTGGGTGTCTAGCCCGGTGGCTCCCCGTCCAGCCTGTGGCCTGGGGTCAAGCTTCCACCGGCTCAGGCCTAAAGAAAACCGCGTTTGAACGAGCTTCCTGTGTGTGCCGGGCACTGGCCTAAAGCTTTATGTATTCGTCCGTTACCCTCATAATCCTGGAGGTGGGTTTCATGCCGGTTTCATAAGAAAAAGACATTTTAAAGTCCGGCTTCTTGGTTCCTTTTCTAGATACAATTCTAGACATTGAAAAGTACATCTTGAAAAGGCCTAGAAAGAATGCGGTGTATCGTTATTCTGACATTACATGTAGAAAATCGCAGGCCAGGGGGAGGTGACTTACCCACAACCCCGTCCCTAGGAAGTCGGGGGCCAGGATCCCTGTCTGCAGCCGGGCTGGCAGCCCTGCGCTCCTGGCCACAGCTCTTGTCAGCTTTTCCACAACGCTGCATTTGCTCAACAGACACAACTGTTCAAAGGACTTTTCTAAAATTACATTAGAGGACAGTTGCTTTTTAAAAGAATAAAAAATTGGCAGCCTCTGCCCTTCCTTGTCCATAAAATTCAAGATATCCCTTTTTATTTTATAGATAAGAAACTAAGACACCGGGAGAGATAGCTTACCTATGCATTTTTCATCCAGGCATTCTGATCATTTTTCCACTGGTTTTATTGGATCTTGGAAAATGGGCAAAGGGAAGGTCTTTCATCCACACTTCTGCTGTTGCCCTGCAGCGCGCACACCCTGGCCGAGGCTGGGAGAAGTGAACCGCGTTGTTGTAATTCAGTAGTTCCCCACAGTTCCCACAAAATGCCCAGATGGGCTGTGGGCCATACAAGGCATCTGCGGGTGTCATTTCTAATCACTCACTGTGTATTGTATTTCAGAGTTTGGTCTATATTTTAAATTGAAATCTAGACCCTGCCACACATTCATAATTTCAGAACTGAAGGTATTTTTAAAGACCTAGCCCCCGTCCCCTGCGTGGGCCTGCCTCAGTGGACCCGTGCACTCAGCCTCTGACCCTGTGGGCTGTTGCACCTTCCTGCAGGCGTTCCTTTGGGGGACATCGTGTTGTTGTTGTTGCAGGTTAGACCCGCAGCTGAAACAACTACAAATAAAATATGATGAACTTAAGGAGAGAAGAGCTTCCCTGAGGAATGCAGCGTGTTTCTTATCGAACCTAAAACAGCTTCATCAAGATTATTTGGATATTCAAGAGAAAGAACCTTATGTAAAGGAAACGGTAACTTTAATTTTTATTTTTCACTGTGATTCAGAAGATCCAGGGCATNACTGATGAAGAAATCAAAGAGGAAACTGAAAAATACCGTGGGACAGAGAAAATGGAAACAATTTTCCACAATCTAGGGGACACAGCAACAGCAGTTCTCAGAAGGAAGTTCANTGACAGCCAGCTCAGATCAAGAGAAGTTTAAGTTACAGGAAAAAAAAAAAACAGAATTTTACATGAAATGTAAATACATATAGCTTATGATCATACTTGTATTCTTCACTTCGAAATTCAATATTAAGTTTTTTTACACTGATTTAGAAGCCTTCAGTTTGTATATTAGATCTGAAAATAGAATGCTTTTACATCAATGTTTCCTGTGACAGCACCCAGAGACTCTAAAGCTTGCTTGGAGTGGAGATTTAGTGACTAACTTGGAGATGATCATAGCACTGTTTGAATTTGAACATAACTTTGGTGAAAACAGAGACTTGAGACTCGACTTTGTTCGGAATACACTACTCTTACTAAGTGTCCTTTGCGTACCCACAGGCCTTCTGTGCTCTCTTGTAGGGTCTGTCTTCCTTTGTGCAAAGTAGATATTTGAGGATCTGTCCTCCTTCCTAAACCAGAACTCTAACACCAAATGTTAGTCCTACCCCTCATGCCTCCCTGAAAGCAAGTGTCCCACGGCAGCCTGAATACCGTAGGCTCTCAAATATCTGTTTGACTGAAGTCCACAGTAATAGGGTAGGGTAGAGTCTAGAAAAAATGATTATGTGGGCGGTAGTAACAGTTGCACAGCTTCTCTGCTCAAGGCTGCTCTTTTCATTACTAAGGAAAACACACTGAGGACATGAAATTCAACAATCACCCTAAGTATGAGCAAATCCTGTAAGGGGATGCAGTCCCTCATCCTTGGATGCAGCTCACAACACGAAGCTTGGGTTTGTTATTTCCAAATCATGAGTTGGGTTTTGATTTCTGACTTATGTTGAGTTTGTATTCTAATTTCGTCTTTAGTCTTGCCCATAAATTTTTCTAGATGATGACTTCTTTCCTCATGAACTTTTATGGGCCTGGAATTCTCCTTCCAATAATTCTTCCAGTAAAAGTTAATCTGCCTTACAGTTTTCTGGGTTTAAAATAGGCATGAGGTCAGCAGACTTGCCCAAACCAAGCCTCAATCTGTATGAGGAATGATTTTGTTTTAAATAATTAATTTAGATGCCATAGTTCTTGGAACCAACTGGTCTTCTGGGAGAAGATCAGCCTAAGCTTTCTAGAGCAGTCCCTGGTAACCTTATTAATTATGCCCTAAGGAAAAGGATTAAACCAATTTTTTAAATGATCCTAAGGAATTTAAAAAATGAAAGTCAATGAAAAGCTCTACTTAGCCCTGAGCCGTATAACCGGTAGGGTTATAAAAGTTTTTGATGCCTGTTAATCCAAATATAATTTTCCTTCAACAGTATGATTCATCCAGCCTTCCAGCTCTGTTACTCAAAGCGAGAACCCTTCTGGGAGCTGGAAACCACCTACAAAATATCAACCATCAATTAGAGAAGCTCCTGGACCAGAAAGACCGGTCTACTGGAACGTGACTCTACACAGACCAGTCCCCTGCTCCTGCTGTTGCCTCTGACACTGTCCTTTTGTAAATAAACATGGAGACGTTAGACTTGTCTTGTACCTCAGGCTGGCTTGTCACCAAACTTTACTATTACTTTGTTCGTGGTCCGTTGGTTTGAGTGACCACGTTAAGCAGCAAGTTTGATTGTATAAGTGGTCTCAGAGGCCACGTTCCAGACGCTAACCGACCAGACGCTGACCGACAAGAGTTCTAACCTGAATCGGCAGAGGGCGGCGTTCTGAGACGGCACAGAAAGACCCTGAACTCGCCGAATGTACAGCAGTTCCCCCTGCAGAACACCCAAGGCCTGACGGAAGCGCCGCTGCACAGACGCCGGGGGACCCCACGGTGAGAGATGGACGCGCGGTGACGGTGGGAACCCCTAGCCTGAAGTGATGGCCCGCAGCAGGAGGACGAACACTGAGGGGCCTACATGCCGACTTGCCAGCCCGGGGCGCACAGCAAAAAAAAAAAAAAAATCCAAAACCAAAATATCAGTCTGAAGGACAAAGAGACTTGTAAGTGAAGGAAACCCATTTACTAACCTTAGAATATCCGCCATGCTGTAGGGCAAGTGCTGGAACTCTCTGGGGCTGGAGGGGCTGTGGAGTACCATTGTTTACTTTCCCCCTCTGCCTGGAGAGCCTGGCTGCAGCAGGCTCCGGGCCCTCGAACCCTCCTCTAGGGCTGTCCCCTTGAGCGCCTGGGCCTCTAGACCTGGCAGCTGCAGGGTGGTGTGCAGAGCCCCAGCTGTTCCCCCGGCACTGCCTGTGCACCAGGACACCCCAGCCCACGCCCACTCCAGCTCCAGCCAACCCCCTGGGACACCCCTGACACAGTGTGCCAGGACCCCCCAACCTGTGTACACACCAGCTCCAGCCACGTCGCTGGGGCGGCAGTAGTGAAGAGGAGACCAGGACCATCTGGCCTGTGCCCACTGCAGCCGTTCTGGCCCAGCACACACCCCCTCCACCCCAGGCACAGAGGAGCCTGGGACTGCCTGGCCCAGGCTAGCCCCAGCCATCCCACCAAGGATTAGAAATGACTATAATTTTTTTTTTTTTTTAAGATTTTATTTATTCAACAGAGCTAGAGACAGCCAGTGAGAGAGGGAACACAAGCAGGGGGAGTGGGAGAGGAAGAAGCAGGCTCATAGCAGAGGAGCCTGATGTGGGGCTCAATCCTATAACGCTGGGATCACGCCCTGAGCCGAAGGCAGACACTTAACCGCTGTGCCACCCAGGCGCCCAGAAATGACGACTATCATTTTANTCGATCCTATAACGCTGGGATCACGCCCTGAGCCGAAGGCAGACGCTTAACTGCTGTGCCACCCAGGCGCCCAGAAATGACGACTATCATTTTAAAATAAATAGACTGTTTTATATATAGGTCAATATATATGAACCTTGTGATAACCAAAACCCTAAACCAGACAAAGTGAAAGGAACCCAAACACTAAAGAAAACCATCAAACCAGGGAAGAGACCAAGAAAGGTACAAAGAACAACAAAAGCAACCAGAAAATGGTTAACAAAATGACTTTCGATATGCTCCAATCATAAGACACGGTGTCGCTAAATGGATTTAAAAACTGAGCCATCTACATGCTGCCTACAAGAAACACACGTCAGACCTAAACACAGACTGAGAGCGAAGGAATGGAATAAGATGATACTCCACGCAAACGGAATGGGGAAAAAAAGCTGGTGCAGCAATACTTAGACTTTAAAACAAAGCCTGTAACAGGACAGAGAAGGGCATTCCATCACGATCAGGGGTCAATACAAGAAGAGGATAGAACATTCACAAACATCTATGTACCCAACACAGGAGCACATAAACACCAAGCGGGTATTAGACATAAAGGGAGAAATTAACAATACAGTAATAATACGGGACTTTAATACCCCCACTAAATCTGTGTCATCCAGAGAGAAAATCGATGAGGAAACCTTGGCCTTAAACGACACATTAGACCAGAGGGACTTAATATATACAGAACATTTCATCCCAAAACTATGGAATACACGTTCATTTCACGTGCACCTGGAGTTTTCTCCAAGAAAGATCACATGTCTCAAATTCAGGCAAACCGAAATCGTATTAAGCATCTTCTCTGATTATAACAGTATAAAACTAGAAATCAATAAGAAAACTGGAAAAAATACAAATGTGGAGAATAAGCAACATGCTACTGGACAACCAATGAGCTGATGAAGAAATCAAAGAGGAAACTGAAAAATACCGTAGGACAGAGAAAATGGAAACAATTTTCCACAATCTAGGGGACACAGCAACAGCAGTTCTCAGAAGGAAGTTCATAGTGATACGGGCTTACCTCAAGAAGCAAGAAAAGTCCCAAATAAACAATCTTACTTTATACCTAAAGGAGCTAGAAAAAGAAGACCAAAGCCCAAAGTTAGCAGAAGGAAGGAAATAATAAACACCAGAGAGGAAATAAATGGAGAATAAAAAAATGAATAGAAAAGATTAGTGAAACTAAAAGCTGGTTCTTTGAAAAGATAAAATGGATAAATCTCTAGCCAGACTCATTAAGAAAAAGAGAAGGGCACCAATAAAGTCAGAACTGGCGGACACCACAGAAATTCTAAGAATCATGAGATTACTACAAACAATTATACACCAACAAAATGGACAACCTAGAAGAAAGTGATAAATTCTTAATATACAACCTTCTAAGACTGAAACACTAAGAAATAGAAAATCTGAGTAGACCAATTATAAGTAATGAAACGGAATCTGTCATTTAACAACTCCCAAAAAACTAAAGCCCAAGACGAGGCGATCTCACAGGTAAATTCTACCCAACATTTAAAGAGGTAGTACCTCTTCTTCTCAAATTATTCCAGAAAACTGAAGAGAAGGAGTGCTTTCAAATTCATTTTACAAGGTCAGCATAACTGATAACCAAAACCAGACAAAGATCTCACAAAGAAAATTACAGGGTCATGAGAGCGAGCCCCAGGTTGGGCTCTGTGCTGGGCATGGAGCCTGCTTAAGATTCTCTCTCTCCCTCTCCCTCAGCCCTTACCCCTCCCTCTTTCTATGTGTTTTTGTTTTGGTTTTGGTTTTTAGAGGACCAATCTCTTTAGGCAAGGGCAATAAAAGCTGAAATTAACAAATGGGATTATATCAAACTCAAAAGCTTCTGCACAGCAAAGGAAACAATCAACAAAATGAAAAGGCAACCTACTGAAAGGGAAAAGATATCTGTAAATCATATATTCAATAAGAGGTTAATATCCAAAATATACAAAGAACTTGCACAATATAAAAAAAAATTTAAATGGGCAGAGAACTTGAATAGACATTTTTCCAAGGAAGATAAACACACAGACAACAGACATGTGAAAAGATGGCTCAATAACACTGGTCACCAGGGAAATGCAAATCAAAACCAAATGAAGGGGACGCCTGGGTGCCTCAGTTGGTTAAGCATCTGCCTTCAGCTCAGGTCATGATCCCGGGGTCCTGGCATCAAGACCCACATCTGGCGCCCCGCTCAGCAAAGAGTCTGCTCCTCCCTCTCCCTCTGGCCCTCTACCCCGCTCATGCGCTTGCGTGTGCTTTCTCTCTCTCAAATAAATAAAATCTTAAAAAAAAAAAAAAAAACCACAGTGAGTATCATACCTCACACCCATCAGATTGCTATTATCAAAAAGATAAGAAATAACAAGTGTTGGTGAGGATGTAGAGAAAAGGGAACGCTCGTGCACTGTTGGTGGGAATGTAAGTAAGTTGGTGCAACCACTATGGAAAACAGTATGGAGGTTCCTCAAAAACTCAGAAATACCATATGATCCAGTAATTCCACTTCTTCTGGGTATTTACCTGAAGAAAATGAAAACACTAAGAGGAATGTATCATACTTAGGTTTACTGAAGTGTTACTGTTTCCTGAAGCAGCCAAGATATGGAAGCAACCTAAGTGTCCACTGATAGATGAATAAAGAAAATGAGTGCATACACACCACACACACACACACACACACACACACACACACACAGAGGAATATTACACAGCCATAAGAGAATAAAAAATAAAAACCTGGCCTTTTGTAACCACATGGCTGGAAGTAGAGTGTATTATGCTGAGTGAAATAAGTCAAAGACAAATTCCATATGACTACATTTATATGTGGAATCTATAAAACCAAAAAGAAACAATCTCCTAGATACAAGAAATTATTGGTTATAAGAGGGAGGAGGGGTTGGGGGGGGTGAGAAAGGTGAAGAGATTAAGAGGTATAAACTTCCAGTTACAGAATAAGTCATGAGGATGTGATATGCAGTAGAGGGCATATAGTCAGTAATACTGCAATAACTGTGTGATGACATGGTAACTAGACTTACCATGGGGATCATTTTGTAATGTTTAAAGAGATCAGCAGGATATATACCTGAATAGGATACTGTATGTCAAATATACTTCAATTAAAAATTTTTAATAAGATTTAGAGTCTTAACCTATAAATAGACATGCAAAATTAAGCTGATATGAACACAGGCCAACTCTGGTCAATCAATAAGATTTCTAAGCTAATTTTCAATAAAACCGGCTTACTTCAGTAAAAACTAGGAATTGAGAAGTGATGAAACTTGGTTTTTATAAACAGGTTTAATAAGAAGTTACTCTAACTTAATATATTTAGGTTACTAAACCGTCTTCAGGCCAAATCACAGCCGGTTACGTAAGAGTCCGCGGCTAATGAGCTACTCTTGTAATACCTGCGTGATCGGTTCATCGGGGACCAGCGTCTCCGCCGCAGTACCGAGCAGACCGCACTCTGCAGCTTCGGCCAGTTCGGCATCTTCAGCAGCTTCCACAAAGTCAGCCTCGTCAAGGCCACTGTCCCAGGCGGCATCGGAAATGGCATCTTTTGACGACAGACCCGATGGCGGCTCATGAGGATTCTGGGTGTCACTGTTCATGGTTTCAGCTGCCGTGAACTCTTCTTCCTTTGGTTGGAAAGGGGAAGGTGGGGGAGAGTGTGAAAGGGAGAAAATACAGGTCGGTCAAGGAGAATATGTGCTGCTCTCACTCGACAGTCTATGTTAAATTAAGGTACTCGGTATAAGATCAGTTCTTGCACAGACACTAAATATTCTGGATGATACTGTCTCTAAGACAGTCGCCATGGGAATGAGTTCATTGATTCAAATGTTGCTGCCACCGTAGCTCAGATACTCGAAACTCTAAATCTGGAAATGCCCCCCACCCCAGTACGTTTTTTTCAATATACACAGATGGGGCTAGATGGGTAGATTGAATTTTTTATAAAGCAGATAATCCAGCTGAAGGCAAACTGGAAAGTCTATCTGCAATCTTAAAAGGCTGATTTTTCTATTTATAAAATATTTTAAGAATAACATGAATTTAAAAACTGTTAAAAACAGTTGAGACAACTGGCAAGATAGTATGGATTTGCATATTAGATAACAGTATTGTATCAACATTCAATTTCCTGAATTTTAAAATTTTACCATATTCATTTAAGAATATCCTTAAGCTAAATATCTCTAGCTACATGCTTAAACGTGAAGAGATGTAGGGTTCTGATGGCTGCAAATTCCCCTCAAGAGATTTGTGATGGACTGAATGTATTACCCCACATTCCTGAGTTGAAATCTTAACCCCCGATGTCATGGTATTAGGAAGGACGCTGTTGGGAGGCGATTAGGTCTTGAGGGTACAGCCCTCATGACTGGGATCAGTAACCTTATAAAAGGGACCCCAGAGACCTCCTTCATCCCTGTGACGGAGGGTGGGGGTGGGGGGGGCGGCGAGAAGATGGCTATGACCCAGACAGCGACCGGGCACCAGATCGGCCAGTGCCCTGAGCTCAGACTTCCAGCCGCAGAACTGTGAGAAAGGAACTTCTGTGGTTCATAAGCCATCCAGTGTATGGTATCGTGTTATAGCAGCCTGAATGGACTAAAACAAAAAGTCATCCAAAAATAACAACGTGCGCCCGAACAGCAGAGGGAGAAAACAAACATGGCCAAGTGTTGACGATGGCAAATCTAGGTGAATGGAGAGCGTGCTGTCCTTGGACAATATTTCTATAGGGGGAAAATACCAGAAATGTTTAAAAAACTAAGATGATCAATGCAACAGAAAAACAGGTAACTAACACTGACTGGTAATTCATTTTAAAATACTAAAAGCAAAAAAGCCAGAGGAAGCAGAAATGCAAAATATAAACTGTTAAAACGATGTGACAGGTACACNTTATGGGATCGAGCCCCACGTCAGGCTCCTCAGCTATGAGCCTGCTTCTTCCTCTCCCACTCCCCCTGCTTGTGTTCCCTCTCTCGCTGGCTGTTTCTATCTCTGTCTAATAAATAAATAAAATCTTTAAAAATAAAAAAATAAAAGCAAAAAAGCCAGAGGAAGCAGAAATGCAAAATATAAACTGTTAAAACGATGTGACAGGTACATGGGAATTCATTAAGCTGTTCCATCTTTTATTAATTTTCTACTTTAAATAATAAAAAAAAGTTCTGTCCGAGCAGCGGTAATACAACATACCAAAATACTTTCAACTTGGCATTACTGGATAAGCAGAAAAAGCCATTTTTAAAAATTCACTGACACCACAAAAACATGCATCAAAATCAGCCTCCAAACACACAAGGATGACATACACCTCCTCTTAGAGGCAAAGTTTATTTAAAAGATTTAATTTTCTCTTGGGTATTTCAGGAACATTTTAACCTAATAGTGTACCAGGGAAGCTGGCTGTCAGCTACGTTGGTCCAGCTCCTGTCTATCTTAGATGTATGAATTTTTTCCAGAGACAGTTTTCGGTCCAATCGAATGGGTAGCAGACCATTATCTAGAATGTAGACTGAGCACTTAGCCTGTAGCACGTAACTTTCATTCTAACCAGAACACTAGAAAGGAAAAGGCTGATAGATGTGGGAAAAAAGAACACTAAAATGTTCATTCTAGAAAATAACCTGATCAAAGAGTTAATAAAAAGTTCCCGTAAAATATCAATAAGACCTCAGAGAAAAGTGGACAGAGGTCAGCCACTGACAATAGACTGAGCACTTAGCCTGTAGCACGTAACTTTCATTCTAACCAGAACACTAGAAAGGAAAAGGCTGATAGATGTGGGAAAAAAGAACACTAAAATGTTCATTCTAGAAAATAACCTGATCAAAGAGTTAATAAAAAGTTCCCGTAAAATATCAATAAGCCTCAGAGAAAAGTGGACAGAGGTCAGCCACTGACAATAACAAATACAAACAGGAAATCTGAAAGAAGTTCCACTTCCTCAATACATTAAGAAATGTAAACTAAAATGACTAAAATACCACTTTTTGTATTTTATGGTATTAAATACCAAACAGGGTGGTAAGGACTAAAAGGTAAAAATAAACAATGTTGGCAAAAATGCAGGGTAAACTGGTGCTCTCTTTAATTGTGAAGCCTAATTTCCTACCATTTTTATGGATACCGACTAGTAATAAGCACTCGTGAAAATGAACTTGGAAAAAAGCCTATAAGATAGGATGCATACCGTGACCTTGAAAATATACACACGTGAGCACACATCAACAGAAATTCTGGAAGACAGATGCTGAAACACATCAGTTACCCCTGAGTGGTCAAATTCTAGCTGAGGATAAGTTTATTCCCTTTGGCTTTTCATGTATTTTCTAATTTTTTCTCACAATGAATGTGAATGATTTGGGTAAATAAAACTTTTTAAAAAGGACAAGGTTAAGTAGGCCATCTGGTAATATCTACCAAAATTTAAAATGCACACACCCTTTGACATAATTCTACTTCTAGCAATTCTACCTACAGACAGAGTTGCTGAAGGAAACACAAAGGGGAGTACTTTGGTATTCTTTGTAAAGCCAAGAATGGGAGACTTGTCCCCTGGCTGGGCGTGGTCACACAGGTGCGTCTGCAATTCGGTGTGAGAGCGTGCAGGTGCGCACGAGCAGACGCGTGGGGCCATTGGCACGGTCACTAGGGCACACTCCTAAGTGACATGTACTGAAGAGTGTGTTCACAGACTGCACACATCCGGACATGGCGCACAGCTCAATTATACCATCCTACCGAGAACAGATTAGGAATGAGAGAAACTCAAACCCGCACCCACCTCTTTCAGAAGAAACAGGAGACTCACTTCAGCAGGTAATGGAAAACCTGAACAAGAAAAAATAGTTTGACTACTTTATGTAGATAGCCAATTTTCACTTGATATGCACACAAAAATAACTCACAGGCCGATTTGAAGTTTTCTGCTTTACATACAGGGTCATGACATTTCTGATACCAAACTTCATTTTTCAGATCAACCAAAATCCTTTACATTGGGAAAAAAAAAAAAGGAAAAAGTTATTACTTAATCCCCGGACTAGATGGAAAACAAAATTCATCTATGTGCTGCTTACCAAAGACGTGCCTAAGACTTCAAGATGGAGACAAGGTAAAAAGTAAAAGGATGGAAATGTACACCAACCCAAAGAAAACTCTGGTTGTCAAAAATAGCACCCAAAATGGACTTTAGGGCAAAAAATACACATCGACAAAAGTTCCTCTTGAGAAGACCTAATTCCTGACGTGTACCCACCAAATACGATAGCTTCAAAATGCATGAGCAAAACTGACAGGACTCCAAGGATAAACCACTCATCTACCATAAATCAAGATTTTAAAAAACATTCTTTTAGTAATTGATACAAATAATCACAAAAAATTCAGTAAGGGTACAGAAAATTTGAATGATCTAAAAAGCAATTTTTAATAAAATTAAAAGCAATTAACAAGTTTGCTATAATAGGCATATATGAACACTGCCTCAGATCATTAGAAGCGGTTCGCTACAACCACGTATAAAAAGCAATTATAAAAACTGACTATGCTAGGTACCATGTCAATTGCATTTAAAGTATTCACACAACACAGTTCTCACCACAAGGCAAATTATTTAGAAATAAGTAACAGAGGGGCACCTGGGTGGCTCAGTCGGTTAAGTATCTGACTCTTGGTATTGGCTTGGGTCATGATCTCAGGGTCCTGGGATCAAGCCTGGCATTGGGCTCCGCTCCCCACAGAGTTTGCCTGTCCCCTATCCTATGCCTACCCCCACCATGTGCTCACCCTCTCTTTCTCTCAAATAAATAAAATCTTAAAAAAAGTAACAGAAAATAGCTAATAGAAACCGATAACTTGGAAATTAAAACATCAATTACTCAAAAATCATGATGGAAATTAGAAAATGTTTGGAAGTGAATGGAATTGAAAATACATGTTAAAATATGTGAAACAGAGCTAAAATGATCTTTGGAGAGAAATTTAGAATCCTAAACGAATAATTTATAAAAAAGAATGGCTAAAGACCAATAAGTAACTAACTTGGGAAATGAACAGGCTTCACCTGTGCCTTTGGACTCCTTGAATCTCTCAAAGTGTTAGTGAACCCCGACAGTGGGTAAGATCTGTTTCGGATGTGGTTTGATCACCCAACCTCACATGCATTAGAGATCAGGTAGATTCAGACGAAAGCCACCGTACCGTCTTACACCACCAGACCAGCCAGAGGTTTTTAAAACACACCTCGAGTGTTGGTGAGAATATGGAACAGGAGAAAATCCGAAAACACTGCTGGTGGGAGTACACGCTCGCTGACCATTTGGGGAAATACCTTATTACCTAGTAAAATGAAATATGTGCATATCCTACGACACCGATTCTGCTTTCCAGGCACATACTTTGAGAAACTCTCGCATACCTGCCGCGGGCGAGATGTACGAGAGTATTTGTAGCTTCATCGTGCACACTAGCAAGCCGCGTGCCCACAGGAGGAAAACAGACTGGCACGTTTATATTTATGTAACGGCACAGAGTGAAAAAGAGAGAAGAAACATCTACATGTTGCATCACAAATTCAATGTTGACTGAAAAGCAATTCAAAGGATGCAATTTACACAAGATTCAAAAACATGTAAAACAAAACAATATATTGTTTGGAAATATAAGTATATATGGGGAAAAACATTTAAAGAAAGCAAGGGAAAGATTAACACAAAACCCAGGATAACGGTTATTATTATCTCAGATGGTCAGAGGAAAGGAGGAAATTGGGGTTGGTTCCACAGAGTGCTTCTGGGGTTCGGTCAAGGTCTGCTTCTTACGGTGGGTGGCAGACAGGACAAGTGATCGTTTCAGTGTTAGTCTTTGAAGTGTACCTACACATTATAATCCATGCTTTTTTTTTTCATAGTTCAGAAAAAGAAGAGATTATGGATACATAATGGAACCAGGTGATTTTTCAGAAAGAAATATGTAGGAACGTGGGAATCTCAAAAAGTTAACAGATGATCACCTTATGATAATGACTTTCTGGTGAACTTATATGCACAGAGCAAAAGACTAGAAAGATACACCAAAATCGCAACCACAGTTATCACTGGTTCTGGGCCGGGCGGCTTTTCCTTTGTGTTATTCTATGCGATAGCTTTTGCATATTGAGCATATAGTTTTTGACTTTTTTT
>NC_048235.1:13283901-13358884 GCF_002007445.2 Ailuropoda melanoleuca | reverse complement strand
TAAAAGCAATTAACAAGTTTGCTATAATAGGCATATATGAACACTGCCTCAGATCATTAGAAGCGGTTCGCTACAACCACGTATAAAAAGCAATTATAAAAACTGACTATGCTAGGTACCATGTCAATTGCATTTAAAGTATTCACACAACACAGTTCTCACCACAAGGCAAATTATTTAGAAATAAGTAACAGAGGGGCACCTGGGTGGCTCAGTCGGTTAAGTATCTGACTCTTGGTATTGGCTTGGGTCATGATCTCAGGGTCCTGGGATCAAGCCTGGCATTGGGCTCTGCTCCCCACAGAGTTTGCCTGTCCCCCATCCTACGCCTACCCCCACCATGTGCTCACCCTCTCTTTCTCTCAAATAAATAAAATCTTAAAAAAAGTAACAGAAAATAGCTAATAGAAACCGATAACTTGGAAATTAAAACATCAATTACTCAAAAATCATGATGGAAATTAGAAAATGTTTGGAAGTGAATGGAATTGAAAATACATGTTAAAATATGTGAAACAGAGCTAAAATGATCTTTGGAGAGAAATTTAGAATCCTAAACGAATAATTTATAAAAAAGAATGGCTAAAGACCAATAAGTAACTAACTTGGGAAATGAACAGGCTTCACCTGTGCCTTTGGACTCCTTGAATCTCTCAAAGTGTTAGTGAACCCCGACAGTGGGTAAGATCTGTTTCGGATGTGGTTTGATCACCCAACCTCACATGCATTAGAGATCAGGTAGATTCAGACGAAAGCCACCGTACCGTCTTACACCACCAGACCAGCCAGAGGTTTTTAAAACACACCTCGAGTGTTGGTGAGAATATGGAACAGGAGAAAATCCGAAAACACTGCTGGTGGGAGTACACGCTCGCTGACCATTTGGGGAAATACCTTATTACCTAGTAAAATGAAATATGTGCATATCCTACGACACCGATTCTGCTTTCCAGGCACATACTTTGAGAAACTCTCGCATACCTGCCGCGGGCGAGATGTACGAGAGTATTTGTAGCTTCATCGTGCACACTAGCAAGCCGCGTGCCCACAGGAGGAAAACAGACTGGCACGTTCATATTTATGTAACGGCACAGAGTGAAAAAGAGAGAAGAAACATCTACATGTTGCATCACAAATTCAATGTTGACCGAAAAGCAATTCAAAGGATGCAATTTACACAAGATTCAAAAACATGTAAAACAAAACAATATATTGTTTGGAAATATAAGTATATATGGGGAAAAACATTTAAAGAAAGCAAGGGAAAGATTAACACAAAACCCAGGATAACGGTTATTATTATCTCAGATGGTCAGAGGAAAGGAGGAAATTGGGGTTGGTTCCACAGAGTGCTTCTGGGGTTCGGTCAAGGTCTGCTTCTTACGGTGGGTGGCAGACAGGACAAGTGATCGTTTCAGTGTTAGTCTTTGAAGTGTACCTACACATTATAATCCATGCTTTTTTTTTTCATAGTTCAGAAAAAGAAGAGATTATGGATACATAATGGAACCAGGTGATTTTTCAGAAAGAAATATGTAGGAACGTGGGAATCTCAAAAAGTTAACAGATGATCACCTTATGATAATGACTTTCTGGTGAACTTATATGCACAGAGCAAAAGACTAGAAAGATACACCAAAATCGTAACCACAGTTATCACTGGTTCTGGGCCGGGCGGCTTTTCCTTTGTGTTATTCTATGCGATAGCTTTTGCATATTGAGCATATAGTTTTTGACTTTTTTTTAAACTAAGCTAATCTACATATAGAAGGACAGCACTAAATGGTGCTACCCAAGATGTTTCCAGCTTTCTGGAAAAAGCTTCACGATCTTTTCTCATGTCTGACACACATGCTGTATACACTTGATATACAGAAGTCTCAGCTTTGATATTAAATATAAAACATAGCAAAATTTCCCATATCATAACTGATAACTACTGGGTTTCTGTCTTATTCCTATTCTCACTGTATCATTGTATTACCTAAAATTCTATTTCAGCCTTTACTTCCTCTCCTTTTGTCAGGGGGATTTTAAAGAAAACTCCTAAAACAGGGCTTGGTGTATACAGCAAGCATTCAGTAAACATGGATTCCCTTCAATACCATTCTTTGTCTTTTTTTGTTTTTTTAAGATTTATTTATTTGGGAGGGGGAAAGCATAGAGGTGGAAGCATGGCCCCCACTGAGCAGAGAGCCTGACGTGGGGCTCAATCCCAGGACCCTGAGATCATGACCTGAGCCGAAGGCAGACGCTTAACCGACTGAGCCACCCAGGCGCCCCAATACCATTCTTTGTCTTGACCATGTTAACCTTAACTCCAGCTCTTAGTACTGAATAATTTCCTTTCACCCAAATTTGCTCAATTTCAATTTACACTCCAATTTCATTTACACTCCAAGCTGTCAAGGACCAACGGGCAACAGACGAGGGAGAGACACTTCATCGTCCCTGTTCACCTGTCTACTGCCTCTAATTTCTTCCTAGCCCCACTCAAGTCTGTCTTTCTCTTCTCAAGATTATACTATCTAATTATACTATACTATATTATTTTACTGAATAAACTACAAATAACGATGACATGCTATAAAGCAAGGTGATAATTAAGATAGTCAAATTCAATATTATAAAATAACCCAAATTTGATATAACTAAATTTATTGTAAAAACCAAAATCATTTTTATATTCAACTGTAAAAATTATAAACATTTAAAATAATTTTGGTTAAACACACAGAACTCATTAGTAAACAACATTCTTACATGATATTATTGCTCTTGTGGGCTCTTCCAATGTTTTCGCACCAGCGATATTTACAAATATCATAAACCAGTAATTCTTCTGGGAAAAAGTAGCTCCAACGTCGAATTCCTAAAATACAAATAATGTTTCTAAAGATATTAAAACTCCATCATATCACAGTGAATAAGGAATAAGATTATCTTTACCTCCTTTAATGCCATTTTTATCCACCAAAGAGCGAACGAACTGATCAATTTCAGGGTAGGGTGAACAATTATAACCTTCAATGTTTTCTGCTGCAACAGAGAGAAAAATTAATTACAATTAAAGAGTTAAATGTTAAGCTGTTCTTCAGGACAATTATAGGTTTTGGAGCTCCTGCAGCTTTTTTGTTTCCATGGCTTTTATGCAGTCATGGGTGCTTGCTTGCCCTACAAGCAATAGCAGGGAAAATTCAAACCTCTGAGTTAAGTCAAATGTTAACTAATATTCATAAGAAGCACCTGTAATCATTTCAACTGCTTTCTTCACTTTGATAAAGAGAAAAGCAACCCCTTACGCCCAGGAGCTGGTCTACTACTTACTGTCAGCTAGGCCTTGGTGGTGTTACAAGCAGGCTGGGCACCCACAGCTCAGCCCCGGTGCTTTCCTTGCTAATCAGAGATTATTTCCCAAAATTTCAACACCAGATAAGGCCACTCTGTGGCCAAGGTGATTCATGACAAAAACAAGACCACTCTGTATTCATGTCTGAATGCAGACAAAACATGAACATTTTCCTAACAGCAAAAATGACCGACACCTCCCATCTTATCCAATATAAGCAACTGCTGATTCTTTACCAGTTATAGCTTTAACCTACTGTAATCTGCCTTCCTTCTAGATAAAATTTATGAAGATATTCAATCACAGAATCTCCTCTGACAGTACCCAATTCGAAGCAAATCCATGCCTCCTTAGACACTTCTCCAAGGCACCTAACTCAAGCCTGCATCCTATAATAAATCTTTTCTAATACCCTTTTCCTGAGATGCCCCACAGTTCCGCATGGCAGGAGTTCTCCATACTGAAGCCAGGACCAAACTCCGCTTGTTTGCTATAGGTGTGTTCTCCCATGATCCTTAGCTGTAGGGCTCTGACAATTCAGTTATATTTTGTATCTAAGAATCTACTGGAATAATTTACGATAAATAAAATGTCATTTAATTTTTAAACACAGAATTATCTATTTTTTTTTAAGACATCATATTTAATTTAGTCCTCACATCAGATTTAAGAAGTGGATACAGTTTAGTATCCCACTTTTACAGATCAGGAAATTGACTTACAAAGAGATAATAAATTTGCCCAGGATCATACCTATGTTCTTAAACATTGGTCTATACTGACTCTTGATCATGGTTCTAGGAAGTTAAGGAGTTTTTTTGTTTGTTTGTTTTTGTTTTTTGTTGTTTTTTAGAAGGCACCTATATTTTCACATTTTTCCCCTCACATTTCTTTTTTTTTTTAATGATTTTTTAAATTATATTATGTTAATCACCATACAGTACATCCCCGGATTCCGATGTAAAGTTCGATGCTTCATTAGTTGCGTATAACACCCTGTGCACCATGCAATACGTGCCCTCCTTACTACCCATCACCAGTCTATCCCATTCCCCCACCCCCGCCCCTCTGAAGTCTTCAGTTTGTTTCTCATAGTCCATAGTCTCTCATGTTTCATTCCCCCTTCTGATTACCCCCCCTTTCTTTATCCCTTTCTTCCCCTACCGATCATCCTAGTTCTTATGTTCCATAGATGAGAGAAATCATATGATAATTGTCTTTCTCTGCTTGACTTATTTCACTTAGCATTATCTCCTCCAGTGCCGTCCATGTTGCAGCAAATGTTGAGAATTCGTTCTTTCTGATAGCTGAGTAATATTCCATTGTATATATGGACCACAGCTTCTTAATCCAGTCATCTGTTGAAGGGCATCTCGGCTCCTTCCATGATTTGGCTATTGTGGACAATGCAGCTATGAACATTGGGGTGCATATGGCCCTTCTCTTTACTACGTCTGTATCTTTGGGGTAAACACCCAGTAGTGCAATGGCTGGGTCATAGGGTAGTTCAATTTTTAACTTTTTAAGGGACCTCCACACTGTTTTCCAGAGTGGCTGTACCAACTTGCATTCCCACCAACAATGTAGGAGGGATCCCCTTTCTCCACATCCTCTCCAACAATTGTTGTTTCTTGCCTTGTCTATCTTTGCCATTCTAACTGGCGTAAGGTGGTATCTCAGTGTGGTTTTGATTTGAATTTCCCTGATGGCTAATGATTTTGAACATTTTTTCATGTGTCTGTTAGCCATTTGTATGTCTTCATTGGAAAAGTGTCTGTTCATATCTTCTGCCCATTTTATGATTTGTTTATTTGTTTCTCGTGTATTGAGTTTGAGAAGTTCTTTGTAGATCTTGGATACCAGTCCTTTATCTGTGGTGTCCTTTGCAAATATATTCTCCCATTCCGTGGGCTGTCTCTTAGTTTTTTTGACTGTTTCCTTGGCTGTGCAGAAGCTCTTTATCCTGATAAAGTCCCATAAGTTCATTTTATCTTTTATTTCTCTTGCCTTTGGAGATGTGTCGTGAAAAAGGTTGCTCTGGCCGATGTCATAGAAGTTGTTGCCTATGTTCTCCTCTAGAATTTTGATGGATTCCTGTCTCACATTGAGGTCTTTCATCCATTTGGAGTTTATTTTTGTGTATGGTGTGAGAGAGTGGTCAAGTTTCATTCTTTTGCATGTAGCTGTCCAATTTTCCCAGCACCATTTATTGAAGAGACTGTCTTTTTTCCACCGGATGTTTTTTCCTGCTTTATCAAAGATTAGTTGCCCAAAGAGCCGAGGGTCCATTTCTGGGTTCTCTATTCTGTTCCATTGGTCGATGTGTCTGTTTTTGTGCCAGTACCATGCTGTCTTTGTGATCACAGCTTTGTAGTACAGCTCGAAATCCGGCATTGTGATGCCCCCAGCTTTGTTTTTCCTTTTCAACAGTTCCTTGGAGATTCGGGGCCTTTTCTGGTTCCATACAAATTTAAGGACTATTTGTTCCAGTTCTTTGAAAAATGTCCTCGGTATTTTGATCGGGATAGCATTGAAAGTGTAGATTGCTCTGGGTAGTATGGACATTTTAACTATGTTAATTCTTCCAATCCATGAGCATGGAATATTTTTCCATCTTTTTATGTCTTCCTCAATATCTTTCAAAAGTGATCTATAGTTTCTAGCATATAGGTCCTTTACGTCTCTGGTTAAGTTAATTCCAAGGTAACGCATGGTTTTTGGTGTTATTGTAAATGGGATGGATTCCCTAATTTCTCTTTCTTCAGTCTCGTTATTCGTGTATAGAAATGCAACTGATTTCTGGGCATTGATTTTGTATCCTGCCACCTTACTGAATTGTTCTATAACTTCTAATAGTTTGGGAGTGGATTCCTTTGGGTTTTCCATATAGAGTATCATGTCATCTGCAAAGAGAGACAGTTTGACTTCTTCTTTGCCGATTTGGATACCTTTGATCCCTTTTTGTCTTCTGATTGCTGTTGCAAGGACTTCTAGTACTATGTTGAATAATAGTGGCGAGAGTGGGCATCCTTGTCGTGTTCCTGATCTTAAGGGAAAGGCTTCCAGCTTTTCCCCATTGAGAATAATGCTTGCAGTAGGCTTTTCATAGATGGCTTTTATGAGATTGAGAAATGTACCCTCTATAGAATTATGTACTTTTCTTAAAATAAAGCCTATATTTCACTTACAAAAGTAATGTACATAATCGGAGAGATTTTGGAAAATATACTGAAGCAGAAATGAGAGAAATAAAGTCCAAATCAACGTCTAGAAATAACTGTTAAACAACCAGAAGAAAATAAACCTCAGAAAATGTTATACACGTTTTTAATGAACCTGGGATCACACCTCCCAAATAATTTTAGCCTACCTTTTTCTCTTAACATCATAAGTGGACATTTCCCATTTTATGTTGGCTTTATAAATTTAAATTAAATGGCTACAGAGTATGTGATAGTAAGTAACCAATCCCATTTTGTTGTACATTTAAATTGTCTCCAGTTTTTTGATATTATAAATAATGATGGCCCAAAACATGTGTATAAAAATATTTACTGCAGAGTTAACATAAGGGATCTTAGAAAAAGCTTATATGTTTTTCAGTATAAGAATGAAGAACATACACATTTCATAAAAAAACTCCGCAGCGATTAAAAGAATGAGAGAATACAGGGAACGCTCCCCTGGGTTCAGTGGAAACGAACAACGGCTTCCCATCCGTGATTGTGGACAGAGGGCAAGAGAGCTTTTAGTTTTTCTTTTAATAGGGGTTTCTTTCTACAAACAATCTACTCTATTTTCTTCTGCGTTTTTTTTTCCCTCAAAATCACCATATAATGAAAATTAGTGAATAAGCATTAAAAAATTTCTTTACACGTTTTCCATTTTGAATAGAAACTAAGTTGTTTTAAAGGATCTAAAGATTTAAGATTTTTAAGGCAAAATAGACTTTGTATCCTTAAATTTTCACAGGAAATTGTTTTCTTAAAATTACCTTTAGTCCTGGTACTGTTAAAACATTCAACTCGTTTTTGTTTATTCTGAGATGTGTCACATGTCAGAATTCGTAAAGTATCTGAGAATCTGAAGAAAACATTGAAAGAAACAAAGCAACGTTACCTAAGAATCAAAGAGAAAGGGCTACAGAAAGGAAACTGAATTTCACATAGTTCCACATTAAGATCCTTTACTCAACAGCTAATTCTTCCAGGACAATTAAGTCACATTTGCCTACAAAACACCAATAAGAACAGTAGTCTGGTGTTCATTTAAAATACTGTCATCAACTCCAGCGTGACTCAGAGGACTCTGGGACTGAAGCCATAGAATGAAGTGCATAATTCTATTCTTCAAACGTACAGAGCCTTTGAAATTTTAGTTACAATGATTTGAAAAGTGTGAATAACGGCGGGGGGAGAAGGAAGGAGGGATGCGAGCAAAGGAAAAAATGAATTAAAATTAACTGAAAGACACATTCATAACCCTCAAGAATTAAGCCTTCATTTCAGGAAGAAATATACCTAGTATTTACTTGGACACACAAAAGAAAATTAAGGAAACCATATTCAGTAGAAGAATTCTCCACTTCTGTGGAATTAATACTGAAACTACAAAGGAAATGGAGGAGCGCCTGGGTGGCACAGCAGTTAAGCGTCTGCCTTCGGCTCAGGGCGTGATTCCGGCGTTATGGGATCGAGCCCCACATCAGGCTCCTCCGCTATGAGCCTGCTTCTTCCTCTCCCACTCCCCCTGCTTGTGTTCCCTCTCTCCCTGGCTGTCTCTATCTCTGTCGAATAAATAAATAAAATCTTAAAAAAACAAAAACAAAAACAAAGGAAATGGAGTCTAGTAATAGGGTTGAGAGGACTTCAGGCTGTCTTATGGGAAGGCTGTGGTGCTTTTCCCACACAAGACAAAGGAAGATCCCACTCTTGGGCCAGCAGTCGTCACACCATTTTCCCACAACCCCCCCAGTGCTTCCAGAATCGTGAAACTGCTATGCTAACAACTAGCATTACTGAGCAGGTACCGTGGGCCGGACACGGCTGTCCACTGATGTGTAGTTCTCACTCACTTGACCTTCACAACTCCCTGAGACGGGGTGATATCATTTCTGTTTTAAAGGTAAGGAAATGAAGACTTTGATGTTACTTCTGAAAAATGTCATGAAAAAACTCAAAGTCCAGGAATAATATGAAGAAACCCCCCCCCCGTCTTTCTACCCCCCTGGGTAACTGCTGGCAAGTGGACGTCCAGACACAACTTCCCCCCCAGCGAAGTATTTTAAATATTTTATTAACATTTATTTCTATGGGATTTCTCCTGAGAATTAGATGTAGGGAAGGCAAAGGAAAAAGGAGTAGAGCAAGTTAATGGAGCAAGGCAATTTAGTCTGATCATTAAACACCTGGTTTGGACGAACAAAATTTGCCAGCCCAGATACAGGGAAATGAAGGCAAACGTTTCTGTTGAAAGAGGTCTTTTATACCTTTAAAAAATGACCAAAATGTGGCAACTTGAGTGGTCAAAAACAAAACTGACAATAAGTTAACTAGCATAATGGAAAATTATATAGGCAGTAAAAGTTTTAATTACAACTAACTGTTGCAAGTTATTAACTTGGCAGATATTCATGATATAATGTTAAGTGAATAAAACTGGCATAACCATATAAATAGTGATCTCAAAAAATATTCTTTGAATGAAGGAGGTGTGTAAATTATATGTATGAATGTGGACACATGAAAAGTATATATTAATAGTAACTCTATTTCCAAATGGATTACAAGTAGTTTTCATTTTTTCGTATAAAAAAAAAGTTAACTTAGAATTTAAAGAACTTCCATTTTCTTAAGTTAGAACGAATTTACATAATTCACATTTTGGTACTATACAATGCCATTCACTGTTTAATATGCATTCATGAATACACAACAGTTTGATTCTGGTATTATATACCTGACATTGCTGACCAAAGAAGAGAGGAAATACTGATTTTCTTCAGAAATATTCTTAGACTGTTTGGGAAAAAATTTGTTGTCTTCAGCAACCTCCAAAGCCACCTGTTTTCCTATCTTTGATGATTTATACAGCCGAAAGTTCCTATTTCTTGTATAAACTCCTATTATCAAAAATTAATAAAACAATTATGAATGCATGTTTTCAGCACTTTGTTTTTATAGTCAGCAAATATTAAATTACTGTTGTACAGCATTATTAGAGAAACAATTGGTTCTGGGTCAAGATGGCCATGTGGGAAGATCCTGAACTCCCCTCCACATGTGAACACACCAGATACAGCTGTATTTGGAATGATTTCCTCTGAAAGAAACCTAAGACCCGGCCGACTGACTCCTTCACCAAATGAGACTGAAACCACATCGAAGCAGGTGGGAAAGGCCGAGACACAATCTCGCCATAAGCCCCACGCTCAGTGCAACAACCTACAAATGGAAGGGAATTCAAAATCCAGAGCTTCTCCCCGATAGCAAAGGATTCATACCTCACATTAGGTACCCCAACTTTTAAGACCTGCACCTAAGAGATGAGCCCCAGAAACATCTGGCTTTGAAACCCCAACTGGGCTGCGGCAAACTGAGGAAGGCTCTTAAGGGCTCGTGTGCAGACTCACCCCAAGGCCTCGTGCAGAAGTGGCCCTTCGAAAGTGCCCAGACTTTATGTGAAGGAGACTCATTTCCAAACTTTAAAGCTCTGGACTGAGGGATACTCTCCAGGGATGGAGGTGGTGGGCACCTTCCTCTTTTCTGCCTCTTTAAAGCCGGCAGGTGCCATCGTTTTTCTTTTTCTTCCCCCCCCTCCTTCCCCTCCTTTTCTGAGTGGGTGCCATCTTTGCCCGCCCCTCTGTCTCACTCCAGCCAGCAGACACAATCTTTGGCTCCCCCTCTGCTGTGCTCCAGAGCACCAGTATCTCCTGGAGGAAAGTGTCTAGTCACGTCTGGTGCCCCAGTTGTTACATCTGGTGACCCATTTTTCAGGGGATCCCTTGATCACCCGGCTCTGAAGGCGAGGGAGGCTTGCGTTCCTGGGTCCCCAGGACTGTAACAACTGGAGGGACAGTGCTCGGGAGACTACCACTCCCCGGGCACTGCACAGAGACCGAAGGAAACACACCCCGGTTCCTGAGAGCGAGGCCTGCTCGCTTGTGCAGCAGCTCTGGCCCGAGGGGCGGGCTTCTGGCCTGGCGCGCTTACACGAGCCTCCAGAAGGGCTCCCGGGGAGTGGAGCTCAGTGCACATACTTTTTGCACTCTCCCTCTGGTTCATCCGGCTCACTGGTATCTTCCAGAATGGAGCTTATGCCCTTTGCTCGGCGCCCTAATTGTTGCAGTTGCTGCCAGGGGACTCCTCTCCATCACCTGGCTCTGGTGGCTGGGGGGACTGACGCTCACAGGTCCTACGGAACTGTAACCAACGGAGAAGGAGTTCTTAAACCGCGACCACCGCTGGGGCACAGCAAGAGGCAACAGGCCCAGGAGCTCAGCCTCTCTAAGCCTGTTAGCTTATCATTGGTGCAGCTGTTGGGACAGGCTTCCAATGAAACACACACCCAGGGGCTAATTGGAAACTTTCCTGAGACCTTGGCGGGCAGGCGGTATTTTCATCCTCTCTTGCTGTGCCTCACAGCACCGGCTCTCTCGGAGGGGAACTTGGATACGCGTCCCACACCCCGGTTTTGACATCCAGTACCCTGCTTTTTGGAGCTGCCTCCTAGGGGATAACCCTCAATCATCTGGCTCTGGTGGCCAGGGGGCTTCGGTTCCTGGGACTCACGAGACTATAACAGTCAGAGACAATTCTTAGATGGCTCCCACCCTCAGGGCACTGCATAGACAGCAGACTGAAACACCCCCGGCTGTCTGGGAAAGAGGCCTACTCACTTGTCCTAGAGTTTTGGTTTGAGGGGCAATCTTGAAGTTTGGCACATGTCTAGGAGCTCCAGAGCTGCTCTCAGGAAACTCAGGCCAGGGGAAGCTATCTCTGTGCTCTCCCACCTCACGATGGCTCACCAGCATCGCTCAGAAAGAAGCTTTATATGCTCATCAAGTCCTGATTTTTGCAAGTACCATCCATGGGACACCTCCATACTACCTGAGGGTCAGTGAGGCTTACACCTGCAGTCCCATGTGACTGTCCATATTTTCATTCTTTAAAGGCTGCTGCCTGAGGGTCTGGCTTCCAATCACCTGAATCTAGGTGTTGAATGAGATCCTCCCCTTTGGGACACTGATTGGGCCTGGCATACTCTGAAGTCCCGGAAGCTATTAAAAATAAAACAGGCAGCGTGGATGATCATAAAAGTCTGAGAAACAACCAAGAGCTAGGACAGGGTTGAAGGATACGTTTCATCTCCTACATAAGGCCAACCCTTCAAGACGGGGAGGGGATGCTATTTCATCTAACACACACAAACAGAGTCAAGCAAAATGAAGAAGAGAGGACTGCAATCCAAACAAAGAAGACGAAACTCTTAAACAACCTTAATGAAATGGAGATAAGTAATTTACCTGATAAAGAGTTCAAAGTAATGGTCATAAAGATGCTCACCAAACTTGGGAGAGGAATGGATGAACACAGTGAGAACTTCGACAAAAAGACAGAGAATGTAAGAAAGTAGCAAACAGAAGTCCCAGAGCTGAAAATACAAAAACTGATCTGAAAAATACACTGTGCTAGATGAAGCAGGATCAGTGAACTCAAAGACAGGACAGAGGAACTCAGCCAACAGAGCAGTGGAAAGAGAAAAGAATGAAACAAAGTGAAGATAGCTTAAGGGCCTTCTGAGACAACACTGAGCAGACTAATATTTACATTATATGAATCCTAGAAGGAGAAAGGGATGGAAAACTTATTTGAAGAAATAACTGAAAACTTCAATAACCTGGGGAAGGAAAGACATACAGATTCAGGAAGGACAGCAAGTTCCAAGTGAAATGAATGCAGCACAGAGAGCCACACCAAGACACATTATAATTAAAATGACAAAAGTTAAAAAAAAAAAAAAGAGAGAGGGAGAGACTCTTAAAGGAAGCAAGAAAAAAAAATAACTTGTTACATACAAGGAGACCCCATATGACTCTGAGCACATTTTTCAGCAGAAATGTTGCGGGCCAGAGAGAGCAGCATGATATATAAAAACTGCTGAAAGAACAAAACTTCCAACCAAGAATACTCTGTCTGGCAAAGTTATCATTCATAATTAAGGACAGATAAAGAGTTTTCCAGACAAGCAAGAGTTAAAAAAGTTCATTACCACTCAACCAGTCTTATAAGAAATGTCAAAGGGACAGCTTTAAGCTGGAAAAAAACAAAGTGGAGGTTGTTGCTTATTATTTAACAAAAAAATGTATAAAATTGTAAATCTCACTGGTAAAAGCAACTATATATTAAAGGAGTATATCAAGCAAGTGTGAAGCTAGTGTAAAGGTAAAAAGACAAAAGTAGTAAAAAATCACTGCGGCTACAATAATGAGCTAAGGCATACACAAGATAAAAAGATGTAAAATGCGAGAGGCAAAAAGTAAAACACGGGGGGGCAGAGCATAAAAATGTACAGCTTTGAATGTGTTCACACTTAAGTTGTTATAAACCTAAAATAGGCTATTATGAATGTAAGTCATTATATGTAAGCCTCAAGGTAACCACAAAGCAAAAAGCTATACTAGCTACACAAAAGATGAGAAAGGAAGCATGCCACTAAGGAATTCATCAAACCACAAAGGAAGAGGGCAAGAGAAGTAGAAAGATAAAGAAGAATTAAAAAACAGCCAGAAAATAATGAACAAAATGGCTCCAAGTACATAAGGATCAGTAATTACTGTAAATGGATTAAATTCACCAATCAAAAGACATACAGTAGCTGAAAGGATAAAAACAAAACAGGACCCATCTATACACTCCCAGTTAGGAGACCCATTTCAGAAGTAAGAACACACACAGACTGAAAGTGAAGGGATGGAAAAAGATGTTCCACACAATGGAAACCAAAAGAAAGCTGGGGTAGCTCTACTTTGGTCAGACAAAATACTTGAACACAAAGACTGCAGTAAGAAACAAAGGCAGGTATTACATAATGACAAAGGGGTCGTTCCAAAAAGAGTATGATATAGCACTTACAAATATTTAGGCCCCAACACAGGAGCACCTAGATATATCAATCACATGTTAACAGACCTAATGGGAGAAAAAGACAGAAACACAATAGCAGGGGACTTCAATACCCCACTTACATCAATGGATAGATCATCCAGACAGAAAATCAATAATAAGGAACCTCAAACCACACATTAGCCAGATGGAAATAACAGATACATACAGAACGTTCCATTCAAAAGCAAAAGAATACGTTCTTCTTAAATGCATATGGAGCATTCTCCAGCACAGATCATACATTAGGCCATAAAATAAGGCTTAACAAATTCGAGACTGAAATCATATGAAGCATCTTTCTGACCACAATACTGTGAAATTAGAAATCAATCCTAAGAAAACTGCAAAATTCACAAACATATGGAGATCAAACAACATGCTACTGAAAAAAATAGGTCACAAAGGAATCAAAGGATAAATAGCTAGAGACCAAAAAAAAAAAAAAAAAAAAAGAAATATAACAAACCTAAACCTATGGGGTGCAGCGAAAGCAATTCTGAGAGGGAAGCGCACTGTGATAAATACCTATATCAAGAAGCAAGAAAAATCTCCAACAACTTAACTTTACATTACAAGAAATGAGAAAAAAAGACAGCAAACAAACCCAAAGTTAGTAGAAGAAAGAAAATAATAAAGATCAGAGCAGAAATAAATGAAATGGAGACTTTAAAAAGAAGATCAATGAATGCAAGAATTGGTTCCTTGAAAAGATAAACAAAATCGACAAACCTTTAGCTAGACTCACCACGGAGAAAAAGAGAGGACTAAAATGAGGTGAGAAATGAAAGAGGACACATTACAACTGATACTGCAGAAATACAAAAGATCATAGAAAACCACTGTGAGCAATTGCTCCCCAACAAATGGGGCAACCTGAAAAAACGCACAACTTCCCAGAAACAGATAACATGCCCAGGCTGAATCATGAATAGAAAACAGACTGATTACTTGTCAGGAGATTGACTCAGCAATCAGACACCTCCCAACAAACGAAAGCCCAGGAATAGATAGCTCTCGAGGGGAATCTACCAAACATTTAAAGAAGAATACGTTCTTTCTCAAACTATTCCCAAAAACAGAAGAGGGGGAACCCTTCCAAATTCACTTACATGGCCAGCATTACCATGACACCAAAAATAAACAGAGAAGAAAGAAAATTACGGGCCAATATCCTTGATGAACAAGTGCAAACGTTCTCAACAAAATAAATAAGAAAACAAAATAACAGCAAACCAAATTCAACAATATGGGGGTATCCCCCACTTTCTGGAAGTTCACGTTACAATACTTTACTTTTATGAAAGATCTACATTACTACCTGTTTTCACTAACTGAAAGATTCCAAAGAGGATTTTCACTTCTACGAGAAAAGCTGCTGCCATACTACTGTGGGTCTTTCATAAAAGCAAAGTGGCTGAATAAAAATCAAATGATCATCTCAATAGATGCTGAAAAGGCATTTGACGAAATTCAATACCCACGTATGATCAAAACTCTCCACAAAGTGATCATAGAGGAAACACAGCTCAACATGATAAAGTCTGTATGTGACACACGCTTAGCTAACATCATACTCAGAGGTGAGAGCTGAAAGCTTTTCCTCTAAGATCAGGAACAAGACAAGAACACCCACTCTCATCGCTTTTATCAACACAGTACTGGATGTCCTAGCCAGAGCAAGTAGGCAAGAAAAGAAATAAAAGGCATCCAGATTCAAGGAAGGAAGAAGTGAAACTGTTATCTGCAAATGTTTATGTACAGAAATTTCTATGTAGAAAACCCCAAAGACTCCACCAAAAAAACTGTTAGAAAAAATGAATTCAGTGAAGTTGCAGGATACAAAATCAACAATACAGAACTCTGCTGCATTTACAATAACAAATAACAAACTATCAGAATACAAATAACAAACTATCTATACAATAACAAACTATCAGAAAAACAAATTAAGACACAATCCCATTAAAAAAAAAAATCCCATTTACAATTGCATCGGAAGGAGTAACATAACTAGGAATAAACTTAACCAAGGAGGTGAAAGACCCGTATTCAGAAAACTATAAACAACACTGATGGAAGAAACTGAAGACGACACAGACAAATGGAAAGCTATGCCAAGCTCCTGGACTGGAAGAACACTGTTAAAATGTCCATAGTACCAAGGGCAAGCTATGATTCAGTGCAGTCCCTACCAAAATCCCAATGGCATTTTTTACAGAATCAAACAAAGAATTCTAAAGTTTATACGAACTACAAAAGATCCGGAATGACAAAGAAGGGCAAAGTTGGAGGGATCGTGCTTCCTGATTTCAAACTACACCACAGTGCAACAGTAATCGAAACAGTACGGTGTTGGCAATGAAAACGGATTCAGAGCAATGGAACAGAACAGAAAGCAAAGAAATAAATCAAGTATATCTGCTCAATTAATTTACAACAAAGGAGCCAAGAATACACAATAGGGAAAGAAGAGTCTCTTCAATAAAATGAGTTGGGAAAACTGGAAAGCCACATGCAAAAGAATAAAATGGTAGCACTGTCTCACACCATACACAGAAATTAACTCTAGATGAACTAAAGACTTGAATTTAAGACCCGAAACCATAAAACTCTTAGAAAACAGGCAGTAAGCTCCTTGACCTGGATCTTGGCAATGGTGTTTTAAATTTGACACTAACAGCAAAGGCAACAAAAGCAAAAATAAATAAGCAGGACATCATCAAAGTAAAAAACTTCTGCAAAGAAAGGAAACCATCAACAAAATGAAAAGGCTACATATTGAATGGGAGAAAATATATGCAAATCATGTATCTGATAAGATGTTAATAGCCAAGATATATAAAGAACTCATACAACTCAATAAGAAAAAAAAAACCAATCTGATTAAAAAATGGGCAGAGGATCTGAATAGACATTTCTCCATAGAAGACATAGAGATGGCCAACAGCTGTTCAACATCCCTAATCATCAGGGAAATGCAAATCAAGACCACAACGACATATCCCCTCACACCTGTCAGAATGGCTAGTATCAAAAAGACAAGAAATAACAAGTGTTGATGAGGGTATGGAGAAAAGGGAACCGTTGTGCATGTTCATTTTGCCGTAATTCATTGACCTGTATACTCACAAATTACTCATGTTTCTGTTTGAATGATATACTTCAATAAAAACTTCCTCAAAAAATTTTGGCCTGTGGGGCGCCTGGCTGGCTCAGTCAGGAGAGCATGCGACTTTCGATCTCGGGGTTGTGAGTTCGCACCCCAGGTTAGGTGTAGAGATTACTTAAAAAAAATAAAATCTTTAAAAAACAATTTTGGCGTGTACTATTAAATCCCTGACCTTTTCAAAAGATGCCTTAAGGAATGTCCTTTTTGGTACATAAATAATTCTGGATATACTCTTGAAATCCTTCTTTCAAGTATATCATGGACATTTCCTTGCTAGTCCAGTAAACTAACTTCTAAGGCTAACCAGCATGAACCGGGGTATTCTGCTTGGGGTCTTCAATACTGGGGCTGAGGCAGAGCACAGTGATCGGCTATTTTGCTCCCCCTGAACCACCTCCTGTTAGGCATTCTCCCTGCTTTACTGCCTGCTGGAACAACCTGGAAAGGATATTCTGCTAACAAAACAACACTTGTCATTTAGAAGAACCGCTCCTCTACTGGTAACTCATGCTTGCTCACACCCAAACCACCACGCTGCGCTTATCTATGTCTCCAAATTCTGGCACCTGGTTGTCGGGGCAGCTAGCTAGGAAGGTATAAAATACGGCAGGGACACTTCCCTACTCATGGCCTGGCTGGCTTGATAATCCTGCCTGTAAGTTAAACCTAGTTTCCTTCAGCCGCTACACACCAAAACCCTCTCAGCTGCTCTAACGCTCAATGGCAAAATGTGTTCTTCACAGCTTTCAAAACACAAGCTGGAAGCACGTATAAAAATGAGGTTTAGGGGCGCCTGTGTGGCTCCGTCAATTGGGCATCCGACTCTTGATCTCAGCATCGTGAGTTCAAGCCCCGCGGTTGGGCCCTGCGCTGGGTGTGAAGCCTACTTGAAATTCTTAAAAAATGAGGTTTAGTTCACCAGATTGGAGCCAGCTGAATTAGGGGTCCTGAGTGGTCGATGTGTTACCCAACCAGGCTGCATCCTGCCCAGTGCCTCACACATCCTCAGCTTCGGCACCAGAAGCAAGGAGGGTGGAAGAGAGCATGCACGAGGAAGGTACCAGTGTGAGGATAGTCAAAAAGCTGAAGAAATGACCCTCTGGCACTCACTGCAAAACTCTTCAGTGAAGAGACCAGTGGCCTCATATTGCCACATAAAAGTACCATTTTTATACTGTCGGTTTTTAACATGTATTTCACCTAATTAAACCTGTTACCAGTACTGGAGAGCGCTGGTCCAACTGCCCCGTTAAGACTCCCCTGACACAAATCTTCTGGACCCTCCGGGGGAAGTGCCAGCTCCAACGATTCTCTTTTGGAACTCGGGGCAGCCTGGGACCTCTGTCCCGCAGGAACCGCTCTAAGATCTCTGAACAGAAGCCTCGCCGCGTCCCAGCACCCTAGCTCAGGGATCACACTCTGCTAGTGGTTCCGTGGTCACTATGGAGCAATGGTGGCAGCAAGAATCCTAAGCAAAGTGACATACGGGCACTGAGGGTCACTCAGGGAGGTACATAAGGACAGCCTAACAGACAGCTGAGCTGACATCTTACTTACCGAAGTCTACAAAAAGATGCTTTTCTCCTACGTTATTTTTCACGACTAAAAATGATAGGTCAGGACTGCTTTGCTCAGCTGACTCCAGCCTCTCCTGTTCCTTCGAATTCCGTGTCCGGCTCTCTCCTCTACCTTCATCTGAGGACATTTCGCTAAAGGAAATTCCTTGTTTAATTGGCGTTTCAGGAAAATGGGAAAATCTGTGGCCCGTGGTCTCTGAAATACTATCGTCATCTTCACTGGCAATTAAGTGAAAAGCAGGCTGCAAAATTTTTCTCACAAAATTACCTAGGAGAAAAAATATTATGATTAATCTAATTCTTTTCCACAAGCTGTAACTCAAAATCTAGGCACAAATCTACACATGACAACTTTGGTTTCTTTTCTTGACTTCTGGTTTTAAAAGTGAGTTGTTATTACAAACTGTAACATACTTCTCCTGTTACTTCCTTCCCCTTGTGCAATCTTTTACTTTTTCAACTCCCACTGGCAGGGTAGCTTGGTGGCACTTATAACAAATATCATCAAAGATGCCACCAGGAGCACCTGGGTGGCTCAGTCGGTTAAGCATCCAACTCTTGATCTCAGCTCAGGTCTTGATCTCAGGGCCGGAAGTTCAAGCCCTGCACTGGGATCCACACTGGGATGGAGACTACTCAAAAAAAAAAAAAAGAAAAGATTCCACCAAAAAACTGCTAGAACTAAGACATGAAGTCAGCAAAATCACAGGATATAAAATCAATGTACAGAAATCTGTTGCATTTCTATACACCAATAATGAAGCAGCAGAAAGAGAAATCAAGGAATCAATCCCATTTACGATTGCATCAGACAGTAAGATACCTGGAAATAAACCTAACTAAAGAGGTGAAAGACCTGTATTTTGAAAACCATAGAATACTTATGAAAGAAATTGAAGAGGACACAAAGAAACTGAAAAACATTCTCTGTTCATGGATTGGAATAACAAACATTGTTAAAATGTCTGTACTACCCAAAGCAATCTACACATTTAGTGCAAACCCTATCAAAATAACAGCAGCATTTTTCACGGGAGCTAGACCAAACAATCCTAAAATTTATAGGAAACCACAAAAAACCCTGAATAGCCAAAGTGATCCTGAAAAAGAAAACCAAAGCTGGAGGCTTCATGATTCCAGACTTCTAGCTCTATTACAAAGCTGTAATCATCAAGACACCATGGTACTGGCACAAAAACAGACATAGATCAATGGAACAGAATAGAAAATCCAGAAATGGACCCACAACTATATGGTCCACTCATCTTTGACAAAGAAGGAAAGAATATCCAATGGAAAAAAGATGGTCTCTTCAACAAATGGTGCTGGGAAAACTGGACAGCAACATGCAAAAGAATTAAACTGGAACATTCTCTTACACCATACACAAAAATAAATTCAAAATGAAAGAATGACCTAGATGTGAGGCAGGAAACCATCAAAATCCTAGAGGAGAACACAGGCAGCAACCTCTTTGACCTCAGCTGTAGCAAATTCTTACTAGACACATTGCCGGAGGCAAGGAAACAAAAGTGAAAATGAACAATTGGGACTACATCAAGATAAAAAGCTTCTGCACAGCAAAGGAAACAATCAGCAAAACTAAGGCAACCTATGAAATGGAAGAAGATATCTGCGAATGACACATCCGATAAAGGGTTAGTATCCAAAGTCTATAAAGAACTTATCAAACTCAATACCCAAAACCAAATAATCCAGGGGCGCCTGCGCGGCTCAGCTGGTTGAGCATCTACCTTGGCTTCGGCTCAGGTCATGATCTCAGGGTCCTGGGACTGAGCCCCATGTCACGCTCCGTGCTCAGTGGGGAGTCTGTTTGGGGATTCTCTCCCTCTGCTCCTCCCCCCAATCTCTCTCTCTAAAACAATAAATAAATCTTTAAAAAACAAAAAGAAATAATCCAGTTAAGAAATGGGTAGAAGATATGAACATTCTTCCAAAGAAGATATCCAGATGGCTAAAAGGCCTATGAAAAGATGCTGTACATGAGTCATCATCAGGGAAATACAAATCAACCCACAATGAGATACCACTTCATATCTGTCAGAATGGCTAAAATTAACAAATCAGGAAATGACAGATGTTGGCGAGGATGTGGAGAAAAGGAAACCCTCTTACACTGTTGGCAGGAATGCAAACTGGTACAGCCACTCTGGAAAACAGTATGGAAGTTCCTCAAAAAGTTAAAAATAGAACTACACTATGACCCAGCAACTGTACTACTAGGTATATTTACCCAAAGGATGCAAAAATACAGATTCAAAGGGTACAGGCACCCCAATGTTTAGAGCAGCATTCTCCACAATAGCCAAACTTTGGAAAGAGCCCAAGTGTCCACTGCCTGACGAATGGATAAAGATGTGGCGTGCGTGCATGCACATGCACTCACAGACACAGACACTGAAATATTACTCAGCCATTAGAAAGAATGAAATCTTGCCATCTGCAATGACATGCATGGAGCTAAAGTATATTGTGCCAGGCAAAAATAAGTCAATCAGAGAAAGACAAATACCATGTAATTTCACTCATATGTGGAATTTAAGAAACAAAACAGATGAACATATGAGAAGGGGGGGGAGGAAAGAGACTGGGAAGCAAACCAAAAGAGACTCTTAACAATAGAGAACAAACTGAGGGATGATGGAGGGAGGTGGGTGGGGGATGGGCTAAATGGGTGATGGGCGTTAAGGAGCACTGGGTGTTGTATGTAAGTGATGAATCACTAAATTCTACTCCTGAAACCAATATTACTCCATATGTTAGCTAACTAGAATTTAAATAGAAATTGGGGGGGGGGGGAAGACAACTGCCCAGTGACCTGAGCTGCAAGATTCTCTAATTACTGTTATTTTAAAATAAATTTTATTTTATTCCATTGTAAAAATTAAAAATAAGTAAATAAATAGATCATAGGAAGGTTGGTTCGAGAAGTGTCAGTGTTGCTAGCATGAGCCTAAGCCTAACGTACTACCACCAAGACAGCACCACTTTTATTTTATTTTTAAAGATTTTATTTATTTATTTGAGAGAGAGAGAACAGAGCGAGAGAGAGAGCGCAGAGTGGGGGTGAGGGGCAGAGGGAGAGGGAGAAGCAGACTTCCCGCTGAGCCACGACCTCAGCCACAAGCGGACGCTTAACCGACTGACTGAACCACCCGGGCGCCCCGAGAGCACCACTTTTATTAATACGAACTGAGTAGAACTTATCTTGACAATTAATGGGTTAAAGAATGAAAGGTGTATATGCATCTACAGGGCCGCCAAGATAAGGCACATAAACAGAGAGAATCTCTGCCATAGCCTTGAGTCAGGATGTCAGCAAATTTCTCCGGAGCTGCTTTTCTCTCCTCTTCCTGTCATAATACGCCCTAGGAACCCCGACACTCACAGCCATCACTTCCACAACTGCTGTTCCTCCTGCTTTTCCCTCTCGTTGGTCACGAGATGGGCTGCGGCATCGTAAGTGAGGCCCAGACTGAAAGCAGTTAAACACGTGTACTGCATTTCAATACCTACTTGAAGAGTTCTAACTACTGGTGGTCCTATCTTACTGAGGAAAGATGATCTGACAATCCAGAATTTCCTTAACTCTCATGTATCATTTATACCATAAAATCAAGCGAGAATTTGGTTAGGTTGCTTCATGTATAACAATACTGGGGAAACACAGTGCTGTAAGAGAAACTTAAATTTTAATTTCTAAAACTGCTACTGTCTGGGTCAGACAGTCACTTTATTGACCAGATAGCTTAAACTTTTAAATACACATGCTCTAAATTTAAAATTCTCTTTCTCCAAAGTAATTACTCTCTGCTCAATGAAACACACCCAGTGGCTCATAAAACACTATACATCAAAATGAAAGCAAAAGCATTTGATCCTTGCAATGATATACAGCCATGATGATCTCTGGAATGAGGGAACTGAGGGTAAATACTGAACTCTTTAAAAAGAAGTCATGATGTAGCACGGGACAACAAAGCAATACAAACATAAATTGGTAACGTTAATGTTTCTGGAAATGTAAAATCACATGTACTTGATTGGTGGGGGGGCAGCGCGAGAAGTGAAAGCAGGGCCGCAGAACGGCTGGGGAAGGTAGTGTTCAGCGGGCCGGGGCCGGGCAGGGAGCTGACGTGGCCGGGACACAACAATGACAGTATCAGAAGCATGAATTCCAGCACGGGCTTCGGGGAAAACAACTCTGCTTTCTTCTTTCTTCTTCCCTCCCCCAGTCTCATCACCCTCACCCTCATCATTAATGCCGGGACAGGCCTTTTATTGCCTGGGGATAACTCAAAAGAATGTACCAATCCTAGGAATTTCAGGTCTATGGCAGGCTGGCAGAGGGGTATTTTAGGCAGATCAAACTTACACATTTTGCAAACATTCTCTGATGGCTTCCGCTTACTCTAATTCTACTTTCTGAAAGGCTGACAATGGGAGCTAGAAATGTCACCAGGACATACATGGAGGGATGGGAACTGAAGGGGCAAATCTTGGACTAATTTCGTCATCTCTGCATCTCTGGTCCTGGCAGTTCATAATTTTGGAGGAAAGAAGTTTCGGACCCCCTCTGCCCTGAGGTTAGCCTCCAACTTGTTATTTCCATACTTTTGTGTATGCTGTTCTGACAGTGAAGCCTTTCTCACTTTGGTTCTGTGAAGGTATCCTGCTTTCAGAAGCCATCTGTAGCACAGACTGCTAATTACCTGACAGGTCTCTGTTCTCCCGTCTTCCCTGGCGACCAAGCTCAATTTCCAGCCTTGCGGCCACGAGCCGAAGAGCAGACTACAAGGACTGAATAGAATCAAAGAAAAGTCTTGCTCGAGACTCCGCAGAGCGGAGAGCCTGGCGCTCGGGCCCACTAACAGTTCAGCACGTACTGACCAAACGCCTGCTTGTATTTACTGCTGTTGCGGCCACTGCTCCATCACGGATATTACTGACAAAGATATTATTATGTGCTAAGCTCTGGAAATAAAAAGTGAACAAGAAAGTGTCCCTGCCCTAAAGACACATGAAGTGGCACATAAATCAAGACGACAAAACAACCACCGCTCAGAAAGCTACCTCACAAGTGCTGACTGCTTGGACACGCGGAGCCCGGGGCTCTCAGCACCCTGGACGAAGCGCTGCCCTGAGTCTTCAGGCTCTGGACATGGCAGAAAGGGCTTCTCATTTGACGATATCTACACGGAGTCTTCACACCCCAGGTAACTGGAGTGTTTCAGAGAGCAGCATCAAGGAGTGCAAAGGCCCATGGACAAGAGACAATGTGGCCCCAGTGGGAGCTAAGTCAAGGACGGAGTGAGAAGGCCTATTTTGGACCAGGACTGGCCCTTGTGGCTCTCATTGCGACTGTAAGAGGCCCTGCAGTAACAGCCAATGCGAAACTTTGAAAAAAAAAAAAAATAAATAAAGGTTTATTACTTTTAAGACCTGAAAATTACACCGTGTACCTGGGGCCACAGAGCAAGCTCTCGGGTAGAGAGCGGTAGAGAGTGTATGCAAACACAAGGGGGTGGGCGATTCTGTTTTTATTGGGGTTGAGGGTGGAGCCCTAAGGTTTCCTGGGCTCATGCCTTATTGGTGAATTTAAAACAGAAGAGTAGGATTTTTTTTTTTAAAGATTTTATTTATTTATTTAAGAGAGAGAGAGAGAGAGAGCGCCACTGAGAGAGGGAACACAGCAGGGGGAGTGGGAGAGGAAGAAGCAGGCTCCCGGCAGAGTCGGGAGCCGGATGCGGGGCTGGATCCCAGGACCCTGGGATCAGGCCCTGAGCCAAAGGCAGACGCTTAATGACTGAGCCACCCAGGAACCCCAGAAGAGCAGGAATTTAAAGCAAGGAAGAGAAAACAAGAGGCCCAAAGGTCAGTTATTGACATCAATCAGAATTTCTGAATCTAAAGAGCCTGGCTGGGTAGAGTATGGCTGACAATGTTTCTTGAGATAGTGGTCTTTGAAATGGATGCTTCAACAATCAAAGCTTAACTCAGGCACTTGGATTCCAACAGAACAAAACACTGTCCGGGTTTACACTACAAGGGTCAGGTGGTGTGAGGGGGAGGCTAGGGCATGGCGGGCCTCTGCAAACTGAGACATCCAGGCATTTTCCTGAAGGCAATGAGCAATCCCTGAAGGGTCTGAGGCACATCAGTGGTGTAATCAGATCACTCCAGCTGGCTGACTAAATAAGCTGAGAGAAAAGAGCTCAGAGATGACACCAATATTTCCACTTGGGTAGATGACGGATACTACTCATTGATATACGTATCACAGGAGAAAAGGGCAAGTTTAGGGGAAAAATGAGGAATTTGGTCTGGGAATGCTGAGTTTGAAGTATCTATGTGGGAATGTTTAGTAGGCAGTTGGCTGTAAGGGTCTGGCATCAAGGAGGACAATCTTGGCTGAAGACAAAGACTTAGGGCTTTGATTACCATCTATGTGTTGATGACCTGAGACTGGATGATAAGGTTAAGGATAGAATGAACAGACGGTCAAGGATAGATTTTACAATTATAAATATCTAAGGGATGAAAGAAAGATGGAAGGAATGTCCAACTATGAAATACAAAATAGGGAGATAATAGGAGCCCCTCACATATAGCAAACTAGGTCACTATGACCTAGCATTATCTAATTTAGCAATTAGGTTTCTGACTTCTATGCTAGTCCTTTAGCAACTATGTTCATGCCTTTTCCCCTAGGTACCCCTGAAACTATCAAACAAATGTAGTTCTGAAATGAATTACCTATTACGGGAACTTCAGTTAGTCATCTGCCATTTAGACCTAGAAATACTCACTCGACTGCTGCTTTGATGAACCCTCAGGATTTGGGCTTCTATTTAGACCTTGACTTTCAGTGCTCCCATTCTGCCTACTTGCTCCCCCGCAGACGGACTTCATTTTATACCTGGGCCTGCATCTCTCAACGTCCAGTCCCAGATAAACACCCTCATTACCTTCTCAGGCTTACATATGTAGACATTTTCCCAATCCTGAGGTTCGGCCTGGAGCAATAAACAATAAAAAAGCCTCTCCAGATGTGGTCTGGAGCCCAAGCCCCAGTCCTCATGGACTAAAAGCCAAGGCTAAGGCAAGGCTGAAGTGAAGGACAGAAATACAGCTCTGCGGTATCACAGATAAGACTTGAATTACGCCTCTCATGCATTACCCAGAAAACTTCTGAAATGTCTCCTGTTGGAGCAGAAACCAGTACCAGGCACTGCATGGCCATCCCAAAATCTCTAGCAAGAGCCACTAATGCCAAGGACCCCCTGAGTAGGTTAACGTGTCTAAAATGTGTCTAGAAGAGGAGGGTAGGTCTAGAACTAAAGGCAAATCCTGAAGATGTGAAAAATCACATTTCATTATTTAGGACAGGTTAATAACCATAAAACCCAACAAATATTTACAAAACTTTAGGAGGAAAAGGAAAATATGAGGATTTTAACAGAATTCCATGACTTTTTTAAAAAACAGTATACCTACCAACATGAATGTTATCTTTAAAGGCCACATCATGGAGCTGAAATATTAGATGGCGGCTAAATTTTTCATCAGTGCTGGAATCCAAGTTGAAAACATCTTCGGCTGAACAATGAACCCCGTATAGCTCTTGAAGTGCTTTACAAACATGCTAAAAACACAGGTAAAAGGTAAGTAATTAATAGTTCAAATTGCTTTAAAATTCTTACGTGAGATAATTCAAATATCTTGGTACAACTCTAGCTCATTTTTTATTATCTGCATATTTACTATGTAACAACTTCACCAAATTACTGATGTATAGAAATATGCAACATATTTAAATTATCACACATGTTCAAAAAGTCATAGGCTCTCAGGAGTATAGACTTCCTAATATTTGAACAATTTACCTTATATATTAATCTCCTCTAAAATCACAATAAATATATTTATTTTTAGCACAACAAATACATTTCTTTTTAAGCAGCTCTTTAAGTATCATCTATGAGTTAAAAAGTCACTAATTCCATTTTTCATAGTTTTAGTTTTTGGAAGGTTCCTCAGACATACTGAGCCAGTCTGCTCCAAGAATACAGCCCTCTGGGGCTAGATGCTGCTGACACTGAAGGCAGTTATCCATTATAAGAAGGCAGCAAGCACAGGGATAGGAGCACAAGATTTGGAATCAGAAAGATCTAGGTGTGAGTACTGGCTTTCCCACTTACCAGCTCTGTGACCTTGGTCAAGGCCAAACCTTACATTCCTCAATTGTAAAATGGGATAATAATCTGACTTAATTTTTGGGATTGTTGTTAGGAGGAAATGACAAGATGAGAGTAAAGAGTTAGCACAGTGTTCGGCATACGGACCTGCTTAAAAGCATTAGCCCCGCAGCCACAAGTCTCTTCTGAAACCTCAGTCTTTCCACTTGCAAAATGAAGTTACTAAGAACTACCATACATGGTTATTTTGACATTAGCAAAATGCTTGTAAACTGCCAAGCACTTAGATACCTAACAGTTACATAATCACTTGTATTTGTTCATGCTATTTTGGCATTATTATAGCAACGCCTTCCACACGCTCTGTATTCTTCAGTAAATTCTCACTTTCTCAGAGGCCTCCTCAATTTCCCTCTCTACATCAATTCCCCCTTCATACTCTGTCCCCGGTGACAGTACTTACACAACTACAGTTTTATGTTCATTTGTGTGATTACTGTGACTTCACTTTCTGCTCCATTAGAGAGGCTGTCCCTCACTATCTGTTCTCTCCTCCTTCTGTAGAGATGGAATGCAGATTACCTGGATAACAAGGCCATCCAGAATAAACACCACCCTTCTCAGACACCCCGACAGTAAGGTGTGGCCACAAGACTAAGCTCAGGCCAATGGAATGTGAACAGAAGGAAAGCAGGTGACTTCTAAGTTACACTCTTATAGGGGAGCGGAGTGCCCATCCCTTCACCATTTTCTACCAACCGCAAAGCAGACATTGTGGTAGTGACCGTTTGGACAGAAAGGCAACATCTCAGGAAATAGAGAAGCAACAACCCCAGTCTCTAATGTAATGGAGCCATATCCAGACACTCCATGAGGGAGAAATAAATTTCTATCTTAAGTCACTTTTTTTTTTATTATGGTAACTAAACCTATCCTAATTTGTTATCCTCCATTAGACTATAAATTCTATGAAGGCAGAAGCCATGTCTCTGTGGGCTAAACCATGGTCTTCCGAGGCCTAGACACACTGACGCTAACTAGAGGCTGAAACGTTGATAAATGAACAGTCCAGTTTTGTACTTTGGAGCTATACAGAATAAATGTAGTAACTCCATAGGTTAAACAAACAAAAAGTAATCCTAATCATCTAAGTTAACTTTCCCAAGTAAAACTTTAAATAAAAATTTAAGACATTTAAATATTAAAACTATAAAATCCACAAGTTAAAAATATGATTATTTGAGCAATGTTACCTGTCAGCAGAGAAGCCTTGCCTTACTAAAACTTGTCAGTTAAGTCACTGACTCAAAGGATGATATGTTATCACTAGCCATTATAAGTTAGATTAACTCTTATCTTAACAGATGGTTAAGAAGTAACTAATTTATGCCTTTTCACCTGGAGACTCAAAGGGAAAACTACCTACTGGATTATACACTTGTTATACAAAGTAACCAATAAATGAAATTAATCTCCATGTAAATATGTATGAAGATTATATTATCTCAAATAATCCTGGGGCACCTGGGTGACACAGTCAGTTAAGTGTCCCACTCTTGGTTCAGGTCAGGTTGTGATTCAGGGTCATGGGATGGGGCACTCAGCTCTGCTTCAGACTCCCTCTCCCTCTGCCCCTCCCCCTGCTCGTAGGGGCATAACACTGCTACACCCGACAGGTAAGCCCAGCTGTGTAGAGACTGCCACAAAAGATCAAAATTAGATAAAGCAATTTTTTAAAAAAATGTTTTATTTATATGACAGAGAGAGACACAACGAGAGAGGGAACACAAGCAGGTGAGTGGGAGAGGGAGAGAAGCAGGCTTCCTGCTGAGCAGGCAGCCCGATGTGGGGCTCGATCCCAGGACCTTGGGATCACGACCTGAGCCCAAGGCAGATGCTTAATGACTGAGCCACCCAGGTGCCCCTAGATAAAGCAATCTTAAGAAAAAAGAACAGAGCTGGAGGTATCACACGTCCAGATTTCAAACTATAATACAAAGCTATAGGAATCAAAACAGTAAGGTACTGACACAAAAGTACACATATAAATCAATGAAACAGAATAGAGAGCCCAGAAAGAAACCCACAGTTAAATGGTCAGTTATTCCATGACAAAGAAGGAACGAATATACAATGGATAAAAGATAGTGTCTTCAATAAACACTGCTGGGAAAACTGAACAGCTACATGGCAAAGAATTCGCTTTCCTACATTATATACAAAAAATAAACTCAAAATGGATTAAAGACCTAAATTGAAGACCTGAAACCATAAAACTCCTTGAAGAAAATAAAGGGAATAATCTCTTGGACATTTGTCTTAGCATTATTTTTTGGATCTGTCTCCTCAGGTAAGGGTAACAAAAGCAAAAATAAACAACTGGGACTACATTAAACTAAAAAGCTTTTCCACAGTGAAGGAAACCATCAAAAAAACAAAAACACAATCTACTAAGTGGGAGAAGATATTTACAAAGGATATATCTGATAAGGGATTAACATTCAAAATACATAAAAAAACTCCTACAACCTAACACCAAAAAAAAATCTGATTTTTAAAATGTGCAGAGGACTTGAACAGAACCTTTTCCAAAGAAGACATACAGATGACGAAGAGAAACATGAAGAAATGCTCAACATCACTAATCATCAGGGAAATGCAAATGAAAACCATAATGAGGTATTACCTCACACAAGCCAGAATGGCTAGTATCAAAAAGATAAGAAATAACGACTGTTGGCAAGGATGTAGAGAAAAGGAAACCCTTGTGCACTGTTGGTGGGAATGTAAATCGGTGCAGTGTCTATAGAAAACAGTATGGAGATTTCTCAAAAAGTGAAAAACAGAACTACCACATGATCCACCAATTCCATTCCTGGGGATTTACCCAAAGAAAACAAAAGCACTAATTCAGAGAGATACACGCATTCCTATGTTTATTGAAGCATTATTTCCAATAGCCAGGATATGGAAGACACCTGTGTCCACTGACAGAGGAATGGAAAAAGAAGATGTGGTATATATACACAATAAAATTATTCAGCCATGAAAAAGAATAACATTTTGCCATTTGCCAGCACTGGCATTATGCTAAGTGAAATAAGTCAGACAGGGAAAGTGAAAGAACACATGGTTTAACTTACCTGTGTAATCTAAAAAACAAAACAAACCAACACGGACTAAAAAATACAGAGAACAAACTGTGGATGCCAGAGCAGAGGAAGAAGGACTATGGGCGAAATACATGAAGCAGATTAAGAGACACAAACTTGCAGTTATAAAATACGTAAGTTACAGGGATGTATGCATGACAATATAGGGAATATAGTCATTAATATTAAATAAGCTTATATAGTGACAAATGGAATGTATATGAATGTTGATCACTACGTTATACCCCTGAAACTAATAAAATATTAGACGTCAACTATACTTCATAATAAATAAATAAATAAACCTAAGCAAAGGAGGGGAGAAGCCAAGAGAAAGCTAACATTCCATGATTTTTTAAAAAGTACTTGCATACATTTTTCAAAAAAATTAAAAAAAAAAACAGAGTGATTCAACATAATCATCAGATACTCTTTATCAAAAACATCTTAAGATATATTTTTAAAGTTATAAAATGGGTCATCTATAGTTAACGTCTAAAAGAAAAAAATTAAGGGGCGCCCTGGTGGCTCGGTCAGTAGTGCGTCTGAATCCTGATTTTGGCTCGGGTCATGATCTCAGGGATTTTCTCTCTCTCCCTCTTCCTCTGTCCCTTCCCCCTGCTCACACATGCATGCACTCTCTCTCTAAAAAAATAAAAAGATTAAAAATTTTTTTTAAAAAATTAAGGGGTGCCTGGATGGCTCAGTCAGTTAGGCACCCAACTTTTGATTTCAGCCCAGGTCACGATCTCTGGGTCAGGGGATTGAGGCCCACATCTGGCTCTGCACTCAGTATGGAGTCTGCTTGGGATTCTCTCTCTCCTTCTGCCCCTCTCCTGGCTGACTCATTCTCTCTCTCTCAAAATAAAAAATAAAATAAAAACTTTAAAAAAATTTTAAAAAAGAAAAAAGAAAACAAATTAATCAACAAATGTTAACACCTACTTTGAGCCCAAATAGCAGCCAATATAAGTTCAATAAAACTAAATATAATAAAATCTTTAAAAAATTTATATACAAACATTAATAGACTTTTGTTGAACAAGCCCATGTTATCCCGTTTGTTAGTAAATTCCTGGTTGACACTGCTAAAGCAAAAACAGTTACTAGAGTGACAGTCTTTTCTCTTTGTTAAAAACAATGATAACTGTATTTCTCAATCATGTTTTACCAATACTACAGGAACTGGAATAGGAATTAAGTTTTTCTTAACCTTTGCCTCCTCATTTATGATGTTGTAAGACAGAATAATTTCCAAAATTCATGCCAGCACAAAAATTAGGATACAATTTTTCATCAAAAAAAATTTTTTTTAAGATTTTATTTATTTATTTGACAGAGATAGAGACAGCCAGTGAGAGAGGGAACACAAGCAGGGGGAGTGGGAGAGGAAGAAGCAGGCTCATAGCAGAGGAGCCTGTTGTGGGGCTCGATCCCATAACGCCGGGATCACGCCCTGAGCCGAAGGCAGACGCTTAACCGCTGTGCCACCCAGGCGCCCCCATCAAAATCTTCTTGAAATTCATCTCAGTAACCGATTTTTATAGTAAAAATTACTTTGCTTAACTTTTACCAGAATCAGCTACTTGCAAGAGTTAATATATAATTTTAAAAAATAAAGTTTCCAAACTGCCACCTTTCTCAAGCTCGTTTTTTATAGCAGATGTACTAATATTACAATATATATGGACCTAAACTGAACCTCTGACCGTTTTAGAAGTTTACTCAGAGAAGTCATATTAAGAAACAAAAAGTCAAAAGGAAGAGAAGAAAGAGGAGATGAAACACAGAACCCAGATATTACATAGGTTGGATTCACTTAATGAATGAATAAGTGAATGAAGAGATATACAGATATATCTGAGTTTGTAATTTACCTCAATGAGTAACGCAACCATCTTTTTCCCATCAGCTTCCTGATTGGCAAGTTTGTTAAATTCCAAATCAAAATAAAGCTTGCACACAGCATTTTCAGGAATGACTTCATAGCAGTGTAAGAGATTTTTTCTGAATTGAATAATTCAAGATTGTTAGGTTTACATCTTATACCTTTTAAATCATGGTAGTTGATCTCACAGCTCAAGATAGTGCATTAACCGTGATTTAATGACATATAACTATGGCACAATAAAGACATGTCAAAGTGAACCACCCCTCCCCACGGGTTTACAGATTGTATTATTAAGAGCTTCCATCAAAGAAGATGTAACAATCATGTTCTGTAACATTATACAGTCAATCTCATGCTGTTATTTATTCACAGATAATTTTGACATTGTATGACCCCTCTTTATTTTTGGTGTCATGATAGAATGAATCTTGTCTAAGAACTGTCTTTCTCGAATTGGAATCCCAGGGTCACATGTATTCTCGGGATTTGATAAGTTTTTTACGAGAATTTTTAAGTTTTGTATTTTCATTAGGAAACAGTATTCTAAAAATTGGCTAAAAACATATTCTGAATCACCTGACTTCAAAGAGCTTTCAATGCTCACATGTGGATCAAGAGATTAGACTTTAACACGGGTTAATAAAAATAGATACTGCTCAGTAAGTAAATGATGACGTGTGCAATGTGAATTCCAGATGGCATCCTATAGAAGTAAAAGGTTTGTAATTTGAACAAGTGACAGGGGAATAGTGCCATCACATGCACAGGAACTCAAAACACACACACAGTTGCACACAACTTTTCTCCCAGCACCTGGTAAGATCATTCAGCGTTGCCATGACAGGGAAGCTCTAGAATTCAATTCTACTGGTAAAGGAGTAACCAATGTGGGATTGAGATCTACAACAGTTAATTCAGCCAGAATTAATCTAACGAACTTTACTAGATGAAGGAAATGTAGTTTTAATGTGTTGTCCTTTACAGACTTACCGGGATTTATAATAAAACCAAAGTTCAGCATAGGTTGTCACTAGGTAAATACGTTGTCCATCGCCCACTTTGTATTCCAAAGCAAATACATGAACTTCCTTTATAAAATAAAAAATAATATTTAAAAAATTAATAAAGTACAAATCCAAAATCAACTGCAGCCATTCAATGTTCATGAAGAATTTTATCAAATTTTGGAAAACTGGAATTTGAACATCTTTATTACTAAAAAAAAAATAATTATTGCATCTATGCCAATCAAAATCTAATTATATTTATTTTTATTCACTCAAGTAATACACATTCAAGGCAGAAACAATCCAAATATCCACATCAAAAAGAGACAAAAAAGGAGAAAAATCACTTTTCAATCACTCCAGCTTGACTTATTATAGCTTCACTTTCTAGTTTATGAAATTAAACTTGTTTCTTTTAAAGATTTATTTATTCATTTTCAAGAGAGAGCGAGCACACATGCTCATCAGTGGGAGGGGCAGAGGGAGAGACAATCTCAGACTGCACTAAGTACGTTGCCTGACATGGGGCTCGATTTGACAACACTAAGACCATGACCTGAGCCAAAATCAAGAGTCTGACACTCAGCTGACTGTGCCACCCATTTAAACTTATTTTTTTTAGAACAACCTAAATGTTACTATAAATGACTTAGGCTAAAATTAATAAATTCTCTAGTACATATAAAAACATGTGGAAAACAAATTTTTTAAACGGCATATTTTCAAGTTAATATTAAAAGCTTAAGTTTTAAAATGTTTACTTTTAGCAAGTAACTGTAAATAGTCTTTTCTATGAGAAACACTTTTTTTAAGGTTAATGGCTGTGGCACTTGATATAACCATTTCTATCTGTTGCCACAAAGAGTTTCTTCTAATAAAGGGATACACAAGTTCTTTTCTTTCTACTTAGTTAATGGTAGCTGTTGAGCCTATAAAGGAAATAAACTTCCATTTTCAGAAGTGAGATTTCAATGAGGGACTAAATTACTGACATTAAAAAAACTTCCTGAGATAAATTTTTATAGATTGGTGATTAAGTTTAGCAATCATATTCTTATTTTTTTAAATTCAAGATCAGATGAACCTGTCAGGATTTTAATTTCCAATACTTGAATTGGGTTTACAAAAAAATGAGCACAAAAGGCTATTATATTTCCTAAACTATTCTTTTTTTTTTTTTTTTTTTTACCATTTATTTATTTGAGAGAGAGAGCGCACGCGTGTGTGCATGAGCAGGGGAAGGCGCAGAGGGAGAAGCAGACTCTGCTGAGCAGGGAGCCTGCATGGGGCTGGATCCCAACACCCTGGGATCATGACCTGAGCTGAAAGCAAATGCTTAACCAGCAGAACCACCCAGGTGCCCCTACTTCCTAAACTGTTCTGATGAGATCTGAGTTAGCTTCTCTTTACAAGGGAACAAAGGATCTTCATCCCCAAAAATTTTAAGCATGCTGAGTTTTTATATAGTATCAATGATCAGAATCACAATCTATGCTAGACTTCACATATGCACCTTTTCAGACTTTATATTCCCCACAGTGCCAAACCAACAATGTGCAATACATATCTGTTTATTTCTGAGCCTCACACCATTTGCAAGGCTAGCAGGCAGCAATCACTTCTTAATCCCACTTACCTAATATGTTGGAAATTATTATTATAAATCCACTCTACTACTCCAAAGCACGAAAGCAGAGCACAGGAAGTTCAATACATGTTTGCTTTGGTGGTATGATTTATAAGCTAGGGCTTATAAACTCTAAACCATACTATCTGAGACATGTTGTTTTCCTATTGCTTCAATTCAATTTTCCTTCCTCCTCATTTCATCCTTAAAAGTTTCATACTCCACTCACTTATTTCCCCATATTTCTGTGGGTATCGTTTTAGTTCTCCACTTATATCTAGTCGTTCTATTATTTTTCAGTCCATGGATATGGCTATTCTTCCCCTAAGCATAGCTTCTTTTATTTTTTTATTTTTTTTTTAAGTTTTTAAAAAAAAAATTATTTATTTGACAGAGAGTGCACAAGCAGGCGGAGCAGCAGGCAAAGGGAGAGGCAGGCTCCCAGCAAGCAGGGAGCCTGATGCGGGGCCCGATCCCAGGACCTCCCGGATCAGGACCCGAGCCGAAGGCAGACACTTAACCAACTGTGCCACCCAGGCGCCCCAGCATAGCTTCCTTTAAATGTCATTATGTGAGAGCAGGACAAAAAGGCTGAGTAGGAGGATGCCGAGCTCACCTCCCACGGACACACTGAGGTAACCACCATGAGTAAGGCAACTTGCTCTGAAAACAGTCAAAGACCAGCAGAGCAGATCTGCCACAGCTAAAGACATAAAAACAACGCCACATCAAGAAGGGGAGGAGAGGCTAAAACAAAAATAGGAACCAAACCCTGGTATGGAGAACCACAAGCAAGAAACAGGCACAAAAGTCCTCCCTGAGGAGAAAAAGGATCAAGCCCCACATCAGGCAACCCCAGGCCTGGGGACCTGCAGCAGGAGAACTGAGAACAAGTCCCCACTCCCTGTTATGTCTGGTTTTGAAAATCACCAGGACCTAACTCTCAGACACATTCCACTGTTAAAGGGCCAGCACACTATATTACTTGGTCCAAGACCCAGCACACAGAAGCAGCAGTCTGAAAAGCAACTGGGTTATATACATGAAGATTTATTGACTAATTTTAGGACCAGTGCCAGAGCAACAAAGGTAGGTAGGAGCTTCCTCTGGAGACACAAGTGCTAGCAGGTGCTAGTTTTCTTGCCCTCCTTTGGCCTAGCAGGCCTGACATGTATGGGAGCCAGTCCTGACTTTCTGTCTACCTACCTAGTACTGCCTGCCCCTTCTCCGTGTTCCGCGGTGGACTGGCCCCATCTAACCTGCCTGCCCCAACAGGCACTCATCGAAAGTGGCTCTTGCCCCACCATACCTGGCAGACAGCCTTGGTTGGGACCAGCATCCCCAAAAAGCAACACCAGCCTGGCCACACCCAGCAGACAGCCCCGGTTGGTACTGGCACCCCTCGAGACCTGCTCCAGGCAGGTGAGGAGCCAGCTCAACCACCCAGGATGGTTGCAGCACTTGCATCAGGATCTACCCCGCCAAGCAGTGCACCTGCAGAAGCTGCAGCCAGCGCTCTCAGGCAACAGCCCCGGGGGCCAGCCCTTCCCACCAGTGTGCCTGCAGTAGCTGCAGCCAGTCATTAGAGTCTGCTGATCTGGGGCCAGGATGGTCCAGCAGTGTGCCCAGAGGGGCCACAGCTGGAGCCAGTGCTGACAAGAAGGCTGAGGACAAAACCCAGCAACCAGGGCACAAGCAGCAGTCGCAGCCTGGTCACAACAGGAGGTCACATGCAGTCACAAAGGGACACCCCCACAGTGACCGTTTCTTGTGACCAGTGGGGGTTGTGCTTCTGGGCCCCACAGGACACCTGTGGCATAGAGCTACTACTCTGAAGGCCGGGAGACAGAGCTGACCTACCTAATACATAAAAACAAACACAGAAAGTCAAACAAAATAAGGAGACAGAGGACTATGTTTCTACAAGGCCACCAGCACTACCCTCAAACCAAACCGGACAAAGACACCACAAAAAAAGGAAATCACAGACCATTATCCCTGATGAGCACAGATGCAAAAAGCTTCAACAAAATATTAGCAAACCTAACACAATACAGTAAGAGGATCATACACCATCAACTGGGGTTTATTCTAGGGGTGCAAGGATGGTTCAATATCCACAAATCAATCAAGATATACAGCACTTTAACAAAATGGAAGGATAAAGATCAGATGATCATCTCAACAGACGCAGAAAAAGCATCTGACCAAATTTAACATCATGATAAAGCTACCAACAAAGTGAATATAGAAGGAACACACCTCAACTTAATAAAGACCATATATGACAAATCCATAGACAACACCATACTCAATAATGAAAAGCTGAAAGCTTTTCCTGTAAGATAAGGAAAAGATAAAGATGCCTATTCTTCCCATTTTTACTCACTGTAGTACTAGAAGTCCTAACCACAGCAATCAGACAAGAAAAAGAAGGGGAAAAAAGGTATCCAAATTGGTAAGGAAGAAGTAAAACTGTCACTATGTGCAGATGACATGATACTATGTATAGAAACCCTAAAGACTCCACCAAGAAACAATTAGAATAAATGAATTCAGTAGAGTCACGGGATACAAAATTAACACACAGAAATTGAGTGCACTTCTATATACTAATAGTGAGCTATCAGAAAGAAATTAAGAAAACAATCCCATTGACAGCTGCATCAGCAAAAATAAAATAGCTAGGAATAAATTTAATCAAGGAGGTGAAAGACCTATACTCTGAAAACTATGAGACACTGATAAAAGAAACGGAAGACAACACAAATGGAAAGATATACAATGCTCATGGATCTAAAGAAGTAATGTTGCTATAATGTCCATACTATCCAAAGCAATATATAGATTCAATGCAATCCCTACCAAATTACCAATAATATCCTCCACAAAACTAGAACAAACAATCCTTAAATTTGTATGGAGCCACAGAAGACCACAAACGGCCAAAGCAATCTTCAGCTAGAAGAACAAAGCTGGAAGCATTACAACTCCAGATTTCAAAATATATTACAATGTTATAATAATCAAAACCGTATGACACTGGCACAAAAGTACATACACAAATCAGTGGAACAGGATAGAGAGCCCAGAAATAAATACACAATTATATGGTCAATTAATCTATAACAAAGGAGGCAAGAATATGCAATGGGGGGAAAAGACAGTGTTTTCGATAAATGGTGCTGGGAAAACTGGGATAGCTACATGCAAAAAAATGAAAGTGAGACACTTTTTTACACCATACACAAAATTAAACGCAAAATAGATTAAAGACCTAAATGTAAGACCTGAAACCATAAAACCCCTTAAAAGAAATATAGGCAGTAAACTCTTGTACATCAGCCTTAGCAATATTTTTCTGGATCTGTCTCCCCAGGCAAGGGAAACAAAAGCAAAAATAAACGATTGGGACTAGACCAGATTAAAAAGCTTTTGCAAAGCAAAGGACACCACCAACAAAATGCAAAAGCAATCTACTGAATGAAAGAAGATATTTACAAATGATATATATGATAAGGGCTTAATACCCAAAATATATGAAGAACTCCTACAACTCAATACCAAAAAACAATCTGATTTTTAAAATGTGCAGAGGACCTGAATAGGTATTTTTCCAAAGAAGACATACAGATGGCCAAGAGACACATGAAGAAATGCTCGACATCACTAATCATCAGGGAAATGCAAATCAAATTAAATCAAATCAAATGAGATATTACCTTACACCAGTCAGAATGGCTAGTATCAAAAAGACAAGAAATAGGGGCACCTCGGTGGCCCAGTTGGTTAAGTGTCCAAATCTTGATTTCAGCTCAGGTTATGATCTCAGGATCCTGGGACAGAGCCCTGTGTCGGGCTCAGTGCTCAGTGGGTAGTCTGCTTGAGTACTCTCTCTCCTTCTCCCTTTGCCCCTCCCCACTCTCTAAAATAAATAAATAATTCTTTTAAAAAAAGACGAGAAATAATGCTGATAAGGATTTGGAGAAAAGGAAACACTTACGAACCATTGGTGGGAATGTAAGTTGGTGTAGCCAATATGGAAACAAGAATGGAGGTTCTTCAAAAAATTAAAAATAGAAATACCATACAACCCAGTAATTCCAGTAATTCAGTATTTACCTGAAGAAAATGAAATCACTAATTCAAAAGAATATATGTACCTATATTTATTTATAATAGCCAAGATATGGAAGACACCTAAGTGTCCATTGATAAATGAGGCTAAAGAAGATGAGTATATATACACAAAAGAATATTACTCAGCCATAGAAAAAAGAATGAAGTCTTGCTGTTCACAACAACGTGGATGGACCTAGAGGATATTATGCTCAGTGAAATAAGTTAGAGAAAAACAAAGATCATATGATTTCATTCATATGTGGAATCTAAAAACAAAACAAACCTGAAAGAGACTCACAAATACAGAGAACAAACTGGTGGTTGCCGGAGCGAAGGAGGATGGAGAGACAGGAGAAATAGGTGAAGGGATTAAGAAGTACAATCTCCCACTTATAAAATAGATAAGTCATGGTGATGAAAAGTACAACATAGGGAATACAATCAATAATATTACAGTAACTTTGGTGATAGATGGTGACTAGACTTATCACAATGAGCATTTTGTAATGCATATAATTGTCAGATCGCTACATTGCGCTTCTGAAATTAATATACTATGTCAACTATATTTCAAGTAAAACTTTTTAAAATATCATTACAAATTTTTTAGACTAATTGTCACTACATAGGTCATTCTTTTTCATTATTAATATTAAGCAAATGGCCAAAAATTCATAGGGATTATTTTCTGCAAATAGTGTGGTATTTAGGGACACCTGGGTGGCTCAGTGGGTTAAGCGCCTGCCTTCGGCTCAGGTCATGATCCCAGGACCCTGGGATCAAGTCCTGCATCGAGCTCCTTGCTTAGTCAGGAGTCTGTTTCTCCCTCTGCCTGCTCTGCCTGCCGCTCCCCCTGCTGCGCTCTCTCTTTCTCTGACAAATAAATAAATCTTAAAAAAAAAAAATAGTGTGATACTTAGATCACAATTAAATTCTTTTGATAGATCATGTGGACTGAAATGAAGACAAACAACAGACTTTTTTTTTTAAATCTTAAGTTATAGTAACTTCAAAACAAAAAAGGTAGGAGATGAGAAAATTACCTCTTTACAGCTTTTAACAAAATTAAAAGCGTGAGTTTGCCGATGGAATAGTTTCCAAATGGAGGGTGGTTCTTCTGACTTGGACAATCTTGGTCTGTATACTGGAGACAAGGGATTCCTCTCATAATGAGATGCCCGTTCTTCAATTTGCTTCAGTTTTGCTTCCCATTTTCTCTCCATTGGTTTAGAAGTTATGGGGGAACTAAATCCTATCCCATGTAAGATTTCTGTCAGTTAGTACTAAAACAAACAAGGACATCAATTTCTTTGTTTAGAATATAAATATGGCAGTTAAGGAAATAACCATTATGACCACTTTATTGCATATAAGCACGATCTATCTTGCCCAAGTGCTGCTATTTCCTAGTGCAGAGTTCATTTCTAGACACCACTGTGCAGTTCTCTTTGCTTCTGTTTCTATCCATTGCTCTTCTTTTCTCCCAACACAACTGTTAGTTGGGAGAAAAATTCAGTGCATAAATGGGAATTGCAATATTGGTTAGTTTTGGTTTAGAATGTCTATGTCAAGCATAAACATGTTTAAAGACAGGAATAAACACATTTTATTTTTTTAATCTTTTTTGAAGTTTTATTTATTTAAATAATATTTTTTTAATTATATTATGTTAGTCACCATACAATACATCCCTAGTTTTTGATGTAAAGTTCATGATCCATTGTTTGCGTATAACACCCAGTGCACCATGCAATATGTGCCCTCCCTAATATCCATCACTGGGCTAGCCCATCCCCCCACCTCTCTCCCCTCTGAATTCCTCAGTTTGTTTCCCAGAGTCCATAGTCTCTCGTGGTTCATTCCCCCTTCTGTTTACCCCCCGCCTTTCTTCTTCCCTTTCTTCTCCTAGGAATAAACACATTTTAACCTACGTCTGTTAATTTAATGACTGTATTTTTGTCATTAGTCAATGTGAAATGGCAGTCTTTTAATCCTTGTTTATTAATGACATGTGTTTTTTGTTTGCACACAATGTTTCCATGTTAGCCATGCCAAGGTATGGGGGCCAGGAAATACTTTTATGATTTGGGATTATGGTTTACTTAAAAGATAAAAGAAAAACGATAGGCTTTTAGAAGGGAAGAAAAGCCTGCATCGTAGGTAAGTAATGGCCACAAAATCTCTGCCATTCCTCCCATCAAGAGATGCTCTCGGAGCCCATTCACTGACTCTACACTTGGCCATGTGACTTCCTTTGGTCAGTGTCACATTAACAAATGTGAAGCAAAACCGAGGTGTAGTAAGTGAGTAATGCTTTTGCGCTGGATTTGGCTATGCTGGAGTCCTGCCCTGAGACAGTCGTGTTAGAACGCTAGTCTCACAGAGGATAAAAGGACATCTGGAGAAGAACCAAGTTACCCCAGCTGACAGCCAACACCAACTATCAGATATATTGAGTTAAGACATTTTGGATCATCCAGACATCTGAATTCAATGCCTAAGTAAGCTTGCGTGAATTCAGGGGGGATCTGCCAAAGACCTTACCAGTCGACCCATAGAACTGTAAGAAAAATAAAAGTTTTTGTAAGCCAAGAAGTTTTGGTCTGCTTTTTCACATAGAAATTGATAACTGATGTAGTCTCCTTCATTAGTATCATCCTCATTAAAAATATCGTAATTTATCTATGTAGAAAACACATGTATTAGTTTTTTTTAAAAGTGAAATAACAACATACACTAAGGCGTTCGAGGGAAAAATTTCTATTTACCTCTGACAATGCCTTTCCAGTACTTGTGCTTATCAAGTCGATAAATATTCTCTTGAATTTCTGCAGAAAACTTTGCAACACAAACTCACTGGCAAATGATATATTCCCGGGAAGGAAAAACAGGTTTATCCTAAAAGATCGAGACGATAGAATATCATGACACTGTTAAATTTCACATTGGACTTTAAACATATCAGACCCAAGAAAGATTATTCCCTCAGAGTTACACCTGATCCACATGAAAATTTTATTTTATTTTTTTATTTTTATTTTTTTTATTTTTTTTAAAGATTTTATTTATTTATTTGACAGAGATAGAGACAGCCAGCGAGAGAGGGAACACAAGCAGGGGGAGTGGGAGAGGAAGAAGCAGGCTCATAGCAGAGGAGCCTGATGTGGGGCTCGATCCCATAACGCCGGGATCACGCCCTGAGCCGAAGGCAGACGCTTAACCGCTGTGCCACCCAGGCGCCCCCCACATGAAAATTTTAAATTATAAACCAAGAAACAAACATAAATCTAAAGGTATCAACAAAAACTTCATAACAGATATACCTAGGAACAGAATACAATTTCACCAGATTGAAGAGCTGGGATAGTTTTTAATAAAATGGCTTTTTTCAATACAAAGTGACATAGGACTCCAGATTGCTAGATTCTAAGTATCCAGTTTATTTTAATCTGCTTCGCATACAGACAAAAATCCTCTACATTTAGACAACCTAAGTGAGAAACTGACTTTCTTCCTGGAAATGTATTAACTTTTAATAAAGCCCACGGATGACTTAATGAAGAAAATAAACACAGAATGCAATTAGATAGGATGTGCAGCTGTATTATCTAACCAGTAACTGACAGAATGACCATGTGGATGTTCACACTTAGTGACACGGACACCGAGAAAACTTTTGATTTTGTAAAAATATTGGTCTGACCATGGGGAATACGTCATACACGAACATCATGGAGACACAAAGGAAAACCAGTCTGATGCTTCCTGGACTGAAGAAACCACAATGTCAACAGAGGAAGAAGAGGAAATCAATATATGTTATGCTCTCACGTTGTCTGCATAGTTCAAAAATTGTAACAGCTGGGTGAGGGTCAGAAGACAACTGGGGGCTGGACTATTGGAGCAGGAGGGTGGAATGACAAAAGCAAAGGAAATGGAGATGAGGAAGCATCTGGCATTCTGGCTTTGGACTATCATATTACTCATCCCTACTCTCTGGGATAAGAAATAGGTCACCATTATAGAAATGTTTTTAATTCCTGGTGGGGAAGGACCGCTGTCTTTTATATAACTGTACATCAAAAACCCCTTTTCACACAGAGGCCGTAGCTATTTTTAGTAAGTTTCCAAGTTCCAAAGAAAAATATTTGTTGTACTTTAAAATAGTAGGTTTAAGAGCTCTATTATTTATTTCTTCACATTGCACCACACTGTTAATTTCTTCTTTTTTTTTTTTAATTAAGCTCTAGGCCCGATGTGGGGTTTGAACTCAACCTCACAGTCAAGAGTCACATGCTCTACCGACTGAGCCAGCCAGTTGCCCCCCCCCCCCGCCCACAATGTTATTTCTTAACATTGCATTTAACCATGGTCAATGCCAATTTTACAACTAAAGGGGGCCAGGCTAGAAAAAAGGCTGGCTTAGTCCTTTTAGAGGAACTGTAGTGGGAGAAGAGGCAGAAGGAAGGAGCTAGAGAGATGACACAGAAAGCCAACCTCAGTAACCCTGGTTTCCCTAGGTTTATGCCTAGACTTGCCCAGCTCAGACACTTGATAGCCTGAGTTCCAGGAGCAGCTGGAATAGACAGCACATGCTTCATGATTCCTGGTCTCTACGGAAGGCTTCTTTCCTCTTTTGTCTATCACAAGTCAACTCCTGTTCCCTCTGCCCTGAGAAGAGATTCATCAGTATTTTGTGTTTTCTGGCATATATGTTCCGGTTCTAGTTTTTAGTCATGTTCTGGTATTTGGCATTATTTTCTTAACATAATCCCCTTTATAGCCTCTTGGAATACATTTAGACTATTTCTCCCACTGCTAGAATAGTCATAATAAAGCATGTGATTAGAATTCATTTATAGTAATACTGCTATGTAAGAGTACATTCCAGATGAGTCCATTCACCTTTTCCACTTCGGTCATTTTGCCTCTCAATGCTTGACCAGAAGTAACTCATAATTTCCCCAAAATCTCCTGTAAGGGATAAGAAAACATACAGTGATCTATTGTTCTTTTCCAGTTCCCCCTTTCTACCATCCCCACTGGATCCCCCATCCAAATAGCCTAACTCTGCCAGACTAACCACCCTTAAAACCAGATTTGTAACTCCTCATAGCAAGACTCATTAATGATTCAGAACATCACTCAATTCTCACTTTGGTTTACCTCAAGAAGTCCCAACTCCCTCGAGAATCTGGACCAGATTCTAAACCACTTTACAGTCTCCAGAATCTAAACCACTTCATCATTTTATTTCTTATTGTTCAGCCGTCTCACCAAATGAATGATAAGGCCCACATGCTGTCCCTGACCCACTACAATCACCCCTGGCATATATATTCCTCTCACCTGGAATGCCTAGCTTGCTTTTCCCAAATTCTTCCTCTTCAAGGCCCAGATCAAAGTCTGCCACCTCTGGGACAATTCTGTAAAAAAAAAAAATTACTGGATTCAGTCAGGACATCGCCTCTAGCCAACCCCTTTACTATAGTGAAGTTTCACGAGACTAATTAGTATAATTTACAGGAAAACAGAAACCCGCTGCTGCTGCTTTAACTTAAGTATCATTTTGCTAAGAGAGTTTAGCACAGGAAGGGGTGTGGGCATCACCATGGGGTGACAGGACTTGTGCAACTATACTAGTGCCTTCCTTATGACGAAGGACATGCTGAACCACTGCCAGGGTTTGTTCAGTTTTACCGCAGCAGAAAAAGGCCTGCCAAACACTGGTCCCCTCTCGATTTGGGAGAGATAAAGAAAGGCCCAGGTGTTCTTGGGATACAAATCTGACTCTGGTAATTCTCTTAGCAAGAGCAAACGACTTAACTTTCTTAAATCCATGTAGGGATTGGGACTCCTACCTCCAGGAGTTGTTGAAAGGATAAAATAAGAAAATGTACTGCGAAAAAGGTACTGAGCACTCAACAAAGGGCTGCCATATATATATATACACACACACACACATATATATATAACGTCTATTTATGGACAAATTACAGCCCCTGATTTATACCGGAATAGGGAGAAATGCTGGGGGCAGGCTAGTTCTTAACGTGGGGTCCCTGACTTGGAAGGATGTCCTTGAAGTTTGATGCAGAATTTCCCGCTCGACTCTGCTGATACTTTCCTCTGCGAAAAGGACTCATTGTTTGCATCAGGGTCTGAACCTAGTTCGTGAACCAAAACAGGCGGGGAAGCAGTGTGCAGGGAAGGAAGATTTAGGGGCAGGGAACTGGGGGTGAGCTAAGGAAAGACCTCGGGCACCAGAGGGGAAGTACGGATTACCAGCGCGAGTCGCGACCTGCTCCCCTTCCTCCGGGAGGTCTGAGTGGGCGTCAGGCCCGCCTTTGACTCGTCTTCTCTGCTCCTTGGGCCTCGCGAGGCGTTCAGGTGTCCCTCCTTTTACTTTCAGTGCCCGGGCCACGAGCGGAAACACGCCCGTCCTCAGCAGCAGGCGGGACCAGTCTTCAAACGCAGCACGGGAACGAGGCCAGAGCGCGGGGTGGGCGTGTCGACAGGAAGGAGCGCTCAGGCCTATGAGGGAGCGGCATGGGGAGGCGGGGGCGGGGAGAGGAATGAGCCGGACCTATGAGGGAGCGGCATGGGGCGGCGGGGGCGAGGAGAGGAGTGAGCTGGGCCTATGAGGGAGCGGCATGGAGTGGCGGGGACGACAGAGCACTGGCCGGAGGGACGTGTAGCGCAGAAAGGAGAGCGAGGAGGCGGGACCGGGGCGGGGCTAGCGGGGGCGGGGCCTCCCGGGAGCACGCCTATTAGGGCTGCGGGCTGCGAGCTGCGGACTGCGGTCTGGGGAACCTAACGCGCGCGAGAGGAGTCAGTACGTGGCTGTTGTTCGGAGGCTGTGCGGTGAGTGGTGCCAACGGCCTTTCCCGCCGCGGCCCCGTCAGCCCTGGGCCGGCTCCTTCCATCCTCCCAAGCCCTGTGCCCGCCCCGGCGACCTGCCCGGGCCTGCAGCTGCTCCGGGGAGGAGGACGTGAGCCCGGTCCGTGCGGCGGATCCTTTGTTATGGCACAAGGGGTGCGAGAACGTGCCCAGAAGCCTGCTTAGCGAGACACCCGAGGGGGGTGGGGGAGACCAGGGGACGTGGAGGCCGGGGAACGGAGATCTGGCTGCAGATGCGGAGCCCGGAGGGCTGGAGGATCGAGAGGCCGGGCCGAGAGCGCGGAGGCCGGGTTGCAGGAGAGTTTGGACTCGGGGCGGGCGGGCGGGGGGGAGCGAGGACAGGTGATAGGAGGTTGGAGCCCAAGGCAGGGGGATGCTTGGGAAGTGAGGGCGGCCAGGACCTTAGGCTGACATTTGGATCAGGAAGAGATGAGCGGATGATCGGAGCCAAGAAATGGTACCCCGAGAGGGCCTGGGGCGAGCCTGGTGCTGCTGAGAGGCGCGAGCTGATCTTCCTGTTACTGGAAGAGGCTTTGGTCTCTGCTGCTTTCTCTGTCACAGACCTACAGTTTTTCGGGTTGACTGTGCAACTCAGTTTCCCAGAGAAGTAAATTTCAAGCCTTGAATTCCATTTCCTTTTCAGACCTGCAGGCTTCCATAAATCCTTGCAGCTCTTCCCTGTGATTACATACCTGTTGCCAAAGTCACCTAGGAGCTGCTTCGAAATCCCCTCACGCCATGTGGAAAAGAGTGCCTTTCTCACACTTGTCACTTTTGATTTCACTGGGTCTGTTCTCAAGCCATGCAGAAGCTGCCTCTGTCCCTGTACTCAGTAAGTGGCATCCAAGCCAAAAACCAGCCTTCTCAGCTACCTCTCCCTGTTCCTTCTCCAGTTAGCCATCAAGCCACCCGGACCTCCTAAATATCCGTGAGCTCTGTCCACTTCTCTCCATTTTCCAGAACCACCCTAGGCTCTCACCTGGCTACAGCAGCCTCCTCATTGGCCTCCATACTTCCAGACCCTTCCGCCTGTCCTTCATTCCGTTCTTCACAGCACAAGCTGAGTGATATTTATAAAACAGAATTCTAGAAGGCTGTTCCTTTGCCCATAGAACAAACCCAATCCCTTAACAAGGCTAACAAAGCCAAGCATAGGTTGGCGCCTTGGTCTCCTCCCCTGTCTTATCTTTCATTATACCACCATTTCACTTACTGAACAGCCAGGCTGATCTTCATACCTATTTTCTGCCTGGAACACTCTGTGTTCCCTCTCTCTCTTCATCACATCACATTTGCTTGAGGAATTCCTACTTAGGTTTCTATTCTCATTAAGTACTTCAAGGTTAAGTCTTCCTATTATGATTTCCTTTTGCATCTTGCATTTCATAAAAAGCAAATGGCATATCCTTTGCAGTTGCTTGTTTACTATCTTCCCTGCTAGTTTGTAAGCAAATTCCATGAGGGACTATGTTTATGTTGTTATCTTGTTGTTCCTTATTGTTTTTCCCCATTTATAGGGCCTGGCACATGTAATGCCTTTACTACAGTATTATGCTTTTTAATAATTATGCCCTATCTAGAAAAAATAAACCTATTTTAGGTTTACTTAGCAAATCATAATTAAAAGATGTGAATTAGAAACAAATAGTAGAAGCGAAATATGGAGTCACTGTGACAATGTGAATATGCAAGACAGTAACAGGTGCTAAGCAAGGTATTTAGACCAGCCTCTATCAAAATATGCTCAGCCACTTTGTGTTGGAGTTACATGCCCTCCAAGAACGAAATGTAAAGCTTAAGTTATCCCTATCACAACCTGATGTTTGAGCTTTGGTTTTGCTTTGCTCTTTTGTAAAAGGAGGCTTTGGTGAAAGTTAGAATGTGTTTCAATGAACAATTTATTGAAGTGTGGCAATAAAACCTGTAACAGTAAAAAAAAAAAAAAAGAAAGAAAGAAAGATTGTACCAATTAAATCAAACTTGCTTTTGGTCTCTTTAAAAAAGGCCTTGCTTCCTGCCATTTTAAGAGACTGACGTGTTGTCTGATATAGGCAATTACAATGCTTCTTTACTGTTTTGCTTTCAAACCCAATTTAACACAGTCTACTGCTTCATCCCCCTTCAGTGCTAAAAAGCGGTCTTTATTTTCATGTATGGCTTTACGACAGTTTTAGTGCCTACTATTAGATCTTTAAACTCTGCCTCAAATATGGGAAGCAGTGGTATTTGGGCCCAGAAAAAGAAGTGGGCATTCTTAGGCTGTTAGATAATGTTTTGTACACATTTAACAAATGTAATGGAGGGGAACAGGTGCTTTGTTGTCAGACCGCTCAAGGCCAAGTCCCAAGGGTGCCACTTACTATCTCATTCATAAATCAGGCACAAATCATATACACACCTCATAGGGTTGTTGTGAGGATAAAATGAGATGTCTGTTGACTGTACTTTTTAACTACGTAATGTTATTTCTCTGCCTGTTTTGTTCTTGCCTGCAAATTGCTTACAGAGCTTCTGAATTAAGGTAGAGTAAGATAAAGTTATCTGATCCCTACTGAGCACTGTCTGGCATCTGCCTTGTGGAGCCACTTTTGAATAAGGGAGTACAGGTGTGAGTCCCACACAGGGATAGGATCCATGGCTCTGACCATCCCTACATACACTCAGGTTTACTGCAGTATTCTGCACACAGTTCAGTAAATTATTACAGTGCAAAAGACAAATGAATAAATACTACTGACTCTGACTTTTCCCAGTTTCAAACCTTCTCTTGGAGGCAGGATTTCTTTAATCAGGTAGTTGTAAACCAGAATCTGCTTCTACAGAGGAGTGGTTCTGAGTGGGAGGGAGGAGGCCTTGTAGGTTACCTGTAATTTTTATAAAAGGCATCCAAGATCCTTCATTCTACATCTATTTTATACAACATATGGCTTTGAACAGTGGGGAACAATTCCAGCCTGTCTTCTTGGTCCTGGGGCCCTTCCAGAGAAAAGGAAAGAATAGTTCGATCTGTTTGTACGGCACAACTGAACTTAGTTTAGTTTACTCTGTATTTCATTTTACTTGCTGCTCAGTGTGTTTTCACCTTAATTACAAAGTAAATATTAAGAGATTGACTACCAGGTCCAATGGCAATATCCAATTTGGTGATTCTTATAATTCCCCAGAGAAATTCAGAGACTGATGAGAAAGAATTTCAATAAAACCTCTAGTACATTACAGCTGAAATCTGTTCTTATCCAAACTATTGTGAGAAGTCTGTTCTTTCTGTTTCACTTACTGAATCTGGATATGTGACTGCTTTTGAGACTTTGTCCTCTCTAATAGGTCATAAATACAATCCTGATGTTTTTCAAGCTCTTTGGCAAAAGTATAGTCTTTGCAGAAGTCATAATGGAAAGGCTTCACCTTTACTTTACAGGCATATAGAAATGTCTTAATAACATGAAACCAGATATTTTGCTTTTAGAAGTAGATTACCCAGTGGCATCAAAAACACCATAACTGTCATTCCTATTTTGTCCATTAATTAGAGTAAGTGTCTCTGCTGTCATTTTCTGTCATGTTATTTATGCTGTCTGTCTCATCTTAATTAGAGCTTCTAGGTTATGGATTTTAGTTTTCTTCCTTGAAACTGTAGATAGTATTACCCCTCCTATGGGGTAGAAAGTCATGTTGAGGAGTGGGAGTCTCCCCCTTCAAGGCAGACAGATCCTGGTTTGAGTCCTGGCTCTGCCACATAAGTTACTTCTCTGAGCCTCAGTCAGCTGAACTGTAAAATGGGGACCATGATGTCTCAGACCATTGTGGAAGGATTAGCCAGAAACACATAAGTAAATAATAAATGCATACCTACATAAGTAAAAGTACCTTTTGGCTCAGAGTCTAGCCAAGATGAGCCAGCATCAAGAGGAACTGTTACACGACACTTGCACACAACCCTCAAATCACATATGGCCTTGTGATTCTCTGGCCTTTTCTTTGCCTATGTGTTTTGGTAAATCTTTACTCATAATTTTTTTATTTTTTTACTTTTTATCTTTTTAGATAGAGTAGATCCATGGAGATGATTCATAAGTGAGCAGTATTCATTCTGAGGTCACATTTGGAGATTTCACACCCTTTTGAGAGGTTTATCCTTTCCCTCAGTTTCCTTTTAGGACAGGCCCTTGGAACAGCCTACTGCTGGGTAATAGGTTAGCAGAGTAGGAATCTGGCAAACTGTTGATACTAATTTAATATCTTATTTTGAAATCTCTACCATAGGCACTTTTTCAAACTATTCATTTTTAATAACAGGGTTTTGTGGGCTTTTTAATTTTTAACACTTCATATAGAAATTTTCAGTTTTAGAAATTAATTTCCATTCTGCTGTCTTCACTGTAGATCATTTATTCTGCTTTACTACATTATTGCAATATACAATGGTCCCTTTAGTTGGCTAACTAGAATATAAATAGGAAAACATTACAACTTTTCAGTTGTTTAGGAAAACAGCATGAAATGTTGAAATATCTATTTTAGAGTGACAGTACATTTATACTGACAACACTTTTTTAGTTTTTGATGGTCTGTTTGTAGCAGCTTCAGTGGCAAGTGTTAAAGGGGTCTAGGAACTAGAGAAGTGAGTCTAAGACCCAAGTTGAAATTGCCATCTAATGCCAGTTGGTCTGTTAAAATTTCTCCAGGATCTAATATATGTTCAGAACTGTTCTTTATTATCAACAGCATCATGAATTGATGGAAAGAATTACATACATCAGGGGCGCCTGGGTGGCACAGCGGTTAAACATCTGCCTTCGGCTCAGGGCGTGATCCCGGCGTTCTGGGATCGAGCCCCACATCAGGCTCCTCTGCTATGAGCCTGCTTCTTCCTCTCCCACTCCCCTGCCTGAGTTCCCTCTCTTGCTGGCTGTCTCTATCTCTGTCGAATAAATAAATAAATAAAATCTTTTAAAAAAAAATTACATACATCAGTACAGTAAGAAACAATTAGTGTTAAGTTCATTGCTGTGCTAGGATATATTTTTTAAACCCTTTTGGTATGTTTTACCATTTATGTTTTGTGAAATGAAAATGTTCTAAGCACATGAACTCCTGTTATCACTTAAAGTGTTAAATATTTCCCTTGAGGGATAATTTTTTTATCCTTCTAAGATGAGATCACCATCCCCAGAATAATCTGTATTCAGCCCGGCATTAGCTAATGGAGGTGAGGTAATGCTAAGTGTGACACATTAGTAAGTTCTGCAAGAACCAAAGCTCTTCTCCCAAGAGTGTGGATATAGTGTTTTCGTGTGGAAAAAGCAGGTGGTGACAAGGAGAGAGCAAATGTGCATGTGTCTGATGCAATGAGGATTTTATTTATCATTATATAAATTTGTGATAGTATGTGAAGGTCAATTGGTACTGTTGCAATATATATGGTTCAGATACTGATAAAGAAAGCAATGAAACACAGTATCGTCTCTATTCCTGAGAAATCCTTATCAAATAGTATAAGATACTGTTTTAAATCCCATTCTAAAGAACTCGTATTTTTTTTCCTTTCAGCCACCAACTACCTTACTGAAACAAAATCGTCCATCTCATGCCTAATATCAGATCTCATTAAATTACAATCACTTGTATTAGGCTTGATCTATATGAAACTTTTTTTAACTATTAAAAATGACTTGGTTAAAGTTCAATACATGTATGAAAAGGAAGTGACTACTTAAAAGTCACATATTATTTAGATGACATCTTAACATTGATATGAGCCAAGAAGCCAAATATTTTAAAACTCCGGAAAGCAGATCACTATTTAAATTTAAACTTTCTTTTTTTTTTTTTTATTATGTTCAGTTAGCCAACATATAGTACGTCATTAGTTTCTGATGTGGCATTCAATGATTCATTAGTTGTGTATAACACCCAGTGCTCGTCACAAAAAATAAATAAATAAACTTCCTATAAGGATAAAATAGTTTCATCCCATAGCTTTATTGTTGTCAAGAGATAAAAGGTTGTTAGAAGTTAGTATTTCAGGGGCGCCTGGGTGGCACAGCGGTTGTGTCTGCCTTCGGCTCAGGGCGTGATCCCGGCATTATGGGATCGAGCCCCACATCAGGCTCCTCTGCTAGGAGCCTGCTTCTTCCTCTCCCACTCCCCCTGCTTGTGTTCCCGCTCTCACTGGCTGTCTCTATCTCTGTCAAATAAATAAATAAATAAAAATCTTAAAAAAAAAAAAAGTTAGTATTTCAGTCTAAGAATCACTACATTGTTTGCAGAAGTGTTTGACAGGAGATCTTAAAGGCCTCAATCATATGTGGGAACCTGTCAGCATTTAGGGGGTCCCGAACACATACTGTGTACCCTACATTTGGAAAACCCATTCACAGTGCCAATTTGAGGCAAACTCTGGGACTAGAAAGGACACTGGCAGGAGCTCCAGGTTCAGCTTTAGAAATGTCCATTTTTATTAAGTCTTCTTTTCCACTCTGTTTCACTCCAGATTTACTACAGGCTGGCCATAAAGTCTTGAAATATAGATAATACTATTTTCTTATGGATTGTAATATAATAATAGTAAATCACTTATTATGTATTTGCCTATGGTTTGAGAATTGTTAGCCACTCAGTAACTATCCTCTGAATTCATCAAATTAACCACAACTTTGTTTTTCAACCACAGATGGATAATTATTTTGCATTATAGTCTGCTCAGAATTGGCACGCATGGGACAATTTGGTCTCTATATTTAGGGTTCAAGAACGTTTGAGGTTTGTTGTACCTAATCTATGTTTGTTGTATGTGTGAAACAGAAAGAGAAAGAAAAAGAGGGAGACTAGGACTTGGTACAGAGCAGCCAAGGAAAGATTGCTACTTTCATAGTTATAGCATTACCCTCTTTTTGGCTCTCTTGAAACAGGGCTGAGAGTTGAAATTGACCACACAATTCTGATTGATGCAATCTACTTTTGCTGATAGATATTATTTTATAAGATAATCTTTGTTATTATTTTCTAAATTTAAAAACAATACAGATGTTGTAGAAAATCACAGGAAAATATCAAGGAGTAAATAAGTTGCCAGTGATCCCATCACCCAGAGATAGCCCCTGTTGAAAGATAGGTTAATGTGGAAAGATGCTGGAAAATTACTTTGGGTCTTTTTCTTGTGTTTAATTGAGATGATATTATTTTGTACAATTTTATAACCTATTTTTACTTAGCCTTTATTATAAGCATTTTCTATATAATTGATAAGTTCTTTAAAAAAGTTTTATAGCTATATTAACTAATGTATGGATATACCACAATTTAATTATTCTCAATTCTCAATATTCTCTTCTCCTCTCCTTCCCTTTCCTTTTCCCTCCTCTCCCCCAACCCCTGGGGTTATTTTTTTAGGCTGCATTCTTATAGGTGTAATTTTACCAGACAAATTTCTAAGCTTTTATTGAGGGATAGGAAGACATATCAAGATGTTTTCAAGAGATAGTACCAATTTATGCCCCTTCCAGTAGTGTATGAGAATGCCTGTCTCCCATACCTCTGCTAGCATTGTGCGTGATTGGTTTTTGGTATTACTTGATTATAGTGCATGGGTAAATACACATGAAACTACACCTAGGACGTTTTTAGATTCTTGTCTCATAGTTTATCTTCTAAATATAGAGAAAATAGGAGCAACCTTCTAAGAAGTACCTCATCCTCCTTCTATCACATTCACCGTCCTTCACACGTTGTACCCCAATAGTTTGCCCTCCTTCTCCTTATGGGCGATGAACCCTCACTAGTTCTTAGCTGAGACTAATGCCTCTCTAGATGTGAGCTAGATTTGCAAACCCTTTCATCCCTTCAGGATCTTTCTGTCCTCTTGTCTTATTAATTTCTCACTTTCCACAGATTGTTCTCATCAGCATGAAAGCAAGCCTTCTATGGCCCATCTTTAAAACCAAACAAGGCAAGAAATCTCTACCCCTTGTCCCCCTCCAGCTCTTATGCCATCTCTCCTTTCCCCTTCCCTGCAAAACTGCTTACTCACTTGTGTTATCTGTACTCATTTTTGTTCTCCTGTTTTCTCCCCAACCTACTGCCACAACACTGATCCTTTTAAACTATAATGTTTGAAAAGTCTAAAACTTGGCTGTTGTGTAAATGTAGAATAAATATGCATCAGATATTTTATTTAATTAATAATAGAACTAGTAAGATATTAAGACCAGTTCAAAGGAGAATCTGAAAAGCAAACATAGATGGTTGGGTATAGTGAGATGAATTTGTTAATAGAAACAGAACTGGTTAATATCCTGCAGGGTAGTGAAACGTAATTTGGAAGTGTCATTTTTCTATAGGTCGAAAATCAGTTGCAGCATTGAAAGACAAAATTCATTTTTGTTGCTATAGGCAAGAATCATTAGCACAGCTATCTATTTTCTGTGACTTAATTTCCTACAGAGTTGTAAAATGACCTAGTCATTACAAGGTCAGATAAAGGGTTAGTATCCAAAATCAAAAAGAGTTTATCAAACTCAACACCCAAAAAACAAATAATCCAGTTAAGAAATGGACAGAAGACATGAATAGACATTTTTCCAAAGAAGACATTCATATGGCCAACAGACACATGAAAAGGTGCTCCACATCAGTCATCAGGGAAATACAAATACAAATCCAAACCAAGATGAGATACCGCCTCACACCTGTAGAACGGCTAAAATTACAACACAGGAAACAGGTGTAGGCGAGGATGCAGAGAAAGGGGAACCATCTTAACACTGTTGGTGGGAATGCAAACTGGAGCAGCCACTCTGGAAAACAGTATGCAGGTTCCTCAGAAAGTTGAGAATAGAGCTACCCTATGACCCAGCAATTGCACTACTAGGTATTTACCCCAAAGGTGGAAAAATACCGATTCAACAGGGCTCCTGCACCCTGATGTTTATAGCAGTGTTATCAACAATAGCCAAACTATGGAAAGAGCCCAAATGTCCATTGACTGACAAATAGACAAAAAAGATATTCTATGAATATATAATATATATATATACACACACACACACACATATATTTATAATAGAATGTTACTCAGCCATCAAAAAGCATGAAATCTTGCCATTTGCAATGACATGGATGGAGCTAGAGTGTATTATGCTAAGTGAAATAAGTTAGTCAGAAAGACAAATACCATATGATTCCACTCATATGTGGAATTTAAGAAACAAAACATGGAGGAAGGAAAGGAAAAAAAGAGAGGGGGAGGCAAACCATAAGAGACTCCTAACTATAGAAAACAGAAGGGTTGCTGGTGGGGAGGGGAGTGGGGATGGGCTAAATGGGTATGGGTGTTAAGGAGGGCACTTGTGATGAGCAGTGGGTGTTGTATGTAAGTGATCAATCACTAAATTCTACTCTTGGTACCAATATTACACTATATGTTAACTAACTAGAATTTAAAAAATAACCTAAAAAAGAAAAAAGACACTCTATAAATTATAGTCAGCTAATCCTCAAGATTCCTCTAGATCAAACCCAGCACCACACTGAAATGATATACAATAATTTCTTTTGCCCATTTCCAGGTGTTGGACAATTTTTCCTGATAATCCCCATTATACCCATGACCTTCTTGCCAAAGCCAGCAGTCTGTCCTCCACTGACTTGACCTCTTAGCAATATTTAAAGCATGGAACACTCCTTGAAAGACTTCTGCATGCTGTGGTATACCACATTCATCTGACCCTCCCCTCCCCATCCCCCTACCTGTTTCAGTCACCTCTCTTAGTCTCCTGCTGGCCCTATAAGTACCAGAATGCTCTGTGTATCTCCAGTGCTGATCTCTCCCTGAGTTCCAGACTCTTAAATACCTATACCCAGTGATCAACTCTAATCTAAGCCACCATCATCTCTTTCTAGAACTATTCTCTAAGACTTTCCATTGGTCTGTGTGCTTCTCCTCCAGTCTTCTACAATTGATCCTCCACTCAGCAGCCAGAGTGATCTTTTTAAAGTGTGCCATTCCCCCTCTACTTAAAACACACCAATGGTTTCTCCTTGCAACCAGAATAAAACCAAAGCCGCTCTCGGCTCCCAAGCACCCTATGTGATCTCACCTTCCCTACTTCATCTCTCTTTATGCTTTCCCTTCTTTTACCATGCACTGGTCAAAGTGGTCTTCTTTCTGTACCATGAATACACCAAACTTTTTCAGGGACTTTGTACTTGTTGGTCCTTCCCGGCAACGATAGCCTCAATGTCATGTAGATCTTGATGTAAACGTCACCTGAGAGGTGGTTTCCCCAACCACCTTAGCTAACGTAGCTCATACTCCCAGTCTCTCCATTACTTTACCCTATTTTCTTTTCTTCATAGTCTCAATTAGTGTCAGAAATCTTACTATCAATCTGTAATTATTCTCCTTTCTGGTATGAAAGTTTCTTGAAGGCAAGAACTTTGTCTTGTCTAACACTCTGTCCTCGTGCCTACAGTGGTACCTGGTACAAAGCATGTGCTCACTAAGTATTTGCTTACTGACTAAAAGATAGTTCATCCCAGTTACATTCATCACCCTTCCTTGGTTTTCTAGAAAGTCTATAGGAAACAAGATGGTAGAAAAGCAAAGAGTCTTTGTTAGAAAAGCAAAACAAAGCCTGGCTTTGAGAGAAAGTAAAACACTGCTCTCCTCTGTGATTGAATTGAAATGGTGACGCTTCCCTTCCTCCATATTCTTGTCTCCATCTTTTCCCATCATCGGTTCACATGATACTTACAGAGAAGGCAGGAAGGAACTTAGCTTTGGAGAACAAAAGAGGTCTCCTTAGCTTTGGGCTTGGAAAAGAGTGGGCTTTGGTAGGGATTTTCAGTTTGGGAAGATAAAAAAGTAAGTTCTAGAGATGGATGGTGGTGATGGTTGTGTACTAATGTAACTATATTTAATGTCACTGAGTTGTACACTTAAAATAGTTAAGATGGTAGATTTATGTATTATCACAATTTTTTAAATTAAAAGTGGGGAGAAAGGCTTTTCTCTAAAGGCTGTTGTGCTTGGTGAGTCCTGTTGATGGGCTTGTATATTCTTTTATGATTTCTGGTCTTAGCATACGAGTCAGGTTAAAGTTGTATTTTGATTCGAATTTTTGAGATCACCAAGGCTTCTAGAGGCTGGAGAAAGTCAAGAATTTTTGGCCTTGTTTTTCTCTTTATTTAGGGAGGCAGATTGCCATGGGAAGTACCTTTACTTCTGGAAGGCCAGAGAAGACATGGGAGAACTCCAGAGGACAAGTAGTAAGGAACTGGCTTCTTCAGAGGCAGCAGAGCAGAGCGGGAAGGAGAAGGCCTGAGTCACTTAGCTCTGTGACTGTGGACAAAGTCATTTTATCACTGGAAGTGGGGTGTCCTGACTTTGAGGAGTGTTGAGAAAAGATGAGATGCCTAGAACCCTGCTGGCTGCCTAATAAGGGCCCCATACATAGTAGCTGCTTCAACTGTGGGGACTTGACTCACCTTGTCAGGTCCACTGGAATTGTCTGATGGGAGAATGAAAGCAGGAACTTTAGTTCTCACTTCCAGGTTTCCCCAGCCATTCCACCACCCTAGATAAGTTGGAATTCTCAAGCCCAGTTTCAGGATAAAGATTATATGGAGGTTTGGAACTTCCTGGTGCCGTATCTCTTGAGAATCTAAAGCACCGTAGCATAGTATTATGTGAGGTATACCATTGTGATGGGAAGTTTCTGGGTTTTGTTTTGACTGTGCTGAGTTGGAAGGCTGAGTTCTTGTCAATGAAGGACCTGATCTGTTGCAGGAGAAATAAGTTACAATTTGTATCTTGATCTGGTGGGAGCAGATAAATGTAAACATTTATCAAGCTGCATGCTTCTTACCTGTACACTGTATGAACTTCATAGCTCACTTAGAAATGAGAGAGAGAGAGAGAAATGGACTACATTACACATACTTTTAGAAAGGATTATTGCTCCTAGGTTTGACTCACCAAATCCTTCAACAAGAGAGGTGAAGCTGGGTGAGGAGTGGTGATACCAATGTGGAAATGTCCATATACAGCATTAATTTGGAGAAATAATCATTGGAATAATTAATATAATGCAGTGGTCTTCTAATGACGGGTTAACTTCTGTCTTCTTTGTATTCCAGTTAGAGGCATCCATGGAGAACACCGAACACACAGTAGATGCAAAAGCCATTAAAAATTCAGAAACGTGAGTATTTCTAACACCATCCTTTATAATCAGGGCGAGATGTGGATGTAATACAGCAAACTTTAGGGAAGCGGAAAGGGCTTTCAAACCAGAATGAACCAGCTGAATTCCTACCTCAACAGTGGCGTGGCTTTTGCACATGTTAACTTATCCTCCCTGAATCTCGTCTTTAAAGTAAAACTTTCACGAAACTGTGGGGAGGCTGGAGGGAAAGATGAGGTACAGTGCCTGACCCACAGTCAGCATCCCCAGCCTGCAGAAGGATGCCACAGGAGAGGCAGAAACTCGCAAGTCTAGATGCTTCTGTGACTTCCTAAATCCGTCTGCAGGATGAGAGCTTTTGTGTTTGGAGGAGATTTTTGGCTTTCATTTATTTATGAGTTGGTTTTTTTTTTTTTAAAGATTTTATTTATTTATTTGCCAGAGAGCAAGAGCACAGCACGGGGAGCAGCAGGCAGAGGAAGAAGCAGACTCCCTGCTGAGCAAGGAGCCTGATACAGGGCTTGATCCCAGGACCCTGGGATCATGACCTAAGCCGGAAGCAGATGCTTCACCAACTGAGCCACCCAGGCATCCCTATTTATGAGTTTTAAGACTAAACTGAAGTGCCAGTTCTGTGTCTGGGGAAGAATTGCCTGGCTTTAGATGATCTTGTGCCCTTTGTTTTTCTGTCTTCCTCTTTACAGTACTTTGCTCATTAATGCTTCCCATAACCAGATGATGGATAAAATGCAAACACAATGCAAACACTGTTAATGTAATTCATGTCATTATCCACTTGGGATCTCTCATGGAGCTTTTAATTCTGGAAGTTTCTTCTGAGACCCAGTATTATTATTTTGGACAAAAATAATAGTAATTATTTAGTGATCTTAGTACTAAATGAAAGTATTACAGAATGATTAACAGGTTACCAATAAAGATTTAGCAGTGTCCGTTTAGCTAAGGAGATTTATTAGAAACTAAACTTTTGAAATACAATCTCATTTTAGAAGGTTTGGGGTCTTTTTTTTTTTAACCTTTTTAAGTGATTTATATATTTTCATACCTTTTCATATCATATAGAATATAATTTAATAGCAAATTGCACAGGAGGCCAAAACAGATTTGGGTATATTTTTATCCAGTGATAAATTATCCTCGTGTCCCTCAGGCTTTTTGAGTCTCTGGTCTGCCTCAGGCGTGCCCCCTCCCCATGTAGCTATCCTCTTGCTGGTAGAGAAGCCTACCTCCTAAGGGGGCAGCAGGAGGTGGTGGGGATTACAGTTCTGGGATCCCTAATCTATATGATCTTCAGTAAGTCACTCGGTTTTCTGAGTGTTTATTTTCTCACCCGTTTTTGGGGATCTTCACCTTTAGCTAAATATAATTGTTTCTGACCTTGACTGCTTTAATTTACTATTTTAATCTTTTTCCAACAATGTTTGGAGAATTATATATAATGTGAAATACTCTCAGGTTAAATGCATGAGGACGTGGACTTTAGGTATTGATGTTTGGCTGTCCCTAGACCTGGTCTATCCTGATCCTTGGGCTAGATCAGGGGTCAGGCTTGCAGTCTATTTTGGTCAAGTTTTATTGGAATATAGCCACACACATTCCTTTACATGTTGTCCTGGGCTACTTTCATCAGCAGAATGGAGTAGCTGCTGCAACAGAGACTGTATGACTTGCAAATCTCAAATACTTAATGTTTGGCTCTTTTGAGAAAAAGTTTTTTGACCCTGGTCTAGATAACAGGTTTTTGGATAAGTGACCTTCAGGCAAGTATTTCCAATTCTTTACAACAGTGATTCTATGTATTAACTATTAATTTGTTGAGCCCATAGTGTTTAAGGAACAATTTAGGAATTGTGATAAATACCTTGCTTTGAGTCATATTTGCATTTTGTCAATTTCCTGTAATTTTCAGGGTAATTTTTAAGATCTTTCTCTTACCTTGAGAGATAAATATCTCACAAAGTTATAAGAAATTTAAGAATTTTAAACTATAAAATGCATTTGGTGAAATTTTATAAAAATTTAGAGGAAAACCTAAAATGTGGAGAGTAAAAGCCTGAACTCTGAAGTCCGACAGATACACTCAGCTTTGGCTCTGACACAGTGTCTGTGTAACCCTCAGTATTGAGCCTCACGGCACCCATTTCCACATCTGTGAAATGGTTTCTCATGAAATTTAAATCAGGAAAGGCCTGTAGCACACAGCCTGACATTCATTCAGCAAACGTGAACTGTTTGTATGTGTTATAAAAGTTGTATTAATGTGAACACCAGCATTGGTCATTTCTACCTTTGTAAACTGTTGTTTGATTTCCAAACAGAAAGATCTTACATGGGAGCAAATCAGTGGACTCTGGAATGTCCTTGGACAACAGTTATAAAATGGATTATCCTGAAATGGGTTTATGTATAATAATTAATAATAAGAACTTTCATAGAAGTACTGGTATGTATCCTCACATAATTTTCAGTCCTCTTCAAATATTGTACCATTTACGTTTGGTATAATATAAAAAATAGAACTGATGTTATTAGTTAGTAAACGATAACACAGAATAGCCACAAAGTAAAGATAGAGCAGGACCCTACACATCCTCCATTACGAGCTCTTGAGCTTCTGCCCGTCATCAGAATTTCTCCTTCTTCCAACAGCTAGCCTCCCATCTGTATGTTGGCTCTCCTGCCCCGACTTCTGTGTAACCTTTGCTGCTTTTATGCTCCTGCTCCCTTTTGCATTATAACAGAAGGATCGCAACAAATGAGTAGTATTTTTTTTCTTTCCAAGAACTGGGCAAGGCACCTCATAGGTATTATCTCATTTAATTTTTACAACAACTCTGAAAAGTAGCCACTATTAGATGCTGAGAAGTGAAAATTCTGGCACAGAGTTCACACAAATGACTTAGTAGCAGAGCTGGGATTTGGCCTTGGTGTGTGCCTGACCTGCCCCCACCCCCCAGTCTGAGCTCTGACTCCACCTCCTGCCCTGCTTCACTTGTCTCTTCATTTGCTCTATTAACTTGCTTGTTTCCCCCCACAAAAATAATAGAACCCCATCTTAGAGAGACCTTTCTTTCACTCTTCTTCCTCTTAAGCTTTGATCTGATTTTTGTCTCCTCTAAATTTTGAAAACATGTGCTTTAAGCTTGCCATCTTCAATTCTTTCCATCCCTCTTGAATCTGTTTTCTGTTTTCTACCTCTGCCTCTACTGAAATTGCTCTCTTAGGTTCACCATGTCCTGATCACGAAATTTCCCTTCTCAGTCTCTGTACTGGGTGCGACTTGAATCTACCAATATGGTTCAGACTTTTTTTTTTTTAGAGAATATAAACAATAAAATCCTTTATGATCCCCAGAAGTTAATTAATATCTTGATGTATTACCTGATTCTTTTTTCCTGACAGTTTCTTTCAAAGCTTAGTTTCATTCACAATATGTAAGCAATATTGTATCCTCCTTGTTCCACTTAATGTAAGATAAGCATTGTTCATGTTGCTATATGATTTTCAGATCTTTCAATGATTGTATAATATTCCATTTGCTTAATTTGCATAATTTACCATATGCATGGGCATTTGGGCTATTTCTCCATTTCTTTTTTTTTTTTTTAAAGATTTTTTATTTATTTATTTATTAGACAGAGATAGAGACAGCCAGCGAGAGAGGGAACACAAGCAGGGGGAGTGGGAGAGGAAGAAGCAGGCTCATAGCTGAGGAGCCTGACATGGGGCTCGATCCCATAACGCCGGGATCACGCCCTGAGCTGAAGGCAGACGCTTAACCGCTGTGCCACCCAGGCGCCCCCTCCATTTCTTATTTTTATATTGATGCTAGGATAATTCTTTGAATTGGCATATTGATCACATTAGACTTGATTTTTAATGAATGAAATTAGAAGCTGCAGACCCAATTTAGGAGGCCATCTACTGGGCCGGTAGTGAAAATGACCAGAACAAGCCAGATTGCACTGGAACAAGAAGCAGAACTTGGTGTTAGATTAGTTATGAGGAAAGAGTAATTGGAAAAATGGGTGTCTAAATCTGAATGGGAGCCTTCGTATTGCTTTTGGCTGTAAGTTGAGATGCCACCTTCAACCATCCGATACTCTGCATCACGTTGCTAGTTGTGATGCCCTCTTCCAGTAGAATTTTACATGGTGGAACCTATTCTTTAATAAGCATAACAACAAATTACCTAATCCAGGAGTCTGGCTTTAGCATTCGAGTGAGCTCTTCTTCTGCTTTGAAATGTGAAGTTCAGGTCCTCACAGTGATCTCCTGACGGTCTCATGTTTTCTGTTCTATTAAATGGCTCACCACCCAGGACCAGAATTCACTCACCTTGTCACATGGCTGCGTGGTGTCCTCAGCCTCTCCAAAGTCAACACTTTGATAGGCTTATTTTAATTGTATAAAAATTACCTATGGCCATAATAGAAATTTCAGAAACTACAGATTAGCAAAAGAAAAAAACGTTAAGATCACTCATAGTCACACTATTCAGAGATGCTCTCTCAAGAGTATTTTGTAGGCATAGACATTGAGTCTTTTTTTCTATTCATACATGTTAATAATTTCCTCAGTTCTAAGGTGTGTCCTCCCTAATGTTTTTGCATTTTTAGCTCTGAGTGCATTGTATAATCAGTCTGTACATTTATGTGGGGGGTACTGTAAAGGACAGACAAAAGCCCAGTACCCCTGGGTATAGGCCTAATGCTAGCCTTATTACTTTCAACAAGTTCCTGAACTTCTCTATACTCCCTGTCCCACATCTGTACAAATGAAGCCGGTCACAATCACGGTCTCACTGGTGTTTGGAAGGGCTGAAGGAAATTACTCACAACAGGATGCCTGGTGAACAGTATTAATGTGGTAGTGATTTGTGGGGAGGGGTTTCTGAAAACATATTATTAAAGTAGTAATGCATCTTAAAATTGTTGGGAACTTAAAAAAAATACAGTTCCTCTTTGTGTGTGAGATGTGTGTATTATATATATCATTTTTTCTTAAGCAAAAGTAGGATCCTGTTGTTTTATAGTTTTTTTTAATACAATGACCATTTCCCATGGCAAAATTTTGTCTACAGAAATTTATTTTTACAAGATTTTACAAGATTTATTTGAGAGACAGAGAGAAAGAGAGTGAGCAGGGGGAGGGGCAGAAGGAGAGACAGAATCCTAAGTAGACCCGGAGCTGAGCTTGAAGCCCAAAGCAGGGCTCGATCCCACAACCCCAAGATCATGACCAGCGCCGAAATCAAGAGTCAGAGGCTCAACCAACTGAGCCACCCAGGCTCCCCTTGTCTGCAGAAATGTTAATGGCAACAAAGTATTCCATTATGTAAATGAATCATAATTTAACCAGACTTCACTCAGTAAGCATTTCAGTTGTGTTTTTCACTGTGTAAGCAGCTGTGAAAGAGATCCTTATGACCGTAACACTGATACAGCTTATGTTATGAAGTGTCTTATATGCTAAGTAACTAAAGAGACTTTGCGTTACCATGATCATAGACTTTTCTTAGCAGTTGAAAAGAAGAATTTATTGTGAATTGTGTGACTTGCTGAATAGTTTATTTCAGAGCAGTTGCTCTCTCTCTCTCTCTCTTTTTTTTTTTTAATGCAGTTATAAGTAATCCTTTCTGTTTTCAAGGAATGACAGCTCGGTCTGGTACAGATGTAGATGCAGCAAACCTCCGGGAAACATTCACGAACTTGAAATATGAAGTCAGGAATAAAAATGATCTCACGCGCGAAGAAATTTTGGAATTAATGGACAGTGGTAAGAAATAATTAAAAGAGTGACCTACCTTCATTGTCCCATTTCATATTATGGGGTAGCTGTCATTATAATAATAAAGCACAGGAACCATGGCACCATACTCTATATAATCCCACATGTTATATACATAAGATAAAAGTTATTCATGCCATGTCCCTAACGTGGTTTGAGGTATGCTGACTGCCCCACGTTGGGTTTCGATGATCTCTCAGTTCTGTCCTCAAACTTCTTCATCTTTCTCCTGTATAGTTTAATAGGAGATTGATTGGTGAGTGAAGTTGTGTTGGTTTTTGTCTGTTTATTTTCCTTACTTGTAAACATTTTTCCAGTCTCTAAAGAAGATCATAGCAAAAGGAGCAGTTTTGTTTGTGTGCTTCTAAGCCATGGGGATGAAGGAATAATTTTTGGAACAAATGGACCTGTTGACCTGAAAAAATTAACAGGTTTCTTCAGAGGGGATTACTGTCGAAGTCTGACTGGAAAACCCAAACTTTTCATTATTCAGGTAATCTAGAACTAAACAACTTGGTTATTAAGGATTAATTGGATTAATTTACTCATTTGTGGATTAGCCAATGGATTTATTTTTTTCCCCTGAAGCTACTCAACTACTGTAACTTTTTTATTCATTTAAACTACCAGTTACAAGATATAGAATAAAGGTTCATTTTAGATTTGTATCAAAAAGATTCCTCATTTTAACATCCATTTTTACACAGACTTTACATTTCTTAGAAATAACAGTTATGTGAATACACCCATACGGTTTTTAATAAATTTTTTTTTTAAGTAGTCTCCACACTTAGTGTGGAGCCCAGCACGGGGCTTGAACTCACATCCCTGAGGTCAAGACCTGAGCTGAGGGGCGCCTGGGTGGCACAGCGGTTAAGCGTCTGCCTTCGGCTCAGGGCGTGATCCCGGCGTTATGGGTTCGAGCCCCACATCAGGCTCCTCTGCTATGAGCCTGCTTCTTCCTCTCCCACTCCCCCTGCTTGTGTTCCCTCTCTCGCTGGCTGTCTCTATCTCTGTCAAATAAATAAATAAAATCTTTAAAAAAAAAAAAAAAAGACCTGAGCTGAGATCGAGAGTCAGACGCTTAACCGAATGAGCCAGGGCCCTTAAATGCTTATCTTCTAACCACTAGGCCTGCCGAGGCACAGAACTGGACTGCGGTATTGAGACGGACAGCGGAGCAGAGGACGACATGGCCTGTCAGAAAATACCAGTCGAAGCAGACTTCTTGTATGCCTATTCTACAGCCCCTGGTAAGACAGTTACCAATAACGAACGTTACCTAAACACAAAGCATGTGTTCCAAAGGCTGTCAAGATTTTGATATTCATAAACAGCTAACGGCTCTGTGTTTTAGGAACCTTAACAACAGAGAAATGTCAGAAAGTTGTCTTTACCAAAGTTTGGCTGGAAAATATGCATTTATAAGAAAATGGGAGGAGGGGGTAAGCGGATGATGGGTAATTAGGAGGGCACGTGTGGTGATGAGCACTGGGTCTCATACACAACTAATGAATCGTTGAACACTACATCAAAAACTAATGATGTACTATATACTGGCTCACTGAACATAATAAAAACAAAATAAGAAAGCATACTTCCACAGTGTCATTCATGAACTTAATGCCAGATAGGATACTGTATTGTAATCTAGAGTAATGAATTGGAATCTTGTGATACGGTACCATATGGGCTGTACTGTCATATGCATGGTAATCAGCAGAGCTTTGCCTACCTTCTTAGAATAGGAGAGAGGTATGTTTTCCAGGAATTCTTTGGAAGATAGGAAATAATAAAGATAAAACTGAATAGTGTGTGAGAGGGTAAAGTAGAACGAGGGAAAAGAAAGAGGTTATTCCACGTTTTTGTGGTTGTGTTGTAGCTGTCCTCCTATAAATAACATTGATTGATCGTGCACTTTATTAAACAACTAATTCAGGGTGTCACAGAGTTTGGAAATAGAGGACAAATGTATTTTTAAACAGTGTTACATTTTTAAATATGCTCAGTGATTTCTTTTTAACCTCAAGACATCTTTCCAGGTAAAGTACTTCCAAATTAGAAGCAATAGATTCAAGAGTTAATCGGAAAAAAGCACAATGAAAACATTGTGTTCCCTTTTTTGGAGTTTTTGAATCCTCTGTAATGTCTTTATCATACTGTATTCAGACGCCTTGTAGACAAATTTAGGACATGAAAATGCGTGTGCATACATAAGCAATTGATTGCTTGGATGAATCAATGATCTGATGGCAACACCACGCTCCTTACAACGGTGCTTCTTGTACGTTTGCCTCTGCATCTTTTGCGTGTTTCCCTCTTCGTCCCTGTGAGGAGGGAAACCCAGACAAGAGAGCTCACCATCGTTCGGGGGGAAGGTAGTCCACACTCTTTCCCTTGCCAAAAATAGAGGTGTATGCACAACACCCCCCCACACCTCCAGCATCATCTCCCCTGAAACGAGAGGTGTTGTTTATTTCCTTTTTATGGCGCTTGTGGAAGTTTGTGCTGGTTTTTACCTTAATGATTACGGAATCATCTATAAAATCAGATACTCACAGTACTTTGGTTGTATTCCACCTTGTAGGTTACTATTCATGGCGAAATTCGAAGGACGGATCCTGGTTCATCCAGTCGCTTTGTACGATGCTGAAACTGTATGCTCACAAGCTTGAGTTTATGCACATTCTTACCCGGGTTAACCGGAAGGTAGCCACAGAATTTGAATCCTTCTCTCTTGACTCTGCTTTTCATGGAAAGAAACAGATTCCGTGTATTGTGTCGATGCTCACAAAAGAACTGTATCTTTATCACTAAAGATGGATGGGTTTTTGGGGTTTTTTTTGTTTTTTTAGTTCGTATACCAAGTGAGGAAATGGTTTAACCGATCCTGTATTTTCCTCTCATTTAAATCTAATTGAATACTTCACGTGGTACTTTGGAACCTGCTACTTTCATAGCAATAGAACCACGAGGCTACCTCACACTCAGAATCAGGTAGTCAAAATCGAATTTAATTAGGAATAAATAAAAATGGATAGTGGTACAATCGTTGTGAGAGGAAGTGTTTCTAACTTAACTGCCCTGATAATTAGCAAGTTTTAGTGATGCTGTTATGAATTTTTAAGTAATCATGGAAGAAGAAGTTAAACACTGTAGTTATGAATTTCACTGATCTTGATATGCTCTCATATGAGAGTATGTACTCTGGCTTTTGTCAAACTACAGATACGATGATGGGAATAATGTACCCTAGAATGTGGGGCTCTGCGGGCACGGTCAAAGTCTTAAAGACCTACCTTGATTTTAGAATCAGGTTTTGGAGATGAGTCAACTGTATTTCTTGATCATTCATCTGAACGCATGGTTTTGTGATGTTTGGCCCAAGCATGTCTTTGTTGCAAAAAGTCATGTTTAGTATTGAAAAAGAAACTAAATATTTTGCCAGAGGAAGTGTGAGCAAATCCCATTGACTCTTGCGCGGCATTTAGCTACATGCAAGGTTAACGGAGGGAGGCAGAGTGAGAACTGCAAGGTGCTAAAACACAGCTCATCCACCAGCATCCGGATCCTGTCCTTTGTGCCTGAGCCAATCTGTCGAGCTTCACATACCAGCAAATATGTGAAGAGCTTTTATGTAAAAACCTCAAAACTGTTGATCACGCTGATAGCTGCATGAATTGAAGACATTCTACAGGAACATACTAAAATACAACTTACATAATAGCCAATGGAATGCCACGAAGAAACAATAAATCAATCAGCTGGGCACTCCATCATCAGGAGATGGTTTGAGCCTGAGCAGAGACATGGCGGGCTCGGCCAGTGTGATGAGGGCAGAGCTCTAGACCAGCTTTTTGGAAAAAGCACCGCTAGCTAGTTTCTCATCTGGATGGGTGTGTGTGGAGGATGCCCCTCAAGGCAGGAATCTCCAAGAAAGCTAAACAAATCAGAAATTTCCGAGATGGAAATTTTCCAAAGAGCTGAAAGTCACAACAGATACCATAGCACATTTTATGGTACAGTTTTTAAGCATGTTAAGTTATTTTCTGTTGAAGTTTATGGTCAAAGGTACAAAAAATGATAGTTATAATGATGTACTGTTCACTAAATGAGAGGCCCGTGGCACCCAGGACCTTAGAAATCACCAGTCTCCCCCCTCCTCTGGCGCATGGGGAACAGCCCCCGCCAGGGGGCCAGCCCATAGGCCTCCTCACTCCGGCAGTCCCTGAGCCCTTGCTGCATCCTGGGGCCTCACGGGTTTTGCAGTCTGACATTTCATGTCAGCTATCTTTTGCTCAAAGAAAAAAACTCACATTCATAAGTGACCACTCTTTGTTTCACCTTTGGAACTTTTTCTAAGTAAATGAGGCATGTAATGGTATCTTGAGATGTGTTCCTGTGTGACTATTTTGTAAACTTTTGGTATGCATTTTTATTTCAAAATACAAATTTTAACTTAAAATTACCAACATGTTCAAGTTTTTGTTGTTCTCGTTTCTGATGTCGTTCTACTAACTTTAGTTAAAAATGGTTTTAACCAAGAGCTGGAGCTTGATTTGGAACCACCAAAGAGGGTTCAGCAGGACCTTGTAATCAAATATTTTGAGATGGTGGCAAATTACTGAATAGGATAAGCGGAGCTCTCTTCTTCCCAGGCCCTGTCACTGGGGCCCTGTTCCTAAGATAACCATGACGCCCAGAAGGATAGCAGGTCTGCAGAGATCACAGTCCCTAAGTATGATCATGTTTTTGTTTGTTTCCTTGCTTTGCAGAATGGTAACAGAGTATTAAGGATAATGCTGAAGGACAACATTTTCTATCACATACATTTTCAATAGGGCTAATAGAAGGGGAAAAAGAGCTCAGGGGACATGCATGTCAAACCACTGATGTCACTGGTGGCCACTTCTGGGGAAGTATTCCCTTATTTCATGCACTTAGAAAAGGAATATAACAAAGTGCAAACATGTGCAGCTTTAAATTCCTTCCAGTGTTTCCATAACGAACATGGAATACTTTTTAAGTCAGAAAACTAAATTAAATGATCCGAACTGCGAATAGGGGGATTCCTGTTTCCAAGGAATAGAGGATGGCATGAATAACTTTTTTAAGACTTTTTAAAGTGATAGTTCTGTAATGGGTTGAGAAAACCAGCCCATTCTAATCTCCCTACTATCTAAAGAAGTTGTAGATATTAAAAAGGAAAAAAAAACAGCAATTGAGTAGAAAAATGGACCAAGGGCATGAACACAGTTCACAGAAAAGGAAAGACCAAATGTCCCTAACACTCGGGTAAAGAGCTTAATCTCCGTCATAATAAGAGAAAAGTAAATTAAACTTAAGGTATCATCTGTCTTCTATCAGATTGACAGGTGTCCCGGAATTAGCTACCATTTCTATGGCCAACACAACAACGAAATACCTCCTCCCACTGGTTGGATTGCAAAATGGTATTATTCCCTGTGGAGGAGAATCTGGCAATACTTATCAAATTATTTACTCTTTGAAGGAGTAATCTTCATTTCTTTTTTTTTTTTTTTAAAGATTTTATTTATTTGACAGAGATAGAGACAGCCAGCGAGAGAGGGAACACAAGCAGGGGGAGTGGGAGAGGAAGAAGCAGGCTCACAGCAGAGGAGCCTGACGTGGGGCTCAAACCCATAACGCCGGGATCACGCCCTGAGCCGAAGGCAGACGCCCAACCACTGTGCCACCCAGGCGCCCCGTAATCTTCATTTCTTGAAACTCAAGCCATACATCTGTACATATACAAAATTTTAGGCACAATTAGTCATTGCAACATTGTTTTCATGGTTAAAAAAAATGGCAGTGACCCATCTGTAAAGAAGGCAAGTTAAATACACTGTGATACGTCCACATCACGGAACATGATTTGCTGTAAAAGAGTGAGGAGGAGCCTGCTCAACTGATAGGTAAAAATCTCCCCCATGTATGATTAAGTAGAAAAGGATGAAACAGAACACTATAAACAATATGCTGTATTTTGTGTAAAAAGGGAGGAGGGAGATAAGAATGTGCATTTGCATAAAGAAAGAGCAGAAGGGTAAAAAAAGAAAAGAGATGGAGAAGGAGAAGAAGAAGGAAGGAGGAAGAAGAAGAAAAGGAGGAGGAGGAAGGAGAAGAAGAAAAATGTAAATGGTGGATGGGGATGGAAGTGAGATTTCACATGGGTTCACTTTTCTAGATGACTTTAACTTTTTGGAACCATGTCAGTGGTTCAACCTGTGTCGACTGAGAAAAGCAGAACTGAATCAAACAAACATACTTATTTTGGGTCTCAGAATGGCAATTTGGGAGCACAGATTCAGGAAGGAACCCAAATTTTGACCCACTAGGGAACAGAAGTCAGGGCTTACTAAAGGCAAAAAGGAATGCTTGTCTATGTTGTTGCAAAGAATTTGGATTAGTGTAGGCAACAGAAAACTAGTCTTGGCTAACTATAGTAGCTTGCGAAGGCTATCACTGAGCAAAAGTTCATTCCTATACCAAATTGCAGGTGTTCATGCAGAATCCTGGGAATATATGCTGTTTGGCCCAGTGCAAGTCCATGGTTCCACCGTGTGAGGAGTGCACATAAGGCCCACCTTAATGGCCTCCCAGCTCCATTTTAAAACCCGTCTATATAAATGACTCCTTTTTATTGTACCTTTCAAGACTTGAACAATGAAATTAGATCAAGGGGAGGTGGAAGGAGCACAGAACTCTCCCAATGATGAGAACACGGATTGTACATGATGAGTACAGAGGGGAAGGGTGGAGAGGGTAACATACATATCCGAAAGCCATGTTATGTGATTTTGTTTAGCTTATTAACTTTCTTCTTTGTCTCAACTTCTGTAGGTATTAATTGAGAAATCATAACATACTTCTCAGGGTTTTGTTGTTGAAGGAACAAACTAGAGTATTAGTTTCTTGATTGATTTTTCTACTTGTTTCATCCTTATCCTTTACAATATGATTATATGTAATTATCACAAGGTAAGCAGGCCAACAAATATCCACAAAAGAATTTTCACGCCCAGAATCTCTACCTTTTACTATCCTGATAATGAAAAGACCTAACAAGTACCATATGATTTCACTCGTATGTGGAATTTAAGAAACAAAACAAAGGAACAGAGGAAAACAAAAACAAAAACAAAAACAGACTCTTGACTACAGAGAACAAACTGGTGGTTCCCAGTGGGGAGGGGTTGGGGGGTAAGGGAAATGGGTGAAGGGGATTAGAAAACACTTACGATGAGCGCTGAGTAATGTATAGACTTGTTGAATCACTATATTGTACACCTGAAACTAATGTAACACTGTATGTTAATAATCCTGGAATTAAAATTCAAAAAAAAGATAACGAAATGACTGAAGAACTGAAATGTTTAGGAATCTTCAGAAGAGGCAAGCATCTCCCTTTCAATAACATGTTTTTGCCAAATTTAAACTCAGTACCAAAGCTATTAAGGAGCATGTCTGAGCTGAAAGAGTCCATTGTCTAATCTGCTCCTAGTGCTTTGGTTTTATGTGACTTAAATACAAGCTCAGGGACCTGACAGCCCTTCCTTCGAGGGAAGCGTGCTTGGCCTGCGTGTTGAACGCTAATTCACTGATTTTACTGAAGAATTTCCAAAAACCCGTTTCTGCCTGGCAGGTTGAAGGAGCGTTAAGAGGACCATGGTGGTTGGAGAAGAGTCAACAAGGTGGGGAGTAGATGAGGTCAAGAATGGCCTTGCAGGTGCTTTGTCTAGAGAGGCTCCCCAGGGGGAACGCCTGTGGAAAGAGGAAGCTCCAACATTTGAACCCCCAGGAAAGGAGACAAAGGACCTCCCAAGTCAAAGATGGGAAAACCCTATAGGCTGAGAAAGCCACGGGAAGAAACTTTCCAGAGGAAATGTGACAAACCACTGAGAATTCAGAGAGAAAAAAAAAAGATTTTAAATACTCATTGGATTTGTGACGACAGCAGGTTTTGTAGGTGATCCCAACAAAGGGGACTCTGCAAATACTGAGGCAGAATCCAGCTTAGAGCGGATTGATTCATTAGTGGAAAGTCAAGAAACAACAAGTATAAGAAACTTGAGAAATTGGCTTTGAAGGACAGGGAGAGAGAGAGGGGAGTAGCTAGAGCAGGAAGTGAGCGAGGGTAAATCGAAGCATGATTGTGAGGAAGAGGAAAGGAGACTTCTTTTTAAACGGGGAAAGTGTGAGGCTGGGTGCTAATGAAGCTGGCTTTCCGGTTTGGTGGCAGGATGTCTGTTCCGTTATAAGCGCCTCTAGATGTTCTATGAAATAGAAGACAAGGTCTCTGCTCGAAGGTAGGGAGTGGCGTCAAGGACAGTTTGAAACCGTCATTGTCAAGAGTGGGAGAGGGAGTTGACCAGAGAAGCTTGGTGAGGTCGCTGGGCAAGCTGAGGGTCCCCTTCACACCAGTGATTATGAATCAGTTCACGGTGGCACCAGCCTGCCCCGCGGGGAGATTCTAGATAGTTACACTCAGCTGCTTGGGTATAGGCGTCGGTTGGCTTGCCCACATTTATTGAAAAAAAAAATACAGAGGATTCAGGATGCTGAAAAACGAGTTACTGAATGGATGAACCATGGAATCTTAGCTGGCTAGAGAAGGCAATGAAGACAGAAGGGGGATGAATGTAGGGAATAAGAGGAGAGGTCCAGAGCTTGATGGTCCTGATACACTTGGATATCCACCGTAGTGCCAGTAACGGACTAAATGATGAGAGATTGTGGTCCGAGAACGGGTGGAAGGTGGGGCAAATCTGATCCCTAAAAAGATGTGACTGAATAGAAGGAAGAAGTAGCTTGACACAGCCATTTTGGAAATAAGGTCATGAAACTAAGAGGTGAGAGTGTCCGGTATGTCCCCATGCATGTGAGCACTGGTTTGCTGAAATGAGATTCAATGTGAGGGAGTATGGTAATAAGATAATGTCAAAAAATCTAGTTGTGGGGCACCTGGGTGGCACAGCGGTTAAGCGTCTGCCTTCGGCTCAGGGCGTGATCCCGGCGTTATGGGATCGAGCCCCGCATCAGGCTCCTCTGCTGTGAGCCTGCTTCTTCCTCTCCCACTCCCCCTGCTTGTGTTCCCTCTCTCGCTGGCTGTGTCCATCTCTGTCGAATAAATGAATAAAATCTTTAAAAAAAAAATCTAGTTGTGTTTACAACTTTTGATTTTATGGAATTAAAAATATCCAACTTTTGTTTTTGCCAAATAAGAACATTTTTTAGAATACCACCTATTATCACCATTATTCATTTTTTTAAAAAGACGCTTTAACTCCCCCTTCTCATTTCCCCTTCCACCTCCAAATAAAGGAAGACATAATCTCAGATTAAAGGACCAATACGTCCCAAGAAAAGGTGGTGTGCTTATTATATACACACGTACAAACACATTCTACTATCTTCACTTTTCTCAGTTTGCCAGGATCAAACTTGCTGCAGGTTGAAATGGTCCAGGTGATACTGTGATTTATAATAAGAAATAGATGTTTGTTCTTCATCCCTGTTCTGACACAGAGCTCCTAAAAACCTTGGAATTTCCTAAATGGTAAGAGAGATAGAGGTGCCTTTTATATATCAATGAGATGACTTTTGGAAAGTAGACAGGTAACCTAAGGATGGGGGCTGGTTGCCAGGGGAACCATGTGATGAGAAGGTTGGAACTTTCAGCTTCCCCCTCCTCTGCCTGACCCCTGGGGAGGGGAGTGGAGCTGCAGGTTGAGTTCAATCACCAATAGCCAGTGATTTAATCAACTACGCCTATGTAATAAAGCCTCCATAAAAACCCACGAGAACTGGGTTCAGAGAGTTTCCAGGTTGGTGAGCTCTGCACCCCTTCCCCATACCTTGTCCTATGCATCTCTTCCGTCTGGCTGTTTCTGAGTTATATCCTTTTATGATAAACTGGTAATCTAGTAAATAAAATGCTTCTCGGGTTCTGTGAGGCACTCTAGCTAATTAATGGAACCCATTAGAAGGGGATCCCATTAAGGGCACCCATAAGGGGATCATTGGAACCTCTGATTTATAGACTGTCATCAGAAGCACAGGTGACAATCTGAACTTACAATTGGCATCTGGGGGGTGGGGGGTGGCGGTCTTGCAGGACCGAGCCCTTACCCTGTGCCTTCTGACACTCTCTCCAGGTAGATAGTGTCAGAATCAAGCTGGATTGGAAGACACCTTGGGGGTGTCCAAGAATTGCTTGGCAGGGGAAAAAACCATACATGTTGAAACTGGTATCAGAATCTGAATCTTTGATGTAGCATTTGAGAAAGGCTACTCTTACTCTAGTCCAATAAAATTCTATTTGCCACCTGAAATAAATTGGTACTCTTAAACATGTCCTTCCTTGATGAGACTTGAGCAGTGAGAAGTGGCAGTGACTAGAAATGGCCCAGAACTGTCTTTTAACAGAAATCTTGTGACCAAAGACCCTCCTTGTACACTGTTATTATATCATCATCATTAGCAATTTGCCAGAACTTTTCATAGATAAAATAAAAGATTCCAATTTAAGTCTTCATTTCTTTTCAGATTTATCTAACTTTTCAGTTGATCCTGAGCAAGAGAAAAAAGTGAACGTTGCTGTGGGAGGATCTGTCAGGCCATTGCATAGATGATGAGGAAATAAGGGTAGATGCAAATCAAATGCAACCACACGTGGCTGTTAGGAAGGAGGATATTTGGGTCCCAGTCTTACTAGGCCCCTAATAGTAGAGTGATTGTGGCCAAATTACAGTTTGTTTCATAGTGTCCACAGGCGTAAAGTCAGGGGGTTTCTAAAGACTCTTCCAGTGCTCACATCATATGTAAAAGTAAGTGGTACGTTGAGCATGTCTGGAGAGAGCTCACAATCTTTCAAACTTCGCATGCCTCACAATCACCACATGAAAAAGAAAATATCAGAACTCCATGCTTGGAGATCCTGCTTCAGGAGGTCAAGGACGATGGGGACCAGGAATCTCCATGTTCAACAGGCCCTTTGGGTGATCCTTGCATCTTTGTTTCTAGGATCACATTTGGATTTTTTGTTTCTTTTTTTATAATAATTTTTTATTATGTTACGTTAGTCACCATACAGTACATCCTTAGTTTTTGATGTGATGTTCCATGATTCATTATTTGCGTTTAACACCCAGTGCACCATGCAATGCTCTCCTCAATACCCATCACCGGCCTATCCCAGTCCCCCACCTCCTTCCCCTCTGAAGCCCTCAGTTTGTTTCCCAGAGTCCACAGTCTCTCATGGTTCATTCCTTCTGTTTACCCCCCCTTTCTTCTTCCCTTCCTTCTCCTACCGATCTTCCTGCTATTTCTTATGTTCCATAAATGAGTGAAACCATATGATAATTCTCTTTCTCTGCTTGACTTATTTCACTTAGCATAATCTCCTCCAGTCCCATCCATGTTGCTGCAAATGTTGGGTAATCATTCTTTCTGATAGCTGAGTAATATCCCATTGCATATATGGACCACATATTCTTAATCCAGTCATCTGTTGAAGGGCATCTCGGCTCCTTCCAGTTTAGCTATTGTGGACAATGCTGCTATCAACACTGGGGTGCATATGGCCCTTCTCTTCACTACGTCTGTATCTTTGGGGTAAATACTCAGTAGTGCAATTGCTGGATCATGGGGTAGCTCTATTTTTAACTTTTTAAGGGACGTCCACACTGTTTTCCAAAGTGGCTGTACCAACTTGCATTCCCATCAACAGTGTAAGAGGGATCCCCTTTCTCCACATCCTCTCCAACATTTGCTGTTTCTTGCCTT
>NC_048235.1:13226416-13282972 GCF_002007445.2 Ailuropoda melanoleuca | reverse complement strand
ATATGATCTATCACACTGATCGATTTGTGAATGTTGAACCACCCTTGCATCCCAGGGATGAATCCCACTTGGTCATGATGGATAATCCTTTTAATGTACTGTTGGATCCTATTAGCTAGGATCTTGTTGAGAATTTTGGCATCCATATTCATCAGGGATATGGGTCTGTAATTTTCCTTTTTGATGGGGTCTTTGCCTGGTTTGGGGATCAAGGTAATACTGGCCTCATAGAATGAGTTTGGTAGTTTTCCTTCTCTTTCTATTTTTTGAAACAGCTTCAGGAGAATAGGTATTATTTCTTCTTTCAATGTTTGGTAGAATTCCCTGAGGGTTCCGTCAGGCCCTGGACTCTTGTTTTTGGGGAGGTTTTTGATCACTGCTTCAATCTCCTCATAATTAATCAGTCTGTTTAAATAATTTCTTCCTGTTTCAGTCTTGGTAGTTTCCAGGTTTCCAGGAAGGCATCCGTTTCTTCCAGGTTGCTTAATTTATTGGCATAAAGCTGTTGATTAAAGTTTCTAAGGATCCTTCCTATTTCATTGGTGTTGGTCGTGATCTCTCCCCTTTCATTCATAATTTTATTAATTTGGGTCCTTTCTCTATTTTTTTTTTAATAAGTCTGACCAGTGGCTTACCGATCTTATTTATTCTTTCAAAGAGCCAGCTTCTAGTTCTGGTGATCTGCTCTACTGTGTTCCTGGTTTCTAATTCATTGATCTTTGCTCTAATCTTCATCACCTGCCTTCTCGTGCGTGGGTTAGGCCTGTTCTTCTGTTCCAGCTCCAGCTTCGTGAGAATATAAAAACTGAATTTTAGATTTTTCTATTCTTTTGAGTGAGTCTTGCATGGCTATGTATTTTCCCCTTAGGACTGCCTTTGCAGTGTCTCATAGGTTTTGGACTGATGTGTTTTCATTTTCGTTGGTCTCCAAAAATTGTTTAATCTCCTTCTTAATTCCCTGGTTTACCCAATCATTCTTGAGCAGGATGGTTCTTAGTTTCCAAGTGTTTGAGTTTCTTCCAAATTTTTCCTTGTGATTGAGTTCCAGTTTCAAAGCCTTGTGGTCTGAGAATATGCAGGGAATAATCTCAGTCTTTTGGTATCGGTTGAGACCTGTTTTGTGACCCAGTATATGGTCTATTCTGGAGAAAGTTCCATGTGCATTCGAAAAGAATGAATATTCTGTTGTTCTGGGGTGCAGTGTTGTGTATATATCTATGAGGTCCATCTGGTCCAGTATGTCATTCAAAGCTCTTGTTTCTTTGTTGATTTTCTGCTTAGGTGATCTGTCTATTGATGAGAGTGGAATGTTGAGGTTCCCTACTATTAACATATTATTATCTATATGTCTCTTTACTCTGGTTAAGAGTTGGCTTGTGTATCTAGCTGCTCCCCTGTTGGGGGCATAGATATTTATAATTGTCATATCCACTTGTTGGATACATCCTTTAAGAATAATATAGTGTCCTTCTGTATCCCTAACTACAGTCTTTAGTTTAAAATCTAATCTGTCTGATATGAAAATTGCTACCCCAGCTTTCTTTTGAGGTCCATTGGCATGAAAAATGGTTTTCCATCCCTTCACTTTCAGTCTGGATGTATCTTTAGGTTCAAGATGAGTCTCTTGTAGACAGCAAATGGATGGGTCATGTCTTTTTATCCAATCTGCAACCCTGTGGCATTTTATGGGAGCATTTAGGTCATTCACATTGAGAGCGATTATTGAGAGAGATGATTTTAATGATGTCATGTTGCCTGTGAAGTCTTTGTTTCTATAGATTGTAAATTTCTGTTCTGTATCACTCTTGGGGTCTTTTTATTTTTATAGAACCCCCCTTAATATCTCTTGTAGGGCTGGCTTAGTGGTCACATATTCTTTCAGTTTCTGTTGGTCTTGGAAGGTCCTTGTCTCTCCATCAATTCTGAATGACAGCCTTGCTGGATAAAGGATTCTTGTCTACATGTTCTTCTCAGTTAGAACTTTGAAATATCTTGCCAACCTTTCCTAGCTTGCCAGGTCTCTATAGACAGGTCTGACGTTATTCTGAAGTTCCTCCCTCTGTACATAAGGATTTTCTTCCCCCTGGCCGCTTTCAAGAATTTATCCTTGGATCTAATATTTGTGAATTGCACTATGATGTGACGTCGTGTAGGTCTGTTCTCATTGATCTTGGGAGGGGTCCTCTCTGCCTCTTGGACACGAATGCTTGTTTCCTTTGCCAGATTAGGGAAGTTCTCAGCTACAATTTGTTCAAATATCTCTGCTAGACCTCCCTCTTTCTCCACCACCTCGGGAATGCCGATGATTCTGACATTGGAACGTTTCATTGAGTCAGTAATCTCCCATAATATACATTCTTGAGAATGGATTTTTTTGAGCCAACTTTCCATTTTTACTTTCTCTTCCACCATCCCCTCCTCCAATTCACTAATTCGTTCTTCTGCCTCATTTACTCTGGCCGTCAGAGCGTTTAGTTTAGGCTGCATTTGATTCATAGCATTTTTAATTTCTGCCAGATTCACTCTCATTTCCACCCTTAGAGATTCTATATTCTCGTTAATATTTTCGTTAATATTTTTTCAAGCCTACACAATCTTGACCATTGTTATTCTGAACTCCATTTCTGACAATTTGTTTATATCCATATCTATCAGTTCTGTGGCAGAGGCCATAGTCTCTGTGTCCTTTCTTTGCTGAGGGTTCCTCCTCTTCGTTATTCTGATGAGGAGAGGTTGGGGGGATGCACAGAGCCCAAATTATTGACCAGGACCCAGGCAGTGTGCATTTGTTTTATAGGGACATTAGGGATGTGGGCTTCTTGATTTTTCAGCCTGCCTTCTGGGGGAGAGGCCTGCCGCACTGATACTCAGGCAACCCTGTTTGGGTAGAGTTGCCCTGTCCCCTGCGATGGGGGATGGGGATGGGCACAATGTGAGCTGGTATTTCCGGGCTTTTGTTCTCTGGCGGCTTTCCCTGGCGGTTTTCTGTGGCTCTTCTGAGAGTCAGAGCCGCAATGGCTGAATCCCAGCCTCTGTCTCAGAACAGAGAGATCGCAGTCCGCTCTCCACTGAGCTCTCCTGGCCACTTTAACTCTGTTTCTGTCAGTTCTGCTAAACCCTTCAGCGTCCTGGGATGTGCGCCCCACAGCTGCTTTCCCAGCCCTCGCTTCCAGGGCCGGCACATCTCTGTCTTTTGTGCTTCTAACACCGCCAGCCACCCCCGGTTCCCAAGCACACTCCCAAGTTCCCTGTTTCAGTGTGGTTCGCGCGCACTCCAGAGGGCTGGTTTTCAGTCTCATCGCGCGCACACCCCCAAGTTCCTGGTATCCGTCCAGTCTCAGTGAGCGCTCCGGAGCTCCAGTTTTCAGTCTGGTAGCACGCGTATTCCCAGGGTCGCGGTCTCAGTCTGCTTTCTTATGGGTGCTGGTCCGCAAGTCTGGTCCGAGAGTCCGCCCGCTCCCCAGTGCAAGAGGCTACTGCTTCCCGGTGCCCAAGGGGGGGGGGCTCCCTCCCCCTTCTGTTTATCTTCCGATATCCGTGTGCGGATTCACAGCTCCCTGCTTTGTACCTCAATACTCAGCTCTGGAGATGTTCGTTTGTAGAGATCCACATATATATTCCTACATCTCGGGCTGATTTCGTGGGCATTCAGGATGGTCTGGTAGATATCCAGCTTGATTCAGGGGACCAGCTGAAAAAAGGGTCCCCTACTCCACCATCTTCCCCCCCCCCCAGGATCACATTTGGAGAAACACTATTGAGGGCCTATTTAATCATCTTTGGTCTTACCCATGAACCAAATGAGAGGAAAATCTTGGCCAACACCTGTTCTGCTATTTCTTCTCTCAACTCAGGTTTGGACTTAAGACTTTTATCTCCCTTTCTCTCCTACTCTCAAGTTGTATATGGAAGTTCTGTGACTAAGAATTCATAACAGTACCTGTGGGCAGTGTAGGCAGTGATCTTTCTCACTAGCTAAAAATAGCCAGAACAGAAGCAGCGTGGTAAAGATGGATGGACAGCAGAAGAGGCCATGGCAGGAGAGGGGAAAGGTGATCTGGGTTTGGAGGCTCAGAAGATGGTGGCGAGCCAGGGAAGAAACAAAACTTAATATTCTGTAACATATCCATATCTAACGCTATCTAACAATCTTCTAAAGAAGTAAGTATCTTACAATATTTCCAGATCCTATTGTTCAATTATAGTATTTATTTCTAGGCCTTCAAGTTTTTCAAGACTTTTTACCATGTTTAAAGTTTAAGAAAACTTGATACTTCTCAAAACCTTAGTGTGTGTGTGTGTGTGTGTATTTGTTGTTGTTTGTTTCCAATTTTTAATCAGAACATAATAGAGTCAAGAGCACCATGTAGAAATAGTAGCTTCCTGTTTCCAGCCAATGCTGCCATGTCACTATTTTGAACATTTGCCTCCAGAGTCATTGTTGCCAGTGCAAATTCAGATGGAAAGGATTGAAAAATAAAATTTGCAAGTGGTGACTGTTGAGAGTTTCTACTATTTAAAAATCTGTAAGAATGAGTTGGACTACCACTGGGGTGAGGGATGAATGCAGTATGTGGACTGAAATCTTGTTCTGCACCTGCACATTCTCACCCTGCCTTCTCCATCTCCTGCTCCCCCGCCACCCCCCATAGCTCTCTGTTTCCTGCTATGAACTTGAGACTTTGGAATGAGGAGGGAAAAAATCAGATTTGCCTGGCTTGTGCATATCAGCTGTGGTCTGATTCAACACTTCCTTGAACCAACCCAGGCTGATACCAAACTTAATGACTTTAATTAATTAATTAATATTCCATCCTTCTATTTTACTTGCAGTTCTTTATCCCTATTGATCAACTTGTTAGCCTTTGAAAACGTTTTTTCAAAAATCTTCAATGTGAGAAATTGAATATGAACTTTCTAGATATAGCTCTCTGATATTCAAACCAGTCAAATATCATTTATATTTCACTTGAATTTCTAATATTAGTATATAATCATATAAAATTAGGATCTGATTTATCCCTTCCTTCTCCCTCTCCCATCATACATCCCCTCATACACCCTCAAGCATAGAGCAGAATTGAAAGGTTGAGATGGTTGAACCAAAACAGTGGTTTGGTTTATCCAATGAGAGCACAAGAAAGGCTAGACTCAGAGCCACTATAATACATTCATATCCTTAAAGTTAACCACTAAGCCTTTTAAATTATTTGTTACAGATTATCTTTACAAATTTCTTCTTAAAACTCAAGTCACTGATGGAAGCTTATTGTGAAAGTTTATCTGTGAGCTTGAAGGCCATCTACTTTGTGTTGAAGAACTGACGTATATGTCCCTTCAAGTCACTGCGTTTGATAGAGCTACCTTAGCTGGAGAGCAGCATAATTTCAAGTAAATTCCAGAAAATGCTGACTTGTGCACTATCTCTGGAGGTATTATGGTTGTTGGGCAGCCCATTTTCCAGCATATGAAACTTATAGTTAAACTATGACTAAGAAATATTTTTCACAGAACATAGTCACAGTTCATTTCAGTGCAGAATTTCCCATCCCCACTCCACCGCCCACACCTACACATCCTCTGTTGGGTTTCATGTAGTTAAGTAGCACCGGTTCTATTGAGCTAACTAGCTACCTCTTCCCCAGTCTGAACTGCAGTTTCTCCTTCTCCAACATGAGGGCCATAATATCTTCCTTCCAGTAGGAGTGACATGAGAATTTGTTAAAAGATAATGACAGAGGGGCACCTGGGTGGCTCATTCGGTTGTGTCCGACTCTTGATTTCTACTCAGGTCATGATCTCAGGGTCATGGGATCAAGCCCCACATCGAGCTCCATGCTGGGCATGGAGCCTGCTTGGGATTCTCTCTCTCTCTCTCCCTCTCCCCCCCCCCATGCATTTGTATATATGCTCTCTCTTTCTAAAACAAAACAAAACAACAACAGCAAAAAAACACAAATAACAAAAACAAAAAACAAAAGCAGCAACAACAGAAAAGATAATGACAGAGAAGTTGTCTGACAAATTAAAGCACAATAGAACCATGGTAGGTTATTTAGATATCCATCAGTTTGCTGTCATTGAAAATGTCAGTAGAACTATGAAAACTATTTACTTATCAACACATATAGCTCTCAACTTTATGCCCCTCTCTTCTAAGTGGTTTTAAATATTAACTTATGTAATGCTCTTATCAACCTTACAAGACAGCCCCAATTTACAAAGGAAGAAACTGAAGTAACCTGACCAAAAGCGCAGCGAAGTAAGGAGCAGGGCCAGGATTTGAACCTAGGAGTCTAGCTGTAGGGTCTGCCGGCTTAACCACTATGCTGAGCTGCCTTGAGAGAGATCCTGCCTGACCCTGGCACCCATGTCAGCAGGTTCAGTGCTGAATGTGCAGACAGTCCCTGGGGGAATTTAACATTTTTATTCAACAAATACTTATTGAGTATTTATAATTTCTTTGCCAGGAGCTGTGCTAGGTACTAGGACTATAAAGATAAAAGACACATTTCATGCCCTTGTGGAGTTTGTCAGTGGTTGTTGAAATAAACGGGGAGCACCTGATAAGAGGCTATTTCCCTTCCTTTCAAGTCAACAAGAGTAAGCTGAGTCAAAGAAAATTCCAGAGTGTGTGAAGTCTAACCCCTGCCTTATCCTAGGTAGCCTTTGACTAGCCTCCCAATCTTTCCCTATTTATCTGTCAAAAAAAAAAAAAAAAAGCAAAGGAAACCTGGATGGCTCAATAGTTTAAAAGCGAGGTTGCTTCGGGCTGATCCTAGGGCAGGACAAGTGCCTGGTCTTGGTATAGCCTCCTTCCCCTCTGACTGTACAGAGACAAGGCCAAGCTAAGTCAGAACAGGTCAGCTTTTGAGGGACACTGGCCTTAACAGCCGTGTGGGGTACACAGGGTACGCTTGTTCTGGAGGCAATGTTGATTTCCTCACCGGGGCTGGGTGTGGAGGGGAATGAACATCACACCATCGGAACAAGTGATGAAAAGAAACAGACCATTTGTCCTCATTGCTAACAAACCAGTGCCTCAGAAGTACAGAAAAGGGGTATGCTATCGCCTTGATGTTGTTGCGTTTTTAAAGGAAAATAGCAATAAACGTCAAGATAATACAGGAAACATTTATGATATGTCTATTCCCAGGAAGTATATGGAAAAATAGCAAATGAAAAATGAGGGTTTAGAATACAGCCGGAGGCTCAGAAAGACCTATGCAAATAAGCACATTTGAAATCTCCTTGTGTGGGTCACAAATCTCTTCCCACTGACATCCAATTAGGTCTTGGGCTGTGGACAAGAAAGTGAAGCTGAGGAGGGAGGAGTGTGACTCCAGGTCACGACCCTATGTGTCATCTCTCAGGCCCAATGTTGGCCAACGACAGAGGCTTTCCCTGGCGGCCTCGTGCGGGGAAGTTGACCTCCCCATAGCACACTTCACGCAAAGCCAACGCACAGCGTCTGCCTGCGGCGCACGGAGTCTCTGCAGGGATCCTCAGGCCCTCCTGTCTGGTCATGTGTATATATACCTGCTTCCTAGCCCTATCACCTCCATTTGGAGGCCCCCTTATTGGGGGGCCCATGGCTTAGTCATTTTTCAGGCACCTCTGCAGAGACCACCTTCTAGGCTTGGGGGGGAGGGGGCCCCTGAAGACACTTGCCTTCACTGACTCAGTATTCAGTATTCTCACTCTTACTCTTCCCCAAGCTCTCTCCCATGCCCTCCTGCGCTCCGCAAACTGGCAGGAGCATTTTCTCTGGGGCTTCCTGTTTGTGCTGGCCCTGCTCCAGGGGAAAAAATAAAACACTGGGAGAGCTAGTGCTTCCCTAATTCGCCTCTTGCTTCTCCAACCCAGTAAGCATTTAAACGCTCCACTGTTACTCTCACTTTGGTTTGTCCTAATTGATCACCTTGATACCTTCGGCTCTCTCCAGCTCAGCTCCTGCCAGGCAGGAGGCTCAAACAAAATGCTATTTCCCAATTGTAATTGAAAGGTATTTGGATTGAGGTGACTCTAATTCCGAGGCAGCCTACCTAAGCAGACCCAAACCTAGGCCCGTAATGCCTCAGGGCTAAGAAATCAAAACCTAAGGACAACCAGTCACAAACAGCCAACTTTTCCAAAGAAGGCAACTGCTCAAGCTAGAGCCAATCAAACAATTTCCATGCTTTGCTTCTCTCTCTTTTCTATGCAAGTCTTGCCCCGAGGCCCCAGGGGGCTCCTAACCACTTGTGGTTTGCTGCTGCCAGATTCAAATCCATTTCTACTCAAATAAACTCTTAAAAATATAATATGCCTCGGTTTATCTTTCAACAGAAGTATCCTAGCAAAAGTAACCAAACAACTTTAAGGAAAAGCTGGGTCAACTGCTGCTTCTCTCTGAATTGCCCTGGTGCCATTGCCACCCTGATAAATTCATCGGTCACATGAGCTTCAGCTGAATCACATCGTTGTTTCTCAACCAGGATGTTTTGGATGACATTCAACTGAAGAAATTTTCTACTGTACAAATAGTATCGATAATCTTTCAAAGCACGACATGTAAGGAGAGTTAGTCAAATTTCGCACCCCTCAAAGTCAACTGCGCCTCAGACCACAGAGGAAGGTTAGTTAGCTGTTTCCTGAGTGCTGCTGGGACAGGCAGGGTGTCCGTGAGCCTGCTTTTCCTACAGCTACCCTGATGGGGGAGGTTCTGTGGGAGCTTCTCTTTCAGGGTTCCAAGCAGGAAACCGGCAGCAGTCTTAAAAATTAACTTCTCCTATGGCTCGAATTAGCAGCTGATTAGATAGAAAGGCAAATATCCTAGGTGAAAGAGAAAGCTGTACCTTCTGGTTCTTGGGTTACTTTGACCTAGAACTGTGTACATTAGAAAAACTAAGCTGCTGGGGCGCCTGGGTGGCTCAGTTGGTCAGGCATCCAACTCTCGGTTTCCCCTCCGGTCATGGTCTCTCGGTGGTAGGATTGAGCCTCGCATGGGGCTCTGCATTCAGGACAGAGTCTGCCTCAAATTCTCTCTCCCTCCCACTCTCTCAAATAAATGAAATCTTAAAAAAGTAATAATAAGCTGCAATAAACATGTGAGTTTGCTTTAAACTGTCTTTAACCCCAAGTATAAGAATAGTGAGAAAGTACAGGGTGGCAGGCCCTTGGCAAAAGAGGAGATCACTCCCAGGGGCGAGCAGAGCAGGGAAGGATGCCATGATGATGTGTGTGTTTGTGTGTGTGTGCATCCCCATGTGCATGCACACTTGCTCAGAGGTTCAATTCACTGGGACAGCCTCCATTTTGTGGGGGTACAAATTAACTTCAGCACTCTGCTAATTAGTCAAGTTACTTGAACTTCAATCCTACTCGGTAGTGGAAAACTCATCAGTTTAGGACAAACTCACTCCATTCAGAGTTAACTCAGCCAGTTTGGGGCTCTCTCCTTGCTTGGGAGTTTGTGAAGCATCGTGTCATGGTGGTAGGAAGAGGTTGGACAGTTGGAGGTATCTGGTCCTCCATTGTCACAGGTGCCCAGTGGGTCCTGCTGAGACTTACATCATTCCACTTGGTTGTCCTCTTCACTTCCACTCTCTGGCATCCATCGAGATATCTGCATTCCCATTGAGCTTCTGCTTTTATGGCTTACTCTGTTACTACTCAATGTTCTCGAATCCTGGAGGTCGCTGTGGGGAACAAAGATCATTTTCCCTCTAAGCTTCTGAGTTGGCTGAGACCCCTGTAACATAAGTCAGATTAACAAGAGAAAGAAACCCAGAAGTTTACTAATATGTATACCTCATGTGTAAATGGAAGATACCCAGGGAAAAGTGGGTACTTACTCTCTGAGATGGCTTAGCCTCTGGCTTAAATACCATCTTCAGCTAAAGACAAAAGAAAGAAAGGTGAGGTGGGCTGGTTATGGGGGAGGTTATCAGGAAAAGCAAGGTAAACAAGAGTAAGGTTGTTATATAGATTTAAGTCTGTGCCTCCTCCATCGATAAGTCTCTTATGTTTAAGAGTCATCCTTCTCTTCTTGGTACAGAGAGGGAGACATCCTTACAAGTGGTGGTTTCCTTTATAAATATAAATTTCTCTTGCAAAAGAGCAACTTCTATTCCATTTTCAGAGCTTCTCTTGTGTCTCGAGATAATATGCTATGTGCTACTCGAAATAATCCTATGCCAAAGAGGTCTATTTAGGGATGGCATATTTTGCACCCCTCAAAGTCAACTGCACCTCAGACCACAGAAGAAGGTTAGTTAGCTGTTTCTTGAGTGCTGTTGGGACAAGCAGGGTGTCCATGAGGCTGCTTTTCCTACAGCTACTCTGATGGGAGGGGGGGTTATCATGGGAACTTCTCTTCAGGGTTCTAAGCAGGAAATGGGCAGGAACCCACACCAGTGACTCACTCTGGCACTCTCCTCACTAGGTCTCCTCCCTTTTCCAGCTTGGAGGACTTTGACCTAGTGGCAGGAAGGCAGGGGTGGGAAGAAGGAGATCAGCCTTCTCATTCTGTGTCAGCTTCAGCTGTTAGACATCAGAACTCAAGAACATAATGCCCTCTTTCTTCTGCTGCAACAATTCTCCTTGGGGCCACAAAGACCTCTTGTCTAACAGCCAAATGGATGGTGTGGGAATGGGGAGCATAATAGAGTAAAAGAAAGTGGGGATGCAGATGATGGGAATGCATAAGTTAATATTTCCTAACATCATTTTGCCACATGTGCTTATAGTAGTAGCTAGCTCTGTTATGCAATTTCTCCATGCCAGAGGCTTTACAAACATCATCTACTGTAGTTTCCATACAAATCTTATGAAGTGGGTATTATTATCCTAATTACGTAACTGAGGAAATGAAAGCTCGGAAGTTGGCTCGGAGGTTGAACAACTTGCCTAAGGTCACACAGCCTATAGGTGATGGAGCCTGAACACGAATCCGGGTATTTCTGACTTGACTCTTTGCTCTTTCTACTATTTACTTCTCCAAAAGATACAAATCAAAAACACTAGCCAAAGCAGGCGCTAGAATCCAGCAGAGAGCTGGTATGTGCCAAACAGATTGTGAAAACACCCTATCCTTGATTCTTAGAACTTTGGCCTTTTGAGACACCGAAGTAGCATGTCTAACGAGAGTCTGTCAAGTGGACAGAAGCTCGTAAAGGACTGGCCCTTCCTTGGGAATGGCTGCAGGAAAGAGCAGAAGAACAGATGATCTCAGATCCTTAAAAACTGTCTGAACAATTGGCAGAGACTCATTTTCCAGAACCTGCCCTCAGGAGAGCCAAGAACTATACTTTATGGCATCATTTAAAGAAGCCAAACTAAAGAAGGGTGAACAAGTCCCAGGACAGAGGTGGAATGCTACGGAGTTGGGGAGTCAACTTTGGTTGTAAATGGGCAGATACCTATTCATAGTTTTCTTTTTTTCTTTTCTTTTCTTTTTTTTAAACGTCTTTCCCTGATTTTCTATCCAACTTTACTCTTCTCTCACCTGTTAGCATAGGATCCAGAAAGCAAAGGAGCAACAGCTGCTCTCACTGGGGGATTGAAGCCAGGAGCATCTGTCCACCGTGGTGTGTGTAAGGAGCTGCAAACATATGAGCAAGGGGACCAACGAGGAACGTTTTGGCTACAAGGGTTGCTCTAGGCAAGGGGTGAAACTGCATGAGCACTCCAGAGTCAGGCACTCGGGAGGTGGGTGATAACGTGGCCCTCAGGACTTCAAAAACAGAGTGGAAATGAGGAATAGGAAGCAGCCTGTAAAATGCATAGCTCACTGACTCTGGAGTCATCAAGATCTGGCCACAAAGCCTGACATCTCCGCTCATCAACGACATGACCTTACGTATCTTGGTTAACCTCCGTAGACATCTGCTTTCTTATTCATAAAAGGGTTCTAACAAATACTATTATCCTTGTACAGTGGTTACGAAGCACACAGCTTAGGACTGCATAGACAACGGGTCCTGTCCTATACCAAAGACTCATGTACTTCCACCTAAGGGATCCTCCACGGTTTCCATCAGATCCTTAGAGTTCACACCAGGTTGGACTCTCCGCCCTGCTACGTGCAAGGCCCTGTGCTAGGACTGTGAAATTAAGGGGCACGAAGCAGGGGGAGGGTATGTGCTGAATGGTCCCTGATCTATTCGTTTCCTGCTGCTGCAGACCCAATTACTACAAGCTTAACACCTTTAAACAACATGCACTTTTCTCTCACCACGTCCATGGTCTGGAGTCCAGGCACAGTCGAGCTAGGTCACTGTTCGGGATCCCACCAGGCTGAAGGCAAGGTGCCAGCTGGGCCATGTCCTTGCCTGAGCATTTGACTAGGAAAGAAACCATTTCCAAGCTCGTAAAAGTTATTGGTGGAACTCCGTTCCTTATGGCTATAGTACAAAAGTCTCCGTTTTCCTGCTAGCCATTGACCAGAAACCAATCTGAATAGCTACAAGCCACCCTTGGGTCCTTGCCACGTGGCTCCCTCCACAGGCAGATTCTAACACGCTTCAAGGCCAGTAGGAGGATCTCTCTCTCACTTCAAACCTCTCTTCCCTTCAGAGAAGGCCCAGATCTGTTTTCAAGGTGTTCGCCTGCTCAGGTCAGTCTCAACCAGAATAATCTCCCTTTTGATGAATTCCTAGTCAACTGATTAGGGGCCTTAGTTACATCTGCAGAATCCCTTCACTTTGCCAGGTAATCCAACCTCATCACAGGATGAAATCCCATCCTATTCCCAGATCTCACCTACACTCAAGGGGGAGAGAATCACATGGAGCATGGACACCAGGGGGCAGACACTGAAAGAACATATGAGAATTCTTCCAGCTAGACCTGCTTAGTCGTACCCCACTCCAAGGGAAGACTGGGGGCTGAGCTTCAGCACAGGGTGAGTAACACCTGGTGGACCTGTGAATCAGCAGTCGATTCACTCGGAAATTAACAAGGTGATTTTTCTCCCTGCTAGATGGTGTATAGAATCATGGCGAACATTTCAGATACCACACCCTGAAAAAATATTGTCCTTCTGGGAAATGTTTCGCCCTGGGGAAGCATTCTTACCATCTCAGATAATTTCCATTCCATCTGTCCTGCAGACATCTTAAGGCTATAATGGGTATCCAGAGGAATACGGGTCCTGTGGCCTGAAATCTAATTTTAGAAATACTCTCAACCTAAATATGGGGAAACTAAGTCCCAGATAGGACCAAACTCATCTGGCCCCCTGCTCTGGGCCTCTTGCTGTGATGTCCCGATCAAAACCAGATTGGTTTGCCCCAGCTGTCAAAGGAGAGAATTATCTGCTAAGTAGGATTCCAGCAGGTTGTCTAATGAGTAGGTGACAATTAGGGAATTGACAAAATACTAGCTAGTGTTGGGTGGGTTGAGGGATTTTCCAAATAAAATTTAATATCCTGCATGATTATTACTGTAAAGAAAAAGAGATTGGTAAAAATTATTTTCCAATTAATTGAAATTGAATTAATGGAATTAATTGGGGAATATTTCCTTTGCATAAAGACTTTTTTCCCTCATTTTCAATGAAAAAACAATTTTGTATTAATATTAATAGATTCCATGAGACAAACCACATTTTGAAAGTAAGTAACTTGCAAATCTTCCAAGGTCTATTAGGATTAAAACAACTACAAAATTATCTTGCTCATTACCTCCTATCAGATTACTGATAGCTGACTGATCTACTGGGCTCCACCACCTTTGCCCCTCCAAATGTTTTTTTTTTTTTTTTACATCTCTTTCAGGCTAGGTTTCTTTAATGACACAGGGCAGTATTAGTTTTCCCTTCAGGAAGGATCTCCTATGCTGACAAAAAGTGAGGTTAGGCTTGAGAAAGACTTGCTAGATTCAGAATCCAGAATTCAAAAGTCAAATGGGGAGAGTGGGTCTGGGTATGTACGTGAAGGGAGGACCCCAGAGTCTGACCTGACTCAACCCTTCAGTGCAAGGGAATTTAAAGAGCTGGCATGGTGGGAGCACGGGCTAGTTTTAGTAAGAAGTGCCACTGGCTGAGCCTAGCACTGAAAACATGCTGGCTTTGAGAGGATCCTTATCAGAGTTGGTGGCAAGGACCAAAGCCAGAGCCCAAGGCAGTGAAGTAGTCAGAATTCTCACATACTGCCGTTGGTAATGCAAAATTGGACAGCCACTTGTGAAATCAGTTTGGCAGTTTCTTATAAAGTTAAATATACATTTACTGTATGAGCCACTCATTCCACTCCCAGGTGTTTATTCAAGAGGAATGGAAATATATGTCCAGCAAAAAACTTGCACATGAATGCTCATAGCATCTTTATGTATAACGACGTACATGAAACAGTATAAATGTCCATCAAGAGGTGAATGGATACACGAATTGAGGGATAGTTGTACTGTGAAATAGTCATTATCAATAAAAAGAAACAAATACCAGTACACACAACATGGATAAATCTTAGCAGCATCTTGCTGAGTAAAAGAAGCCAGACAAAAGAGTACATATTATATGATTCCATTTATTTAATTAATTTTTTTTTTAGAGACAGAAAGATTGGGGGGAGGAGCAGAGAGAATCTTAAGCAGGTTCCACACAGAGTGCAGAGCATGACGTGGGGCTCAATCTCACAACCTTGAGATCGTGACCTTAGTGGAAATCGAGTCCAACACTTAACTGACTGAGCCACCCAGGCACACCTATGATTCTGTTTAAATAAAGGATTAGAGCAGGCAAAATCAAAGCTGTATGGAGAGAAATCATCTCAATTCTTGCCTGAGGCAGGGATGGGGCTCTATCAACTGCAAAGGGGCACCAGGGAGATTTGGGGAGTAATGAGAATACCTCTTAATGGTGGTGATGGCTACACAGGTATATATATTTGTCAAAATTCATCAAACTGTAGTCTTAACATGAGTGCATTCAGTTGTATGTAAACTATTCATTATTGTATGAATATTAAACCAGACGAAGTTGATTTTTTAAACACAACCCAGGCCCAGGGTTTCCACTGGAGAAAATTCTGATCTTGATCACTCTACATGTCTCTAGAGACATCAGAAATTCATGCTGTTTCTTAATTACAATGGAATTCCTACTTCATTGATATGAAAACACTGTAGGAACCAAGATGGAATAGGGAGTGCATCCAGTCCATCTTGGTTCATACAGTGTTTTTATATCAATGAACTAGACTAAAAAGCCTGGACATTATAAAGCAAATGTAAGACTTTTAAAGTGGACAGAAAAAGGAAGTCTGGGGAGGAGCCTCAGAACTCAGGGAATGACGTGACAGTGAATTTCCTGAGTTTTGTTTTTGTCTCATGTATCTGGGATCAACCAGGGAGGAAACTAGCCACCCATAAACACCAATGGGTACACACCAAAATAGAAAAAAGCCTCCAAAGAAGTCTGCTCTTTCTAGCCAAAGGGCCAGGAAAGCATATGCCTAGCAAGACAGAACACTTTTAGACAATAACCACCCTACTCAAGCCAAACACCACAGAAACAACTGAGGCCGCACCCCTACCTAGCCAACAAAGGCACCCCCAAGCAGCAGAACTTGATGTTCTTCCTTGAGTGAGTACTGTTTCTTCTCAAAACAACAATAACAACAACAACCAAAAAACACAAAACCCAAAAAACTGTTAACATTTTCAATGGCACTGGCTGTGCTTTGGGTAATTATGGCTAATAATGGTTATAATACCATGAGGGTGCCTCGCTTCTGGAGGAGCCAAGATAGCCAAATGGCTCTTATATCACTGTCTTCTGTGACTATTATATTGCCAGATCTCTAATACAAATATGCTATTCCTCATTCTCAGATTGGACCTTTGGTTAACAAAACATAACCAGTGTTCTCTGACAACCCTACATTCAAGGAGGGGGTAATACTTAGCAAACTGGCAGGGTGACTTGGTAACCAATCATTTTTGGCACTTCCTAGATGGCCACTTGGTATTGCCCAAGTACTTGCTTCTACTTCCCGCTAATTTAACTCGTGGCCTGGCTCACATGAACAAAGAAGGAATTCTGAGAATAATTAGACGTGACTTACATGCGCCACAATGTTGCCAGTGTAGCTCAATAGTACCGGAAGGGCTGCCCATTCTTCAGGCCCACAGTATGAGAAGAACTCTAAAGACAGAGAAGGTAACTCATCCTTTCCCTTGAAGAATATTTATAATTATTCAGACTTAATCTATTCAAATAAAATGTTACCCTTATAAATGTATGCTTCAGTCTTTATATATTTTCAGGATGGACAGAAGCAACTCCTACACAAATATCTGTCAGTCAGTGTTGGAAAAGACCTTACTCTGATGTTTGAAATGCCTTGTCCATTAAGACTGAGTGGGCATTTTACAGGATGTTGTAAACAGTTTGTAAAGCTTTATAACACCAACAGTGTCTCCACTACCCACATCATCCAGATCCAGCAGGCACAGTAAAAATCTGAAAATTGCATTTGGAAAAGAAACTTGCCATAATATATGTTAAAAATGGCCCTGCCCATAGCATGAACATGCAATTGATAGCTTATAAAAGACTGTCATTCTCCTCATATGAAATATTAATTTGTAGGACTTTGGGTCTTCCCAGAACTTCTGACAGACTATACATTAGTTAAATGGTGCTGCGTTGGATTATAACAATACATATGAGTGCAACATCTCATTTACAAGGAGGAGAGGCTCTACAAGTTGATCCAGTTGATCATGAAATAACACTGTTTTCACATTTGGGTTCATCCATTTTCACAATGCTTAAGCCTCCCTGGAAGGGGTTTTACCAAGCCCCGCTAACTAATATGGCTGTCGGGTACTAAGTTGTTATATCTTATATCCTACCTCTCACAATAAGCAAGTGTCAGTCTCCCTCATTTTATAAATTTATGCTATTAATATCTCTTTTTCTCCCTAAACACAGGGATTAGCAACCTACTCTTCACCACGTTCCAAATCAGTAGTGGTACTACCATCATGTGTCCCAAGGGTGACCTTAGGCCACAAAGACAAATGACAGACCCACTCCTCTAACTTACACCTGCCAAGGAATAAATTCCAACCTGTGTTCCTATGTTGTTCAACTATTTTCCTGAACACTAAGTCCATCCCAATACAATGAAAGACTGAAGAAAATCTCCGAGGAGATATTTTTCAACCTACCTGTTGTCAACAAGAAGATAGGTCTAGTGTCCATTGCAGGTATCAGCAGCACACGACAGTGATCACACACCATGATGTTTGCTATTTTGCTGCATTGTTCCATCTGAACTTTCTGGTTTGGTCAATGAGTCATGACTAGGAGGTAAGGGGGATTCACTCTCAAAGACCAAGACTAACTCTCTCTGATACCATGCCTTGACCTAGTTTACTGTCACTGTGGTCTTGTGTTCAGGAGCTAAAAGATACAATAACATTTTGTTCCTTTAATTGTCACATTAATACAGAAGCTATTTAAATGCTTCTAAATGGTGGGTCTGCTCAAATCCCTATAGGAAGAGTGTCTTTCACATGTAATAGGAAGTGTGACAGTTAGGCAGCAAAAGTTTAAAAAAAACCAAGTTCCCTAAATGTTATGGGTAACACAGTTAGGCTAACCTCACAGAGTTTGTACTTTTCTTTTCCACCTTAGTGGAAAAATACAGAGATAACTAGCAGCTAATAGATTAGTGTGCTAGGCCATTGAAGAATCTGTGTTGTTAGAAGCCAACATCTCATCCTATCCTAGGCCACATTAAAAATCAGCCCAAACACCTGTAGAGTATAGAGCCATCCTGTTTCTAGGTGACAGTTACAATTAGAAAGGAAATCAAGGTTTACACGAAACATTAGTACTTACAACATGTTGCAGAAGCTGAACCCTGAAAAGAATGTATTCTAAACAGATAGTGAACACTACATATTTAAGAGTAGACTTGGAAGATAAATCTGAAGAATGAAACATAAGAAATTTTATGAAAAACCAAATGTAAAATAAAACATTAATAAAGAGGCAACAAAGAGAACTGCAGAATAAGACAAGAAGCCCTACATTCCATTAGTTTAAAAAGCTGTTGTTTTACTTTTCTTTTTAAAATGACTTAAAGTACACAAAATAGATTAATCATAATTCTTGGTTCATAGGACACATTGGTTCATAGTTCATCCTGGACTGTTCTTGGGCCTCTGTATAAATATATTTAAATGTACTTGAATAATACAATGATCACCTGATATCACGCCACACAACTCAAGAATTAGAACTGTGATCCTAGCATCTACTAATAACTACTCTTCCCCTGTGTTTTCCCGTTTCACACCCTCCAGCCCAGGAGTAACCACTATCCCGAATTTATGTTTATGATTCCCTTGCATAAAAAATATTTTATCACATGTACATGATTACCTAAATAACATATTATTTTTAAGCGTATAACTTATTTATCCATTCTCCTGCTAATTTACCCATTCTCCTACCCATGAACATTTGGTTTTATTTCTGGGTTTTTGCTATTGTGAATGGCACTGGGTATTATTATTAGCACTACTGTTATTATTCTTAATGTCTTTGATGCACATGGGGAAGAGTTTCTTCGCCATATGATGAGAGGAATTACTTCGCCATATGATAAGAGAACAATCCAAATTGTTTTCCAAAGCAGTGGTTCTAATTTAAACTCTCACCAAATTATAAATAGGTGATCTCTTGGTCCACGATCTCCAAATCTGGTATTATCTTCTTAATAGTTGCCAGTAGAATAGACGCAAAATGTCTCGTTCATTTCCCTGATTACCAAGGTTGAGCAAAATTTTATGTTTATCTGCCATATGTTTCCTCTTCTGTGAAATCCCTATTAATGTCTTTTGCCAATTTTCTACCAGGTTGTCATTTTTTTATTAATTCACAGGAGCTCCTTATACTGCATTGATATAATATTAACCCTTTGTAGATTTAATGTACCGCAAATATCTACTTCCAATTTAGAGTCTGTCTTTTCGCTTTTTGTTGAAAGAAGTTCAATTTTATGTTGCTACAATCAAAAATTTCATTCTCCTTTTATAGCTAAATGTCTTTTTGCATCTCATTTTCCCATATTTTCTACTAAACATTTTAAAGTTTTCTTCTGACACTTAAGTCCTTGATCCATCTGTAATTAATTTTTATAGATAAAGATAAAAATATATTTTTCTTTTTCATTTATCAATAACCATATCTTTTTCTAGTCCTATTTATTGAAAAGTCCCTCCTTTCTTTGCTGATCTGCCATGCTACCCATATCACATGTCAAAGACTAAATAGGTGGAGGTCTGTTTTGGAGACTATTCTGCGTTATGGGCCAGTTTCATTGTCAGTTGGTTTATCTTTGTGGCAATACCACACCATCTTAAGTCCGTAGCTTCATAGAAGTTCTGATATTTGGCAGGGTAAATCTCCTGTGTTTCTTCTTTAATAGTGTCTTGGATGTTCTTGGCTCTTTTCATTTTTTCTATTTTAAGACCTAATCTTCTAAAGGCTGTTTTTTCCTTGTGGTGCTGTTTGGAACTAGTGTACTTAAGCCTTGAGAATGCTGCTAGCAAACATTAATAATCAAAGGAATATAAAAATAAGATAAAATATTCTCTCTTCTTTTTCCATTGCAGAAAGGCAGGAACTCTCCTGAATCATCTAGTTAGTTCTGATAAATTGGTACACTGAAAGCATTCACAGTATCTTGTTTTAATTTCTGCTTAACTATGGAGTCTCTTAACATACATAGACTTAAAAGGTTATTGCTATAGTCTAGGAAATGTAACCTATAACCACTAAAATTCTGCAATTCTAGCTCATTGTCTTACTTGATAATCGGTTGCTCTGTTTAATAATATCCATATTGGCATCAATATCAATGAGGTTTCTTAGGTAATCTAGAAGAAACTTCACCTTCATTTATCAATGTGACTTATGCATAAGAGTGATAAATCTTTCAGCTCCTTTATTTTTTCATCACAGTATGCACAGGAAATAACACTCCTATAACAGACAGGGATAAATGGACAACAGTGCTTGTGGCCAAGGTGAATGGCTTAGGGCCCCAGTGCCCCAGGCCCCAGGCCCCACTGAGCCTTCCTGATGGCTGAAAGCATCTCCATATACATAGAACACATGGTGCCCCAGAATATAGATCAGGAAGCTCTACTTTATTCAAATGAGGAATTGACTATCTCATTTTAATTAAATCAATAAATAAGCATTGGTATATACTTAAAATCTGGTTCAATTTATGTCCCTCTACAAAGCAAGTTGCTTAAACTGAACCACAGGCAAATACACAGTGAACGTAAGCTGAGCACATCTGCTTTCTGTGAGATAATATTCCAAAGTCTAATTTAAATCTAATTAGAAATGCCAATAAAAAGTTCAAACACTGAACTCATTAATTTCTACATTATTTTACTTTAATGTAGCTATTTCTTTTTATGCCTTTACTGTTTTTAAATATGCTCATCTTAAAAAATATAGCAGACTAATATAGCAAAAGACAAAGAAGATGGTAAAGAACCACTCTCAAACCCCACAACCTAGGAAAAAAAAACATCGTGAATGTAGGAAAACACCACACCATCCACCTCTCTGGGAACATAATAAATAGGAAGATAAAAAAATAGATGATGGAAGGATGGATAGACTAAAATAATTCTGAATAAATGGAATCACTATAATGCTAATTTTGAGTAAAAATTTTACATTTGCCTTTATTTGAATTTTGAAGCTCTATTGTTTGGTACACACACAATTAGTATCTTTATGTCTTCTTGGTGGATTTTTAAAAATAATTATATAGTGTGCTTCTTTATCCTTTTTAATTTTTTCTCTGAAGTCTACTTTATCTGTTATCTGTTATCAATATTAATATTAATGCAATATATTTTTCATCCTTTAACTTTCAACCTACCCATGTTGTTGTGTTTGAAGTGAATTTCTTGTACACAGCATGTAGTTGAATTATGTTTTCTTTTCTTATTTTAAAATCTATTCTGCTAATCTTTGTCCTTTAGTTAGTATTTTTAGATCACTTATCCTTAAATTCTTAAAATGTTGGAGGTTAAGTCTGCTATTTTATTATTTGTTTTCTGCTTGTTTCCTCTGTTTCTCTTTTCTTGCCTTCCTTTGGGATGTTTGATCATTTTCTTAGGATTCCACCTTGTTTAATTTATACTGTTCCTGAGTAAATTGCTTTGTATAGTTTTCTTAGTGGTTGCTCTAGGTATTATAATATATCTACATAACTTATCACAGCCTACTGGTATCGGTGTTTAACTCCTTCAAGTGAAGTATTGAAAACTTACTTCCATTTAGATGCTTTTACCCTCCCTCCTTTTATAATTGTTTCAAGTATTCCTTCTACGTGTTTTGAACACCAAACAGATGCTGTTATAACTTTGGCATCAACCATAAAACATGACTTCAGAAACTCATGAGCAGGAGAGTTCATTATATTCACCCCCTTTTTTACCCATTCCACTGTTCTTTTCTTTCTGAAGTTGCAAACCTCTGTTATCATTTTCTTTCTATCTGAAGAACTTTCTTTTACCATTCGTCAAGGGTAGTTTGCTAGTGACAAATTCTCTTAGTTTTCTTTCATCTGAGGATGCTTTTATTTTCCCTACCCTTCTTTCCTGAAGGGTAGTTTCTCTGGACAAAATTCACAGTTTCCTATTCTTTTCTATCAGCACTTGAAAAATGTGCCACTTCTGACCTCCATGGTTTCCAACGAGTAATTTTCTGTTGTTTGAGTTGGTGCTCTCCGGCATCTTTCTCTGATCGCTTTTAGATATGCCTGTTTTCAAAAGTTTGATTACGATGTGTCTTGGCACAGATTTCTTTGACTTGGGATTCGTTTAGTTTCATGCATCTATAGGTTTATGTATTTCACCAAATTGGGGAAGTTTTTAGTCATTATTTCTTCGAATGTTTTTCTAGCTCCCTATGCTTTCTCCTCTCATTCTGGGACCAATGATACAAATATAACTTTTATTATTGTTCCACAGGACCCCAAGGCCCTGTTTATTGTTTTCCCCAGTCTATCTTCTGTTTTTCAGGTTGAGTAATTTCTATTCACTGTTCTTAAGTGCACTGCTTTTATCTTTTGTCATTTCCACTCTACTGTTAAGCCCATCTGGCCAGGTATATTTTTTCTTCCCCTAGTTGTTGAATTTTCTTGAATTTAACAGAAAAATAGATAACTGAAGTAAAAGTGAAATCAGTGCTGGCCTTTAGAGAAATTATTTTTTTCACTCCATGACAAGATAAAGCTATTCTCTCAGTCCCTTTCTCTTCAATATGGGGCATATTAGCAGGGCCATTTAGAAATTATGGTGGGTTCTGGACACTCATTTTTGGAGATGTTCTTGTTCTTTATCATGTTAAACATATCAGATCACATATTTTACAGTAAAAATAATTTTCCTATAAAATATTTAAAAAATTTAAAAATATAACAGCATTGAAATTTTCATTAATTTAAATTCTTTTCTCATTTTGAGACAATAGCAAACATTCTTGGAGATCCTTGTGGTTTTGTGGTCTTAGACTCTGTGCCTGCACTGCCCAGTGGCTCTGGACTCATTTTGTTGATGGGAGTAGGTCTGACATCTGGCAGAGCCTTGCCAAAGTTTTCTTTCTCTTTCATTAGCCAGCATCTCCGTCTGAAGGTTATAACCTAACATTATGCCATGTTTAGTTACTTTAGGGGAACTCTGCTGTTTCTCTTCAGGTAGTTTATATCATTAGGGAGGTATATCACTGAGGGAGGTAGATCCTGTGAGCCAACTGCATTCAATCATTTTTACCCAAAAGTCTAACGTTTTCTTAAAAAGTAGAAATTTCCATTTGTGGTCCTTTCTCAGTGATATGTGTCCAAATCAAGACATTGTTAGTTTTTGATATTTTAGAATGTGTCTGTCATTCCTTGATTGTCACTTATTTAAGTAACATTTACCCCTACACGATTAATTAAATGTAATTAAATCTTAATTAAACTAAATTAATCCTAAATTTTGGCCCAATTTAGTTTCAGTTACTTTCTTTTTAAATGGCTCAAAATTGCTTCCATCCTTTCAGCAAAGGTTGGTTAAATCTAAAGCATTATTCCTTTTGTTCATCTATTAAGGATGAATGTATTTCAGTCTACTTTTTACTGAAATGTGTTAATATATTCAGATCAAAGCATATTGCCTCTTTTCCACCTTCCGTTTTGCATGACAAAGACATCCAAAGCTCAGGTCACTGCATTTATTTTCTTTTCATAATACTGCTTGCTAAGATTTTTGCTGTTTGCTTCGTTACCATTTTCTATTTAATTTGTAATTTGGCATACTTTAAAAGTTCTCCCTTTCTATTGCTTTATTCTGACAACTCTATAGTTGCCAAGTTATTTTTTTTCTCCCCTGATATCTCTGATGTTTGATGCTCTTAATAATAGTAGTGGAAAAAGCCAATTTGTTGCTATAACAGGGCACATCACAATGACTGTAATGATTTGTTGATTGTTCATTCCAGGGAAAGAACTGTGTGTTCCTCTAGCTAAAGGCCCCATTTTATTGATCTTTCTATTCCAAGGGCCTAGAACAGTGCCTGACCCATGGTTCATTTCAGTAATGTTTGCTGAATAATACCTGGAATATTTAAAATATTTTTCTAAGACCTTGTATCTGGAGGTCAAATTTTTGATTTTTTCAGTGCTAGTACATAAAAGGTGTTTACTCATAACTATAAAGATGACATTTTCATTTCTGAAGAGAAGGACCAAATCTACAAGGTTATTGTAGCATTGATTATAAGGACGGGTAGGTGTCTATTCTTAGGTTTGTAAATGTTTCCTGGTGGCACTAAAGGCAGGGCCCACTCCTGGGTGTGTCTCCCTACCTCCACCACTGGGTGTCAGCACAGATAATGAAATCAATGCCTTTACACCTTGCGGGATCCCTCCACACCAGTTTACAATACAAAATAACCGCTTGACAAGATCATTAAATCGCAAATGGTTGCAATATGCAACCATTTAAGGTTTTAGGATTAATTTTACCAAATCTACAGAAAAACCCAATATATTATCTTAGGCTATAATTCTATGGCAGAATCTCATCTGTTAAGTGAGGGGTTAGTCCTTCCAGCTCTAAGATTGATGGTTTACAGGGTTGATCCTCTCTCTGCCGTCCACCCCATTTTTGGTTTTTAAATTGGGGAGGTAGGGGCGCCTGGGTGGCACAGCGGTTGAGCGTCTGCCTTCGGCTCAGGGCGTGATCCCGGCGTTATGGGATCGAGCCCCACATCAGGCTCCTCCGCTGGGAGCCTGCTTCTTCCTCTCCCACTCCCCCTGCTTGTGTTCTCTCTCTCGCTGGCTGTCTCTATCTCTGTCGAATGAATAAATAAATAAAAATCTTAAAAAATAAATAAATAAATTGGGGAGGTAAATAGTAGATGGTTAGGTTCACCTTTAGGTCATGAGTGGCTCCCTCACACAGGGGCGAAAGTCTGGGCCCTACGGTCTCTACTCAGCGCCTGATAGTAAAAGCTGGTGCAGGGCAAGGTGGTTCCAGAGGCCAGTACTAAGCTGGCTTCAGAGGGCTTTCTGCAATAGGGTACCCCTGACAGGGCTAGGCTGTGCAAGAAGTGGTGTTTGTTGGTCTTGTCAAAAAGCTCTTTCCCATTGGCTTCCACGAACTGTACATTATGCACCCTGTAGGAAGCTGACCTTAAGGCCCTGGCTCTGGACAAGGCACCCAGGCAAAGAAAGCAGCCCCTGGCCTGGTCATGGCTCTGGAAGGTCTGTGTCCCTAGTTTCTGAAGCTTAAATCTGGATGACAGTCTGGCCAGAGGAATATGTTTATGAATCTCATGTCGAAACTTTGAAGTGGGGACTGTCCAGGATATTCTGGGATATGCAACCCTTAGCCCAGCGGTCAGTTGCATAAAGGGCCATTTGCACTTTATCTTGCTCATTGTAATCTTTGCTGTCAAAATTACTAACAGCTTTTTGCTTCTGGTCTGCTTCCCTTCCTTCTTCACTTTCCATAAGCAGATGCCTCCATCCTGCCTCCCAATAGGCTATGGTTGATTTGGGAAAATTTAGCCATGGGAGTGAGTTAGACATTCAAATAGAGGAAAGGCCAAAGGGACCACCCCCTCAAAGGAACAAAAACACCACTACAAATCTCTCTGATAGGAGTTTAGGTTATAATAGAAACGTGTTGGAGAATACTTTTCACCTTCAGACAAGTTCTTAAATGATTGTTGATGAAGGACTCCAGTGAGCTTGGGCTGATCATGTGGTTGTACTTGTAAGGGGCTGGTCCTTTTATTTCTTAGATGTGTCCCTTTACTCTGTTGAGTATCCCAAAAAGCAGAGCCTGAGGCACAGACTTGAGTGTGGGGCATTTATTTGGGAAGTGATTCCAGGAAGCAAGAGTGAGAGAACAGGGTGAATGAGTCAGGGAAGGAGGAACAGCCAAGATAAGGGTATGTTGTTGAGGTGGCTGCTCTGAGCAGTGGGCTTGTTTCTATCAGGTTCTCGAAAGAGGCTCAGGGAATGTTGTCCAGATTTGTCTACCTGAAGCAATGGGTTGAGCATTTGCCCACCTGCTTCTGTCCTGTATTAGTTGAGGCTTCCTCAGAGACGGTTAACTCAGAGACATTTCTGGTCTGCATTTGTATGCAGGCAAACTCCTCCAGCGTTGGAGATGGCCGTGGGGCAGAAAGTTGAAGTAGCTTGAGCTTGTGCTGGCAGCACAAAAGAAAGTCTGTGCTTCCATGGAACTGTCCACTGGGGCTGAGCCTGAAATGAGAAGTGGGCTGAGAGGACATGACACACCGTTGGGCTGAGCAGTTGACTTGGGCAAGAAGGCCCCAGCCTAGACCCTGTGCTTTAGAAGATGCCTCTCTGGTCTTCCCCTGACTGCACTCCTTCCTACCTGGAGCTTGCACCCTCTCTTCTAGACCACACTCTGGGTAGTCAGGTCCCTGTCCAAATGGCCCTGAGCCTGCAGGGCCTCTTCCCTGGGTCCATCTTCAAAAGACAGACTGTGCTTGCCCAAAGGATACCCAAGGTACTGCTGTCTGAAGGGAGTGAGGATGCGTGGCTGGAGCTTGAACGAGGCCTCAGGAGTCCACATAGGGGGATGCAAGGACCCTTATGTGAGGAACAGTGCTGGGGTAAAAGGGAAGGGGATCGGCTCAGGGCTGGGGGCCAGTGTTCCCTCTGTCACCATAGTCCTGTACAGAACACCAAGGTGTCTGAAAATTCTAAGTTCAACCTTGGCTTTATAGGTCATTACCATGGTATATTTGTTAAGATTTAAGATAGGAGAGTAGAATGTGCTTCATTTAACAATTTGTTAGCTTAATTTATAACTCATAATTATCTAGACATAAGGCAAACGTGGGCTGGAAGTCAAGTTCCATTATATTCCAATTCTTGTGGCCTTGAACTAAGAAAAAGGGACCTTGGAAAATAGGCTTTATATGCTTGGATGATTTCATAGAATTCCCAAGTTATTTGCTTCTGTAATGACTCATGGTTGTTACTAAAATAAACTTTATATTTAAAAAACTGGGGATATTATTTAGGTCAGCAATTAGAAGACACTAGACTCAACATTTTGGTCAATCAAAGGATATAAATGACTAAAAGCAGGGGAATTATTACCTGAGGGTTGAATCTCAGAATATTACATGTGAAAATTTTCCTGAGACTCAGTGCTGGCTGCAGGGGGCGCAGGGGAGCTCCAAAGCCATTGCCTATCTGGAAGAGTAAGGAATGTGGGAAGCGAAGTGGAGAAATGGGCTCTGTTTTAGGCAAAGATGAATCTTACAAGAAGAGAAGAATTTTAGAAGAAAAATAAAAAGGTGGATTGTGTGGTTGAAGTCAAGGGGATTGCAGAAACTGAATGGCCAAGAGAAAGAACCAATTTAGCAATGTAAAACTCCGTATCAGAAATTGGACCCATATCTTACACCATATACAAAAATCAACTCAAAATAGATAAAACTTAAATGCAAGATCTGGAACTGTAAAACTCCCAGAAGAAAATATAAGGGAAAATCTTCATGACATTGGCCTTAGCAATGATGTTTTGGATATGACCACCCCAAAAGCATAGGCAACAAAAGCAAACATAGACAAACATGACTACATCAAACTAAAAAGTTCCCACACAGCAAGAAAAACAATGACTGAGTGAAAAGACAACCTATAGAATGGGAGAAAATATTTGCAAACCATATATCAGAGAAGGGGTTAATTTCTGAAATATTAAAGGAACTCGTACCACTCAGTAGCAAAACAAAATAAAACAAAAACAAACCCAAATAAACCAATTTTAAATGGGCTAAAGACTTGAATAGGCATCTCTCCAAAAAAGACACACAAATGACCAACAGGTATATGAAGAGATGCTCAGTGTCTCTAATCGTCAATGCAAGTCAAAATCACAATGAGATATAATCTCATACCAATTAAGAAGGTGATTATAGGAAAAAAAAGAAGAAAAGATAGCAAGCATTATTGGGGATGTTGAGAAATTGGAACTTTGTACACTGCTGGTGGGAAAGCAAAATGGTGCCGCTGCTGTGGAAAACACTTCCTTAAAAAATTAAAAATAGAATCACCTTAAGATCCAGCAATCTCACTTTGGGTATTTACCCAAAGCATAAAAATCACGATCTTAAAGAGATATTAGCATTCCCATGTTCCTATTCACAGTAGCCCAGACATGGAAATAATCTAAATACTCAATACAAGTAAATAGATAAAGAAAATGTGGAATATCCATACAATGAAATATTATTACGTCTTTAAAAAGAAGGAAATCTTGTAATACACGACACCATGGATGAACTTTGAAGACATTACGCGAAGTGAAATAAGCCAGTCACTAAGGGATAAATATTGCATGATTCCACTTACATGAGGCCTTTAAAATAGTCAAACTCATAGAAGAAGGGAGTAGAAAGCAGAATGGTGGTTTCCAGGGGCTGGAAGGAGGGGAAACGAGGAGCTGCTAATCAATAGGTATGAAGTTTAAATTACGTGAGATGAACAAATTCTAGAGGTCTGCAGTACAACACTGTGTCTAGAGATAACGATACTGTAAAGTACACTTAAACCTCTTAGGAGGGTAGATCTCATGTTAAGTGTTCTTACAATAATAGAATTTTTTTTAAAGATTTTATGTTTAAGTAATCTCTACACCCAATGTGGGGTTCGAACTCACAACCCCGAGATCAAGAATCACATGATCTTCTGGCTGAGGCAGTCTGGTGGCCCACAATAGAATTTTTAAAAAAATCACATCAATGTCATTTCCTTTCACATCTCCTATGTCTGCTATATTTTTTTTTGAAGATTTTATTTATTTATTTATTTGAGAGAGAGAGTGTGTGTGCACAAGCAGGGCGGGGAGGAGCAGAGGGAGAGAGAGAAGTAGACTCCCCACTGAGCAGGAAGCCAAATGTGGGGCTTGATGCAGGACCCTGGGATCATGACCTGAGTAGAAATCAAGAGTCGGACACTTAAACCACTGAGCATCTGATGCTTAACCAACTGTGCAGGTTAGCCTGTTTGGTATTTTTTAAAAAGTGGCTACGAAGTAGCTATCTCTGAGTCTATTATTACTATCATCATCATCATCATCATTATTATCATCATTAAACAGTAGATGACAATTACCAGGTGCTCACCATGCAACTAACTCTCTTCAAAGAACTTCACATGTATTGTCTCCAACCGTAAGTGTTAGGTATTACTATTACCCCCATTTATAGATGAAGGAACCGAGGCCTAGAGAGTCTAAGTAATTTGACCATGGTCCAGCAGCAAATAAATGATGGCTCCCAGATGCAAATCCAGGTAGTTTTCTTCTATTGTATGAAATTCAGTATTTTTCTATCTTCATTCTGTGGTAAATATACCTGTTTCCAAAAGGGTTTTGAAGCTGCTTTAAAAAAAATTTTTTTTAACTTAAAGATTTCAAAGCTTAGCTGTTAAATAAGGGATGAATTCAACAAGCATTTGATGAGGACCTACTGTCTGTTAGCACTGTGAGATGCTTAAGGATGACACAACCGTGAATAGGCGGGAGTTAATAATTCATACCTGAGTCACTGAATAGATTATAACACAAGGCAGAAAGTCGCAACTGTTCAAAAAGAAGAGGTACAAAGTGCTATGAGAATGCAAAATTCAGTAGGGTTATCTCTCTGGGTTGTGGAAGGATTAGGAGCTGTCCAAGAAGAAGTCACTTTGCTCCTGGCTGGGTTTTTAAGGATGGGTAAGGTTTTGACAGTTGGAAACTGAATTTTGAGGTCCTGGCCATCTCAATAGATTGTACTCATATGTATTTTTATATCTAGCAAGTTTTATTCTTAGTACATATTTTAAAAGTACTTATTGAGAACCTACTGTGTGCTCTGTGCTTAGCTAGGCATTAGGGGTACAGGGAACACATGACGCACTCTCTGCCCTCAAATAACTTATAATCTGGAATAGGAAACAGATATGTATATAATATAATGTGATAGACATATGCAGCAAGTAAACCATTTTCTAGTCTATTCTATAGAATATGAAAGTATTTCCTCCCTCTTCCTAAAAAAAAAAAAAAATTACATAAGCTCAGAAGAATTTTCAATTTGTAATGTTCATATAAACTGCAGTAGCATCTGCTGGTGAAATATTGTTTTGTAACTATTAGAATAATCCAGACACTAGAGAGAAAATCCCATTATTTTAGAACTGTAAAAGGTACTGTCCACAAATCTCAGAAAAGGAAAGAAAGTTCTATGGTAGAGGAATAAGATGACATCCAAACTGTTCCCTTAAAGCTCTAAAAGTTCTAAAAATATCTTGTGGGCATAAAGCTCCAAGTATATGCCAACAAATCCTTGTGACATAAAATTGACACCTTTCTCATCCACTTTTTAACAACAGAAATTTCAAATCAGTCTCTACCAAGACTGTTCTTTTTTTTTTTTTTGAAGATTTTATTTATTTATTTGACAGAGAGGGGGAGAGAGAGAGAGCACTTGTAGGGGGAGTCGCAGAGGGAGAGGGAGAAACAGACCCCCTGCTGAGCAGGGAGCCTGCCATGGGGCTTGATCCCAGGACCCCGAGATCATGACCTGAGCCAAAGACAGACACTTAACTGACTGAGCCACCCAGGTAACCCCCCAAAGACTATTCTTGATAGTAGCATATTTCCAATTTCGTAGTGCTAGCAAAAAAAAGGTGGAAAGGGGACCAACATTTGTTGAATGCCACCTGCTCTGAGGACTAGGCACTGCCCATGGTATTTGCTTTCATTCTCTTTACCCCCACATCAACCATGGTTTTAGTCTCCTTTTTGCAGATGAAAAAATTCAAACTCTTTGAAAGTACATAATCTACCCAGAGTCATGCAGTTCATATGTATAAGGGCTGGAATTATAATCTAGTCTCTTTGATTCCCAAGTCCTACTCCAAAAAGTTCCTAGTTTATTTTGCAATCAATGTAACTGAGCTATTTCTGCCCTAAAATAGTAAGTACGAATAATGGTCTCTATACCTCAACTTAACATCCATGGATCTGCTTTTAGTATTTATAGGTGTCATTACAGTACAACAATTTGCTTTTATTTGAATAGCAGTCATTATACCACTCAATCTAGAGATTTGTGATAGTCTGGTCTAAATTGAATGAAAGCTAATAGGTTCTTTAAGATTAACCTGGTATGTAGTTTTACGGCAACTCCCCGACATTGTCAATTTCACTGAAAAAAGAAAAAAGATTAATCTAGTATGGTATCATATGATAGAAATAAGTTAAATTGCTTTGGAGTTGCTACTGCTGAATTTAAAACTAGTCAAGATGAAGCAGATGTTCAATATGGAGGTTACTCAAAACGTTAAAAATAGAACTACCCCACGACCCAGCAATTGCACTACTAGGTATTTATCCAAAGGATGCAAACATAGTGATTTGAAGGGGAACCTGCACCCCAATATTTATAGCAACAATGTCCCCAGTAGCCAAAGTATGGAAAGAGCCCAAATGTCTACGGACAGATGAATGGATAAAGAAGATGTGACATATAGATATGGATATAGATCTGGATACAGATAGATATAGATATAGAATGGAATATTACTCAGCCATCAAAAGGAATGAAATCTTGCCATTTGCAATGATGTGGATGGAACTAGAGGGGATTATGCTAAGTGAAAGAAGTCAGTCAGAGAATGACAAATATCATATGATTTCACTCCTACGTGGAATTTAAGAAACAAAATAGATGAACATATGGGAAGGGAAGGAAAAATAAAATAAGATGAAAACCATAAGAGACTCTTAACTCTAGGAAACAAACTGAGGGTTGCTGGAGGGGAGGGAGGTGGGGCATGGGGTAGCTCTATTTTTAACCTTTTGAGGGCACGTGATATAAAGAGCACTGGTGTTATATGCAACTGATGAATCACTAAATTCTACTCCTGAAACTAATAATATAGTGTATGTTACTTAAATTGAATTTAAATAAAAATTAAAAAAAAGATGAAGCACATGTTCAAAAAGATCTCTATAATTTTTACTTGAATAATACATTTTTTTAAAAGATTTTATTTATTTATGTGACAGAGAGACAGCCAGCGAGAGAGGGAACACAGCAGGGGAGTGGGAGAGGAAGAAGCAGGCTCCCAGCGGAGGAGCTTGATGTGGGACTCGATTCCGGAACGCCGGGATCACGCCCTGAGCCGAAGGCAGACGCTGAACAACTGTGCTACCCAGGCGCCCCAAACAATACATTTTTTTGATCAAACAATATATATGTTTATGTATGGGCAAATAAAACTGATCTTAAAATGCTAATGTCATTTCCTCTGCTATATTTTGAAACAAAAAACCTCCCAAAAAACAAAAAGCCAAAAACATGATGCTGGACTATTGACTATTGGACAGCAACACAATGTTTCAAGGAAACCAACTGACTTGAATAAGTAAATAAGATTCTCACAGATGGGGGCACCTGGGTGGCTCAGTCAGTTAAGCATCTGTCTTTGGCTCAGGTCATGATCTTGGGGTCCTGGGATCCAGCCCCGTGTCGGGTTCTCTGCTCAGCGGGGAGTCTGCTTCTCCCTCTGTCTCTCAAATAAATAAATAAATAAATCTGAGAAAAAAAAGATTTTCAAAGATGAATGAGTCATAAACCTGCATAGAGCATGGAACCATATTAGTGTGTTCAAACTCCAGCTGCCTCACAGTTTTGACATGAAGACTGAAGCATATATAAAAATAATCATATATTAGTTACATCTGATCTGGAAGTTTAGGTGCATCTGATCTGGAACTCAGCAGACTACTTCTATGAACAGTGTCCGTGTTAGTTTATTCTCCATATTCTTCCAAAAAATATCTAAAATCAACTGCTTAATTAGCTTTTAACAGTGTGACTTTGAGAAAAAAATGTATATATATTAGGTTTTCTACACCATACTTTTTTTTTCTTCCTAAAAATACTGTAAAAAGCAGCAAAAATTCTTGGTGGATTTACTTGCATATAATATTATTATTCTTTTATCTTTTGTTGTTTGCTTTTTGTTGTAACCACAAGGTTAACCTTCATACTATTCCACACTTCTAATACCTGCTTTCTTATTACTTTCCCTCCAGGATTCCTGACTCTCATGAAAATAAAAACAGGTTGCCTGGCTCAGTTGGCTGAGTGTCTCGCTCTTGACTTCAGCTCAGGTCATGATCTCAGGGTCATGGGACTGAGCCCCAGGTCGGGCTATGTTCTCAGCAGTGTATCTGCTTCTCCATCTCCTTCTGCTCCTCCCCACTTATGCTCTAAGTCTCTCTCTCTCTCAAATAAATACATAAAATCTAAAAAAAAAGTAAAAACAGACACAAATTGAGTTTTCATAGAGCTCCTAGATAAACTGCAAGAAAGACCCAAGCAAAAGAGACATGGTATTGTGGTGCAGGAGATGTGAGAAGACAAGAGGTCAGAGATTTTGCTGGTAATACTTTATAAAAAGTGTGCACAGCTAACTGATGGAAATTTGGCTACACCTTCCAACCAGGAACCTGGGTGTCACTAGACTGGCATGTAAGGAAGCAAAATTTACCACCCTAAAATGTGTCTATTTGGCATGTGGATTATTTTAAGCTGATTATTTTTAAGAACAGAAGGATCAGAACCTTTGGCCTTCCCCCTAACTGCCTAAAAAATTTTATTTTTTAATTGTTTATTTATTTTGCCTAAAAATTTTTAGATAGAGGACCAGCTGGCTCCAAGAAGGAAGGTACCACCATAGATAACCATAGTATAATATGAACAAGGTATGGTAGACAGGGAGTAACCTAGTAAGGCCTATTTGATCAAAGTCCTCTCTATGTCCCATTCTTTCTGCATGGCCTATCAAGTATTTGTTTACTAACCATTTGCTCTTTCCATTATTTCTGTGAATTGCCTCCTTCTCTCTGAAGCCTCAGACCCCCACCCCCTTCTCCTTAGTCCAGAATGATATATATACCTCATTTTGTCTGTCTTTGGATATCTCATGTTTATGTGGATTCCTCATATATATAATCAAATTTGATTTTCTCCTGTTAATCTGTCTCTGTCAATTTAAATTCTTAGACCAGTCAGAAGAAACTTGTGGGGTATAGGAAAAATTTTCCCACCCTAATAAGCACCAAGTCCCCAGTCACAATCATATTAGCTACACAGAAGTTTTGCCAGAAGAAAATCAATGTACAAGTAAAAGATGCTCTACAACAGATTGATTTTAGTAAATGTCCATCATACGTTTTCCCTCATACCCCTTAAATACCACAATGGACCCCTTTCATATCAAGGGTCTCATGTCCTCCCTGCCCAAGGTTTCCCACTGCCCCCACTTTTGCCTAGGTGGCTGGATCGCTACTGCCTCATGATCACACAGAGTGTGGCATCCCGCACTGGTGAAGTCAGCTTCCTCCTGGTTCCAGGCTTTCTTCAGTGGACACACGTGTCTGTGCTCTAACGATGAGAGAAGTCCCTTGCAATTAGGCTGGGGACATCATTAGCAAGTAGGTCACATCAGACTGGTTATCTTGTCCTCAGTGGAAACATTTCTCATCTGCCTAGAAGACTGTAAAGTAATAAAGCCCCGGGAGATTCAGAGCATTTAGAGACCTTCAGAGGCAAGCGATAATCACTATTGACTTTCCTGCCATATCCTATCCAGGTGAAGCTCTGTGTTTGCGAAGCAGTAGAAAGTCTATGTACCTTGGGAATAGCTTTCAATCTTCCAGAGGCAGCACAGGGGTGGGGTAGTTGGCTCTTAGCAGAAATGACTGGAAGATCAGCAAAGAAGGAACAAGACCCTAAAGGAAATACGTCTTTGACTGGCTGTCTATCCAGAGCCAAAGTCTTGAGGAAGGCAAAGAATATGCCCAGGAGGAAGTACAGCTGATTCAGTCTAAAGGGGAGGCCTTGCTCTCACCTGGGTCCCTCAGAGGGCAAGAATTTTGTCAAATCTCCTCAGGAGTTGATTGGAAGGTGTGAGCTTCTGCCCTAAACTTTCATATCTAGAGCAACCTGCTCCCATTGGCAGAGGGTAAACGAACTGAAATGTTAAGTTTGAATGTCTTAAAAGAGTGGGTTATAAAGGGCAACAGTGATCCAGAGGCCAAAGTGTCCTAGAGTCTATAATGAGCTGACAGCCTTTAATGTCTTAAAGTACACATTTTAATACAAAATTTCAGGAAGAGGTCAAACCCTTCTGTCAGAATAAGCAAGGGTTTTCCACCAGCGTGTTTACCACCTTGTATCCCTCAGCAAAGTGAAGCTCCCCCTTTTTCAATCTTCTAGACAAAAGCCTTCCTAATATTATTATCTATTATCCATCTTATCCTATTTCATCTTATCTCAATCTCATCTTCACACATTGTCTATTTGATTCCAAGAGGGCTTTGTATACTGAATGCCACTCCTGCACTTTGGGGATTCCAAAACAGACTTCTAGGACTGATTAGTAAGCTCCTGGCATGCCAAACCCTCTGTTTGCACCTGGAAAATTAATAATTACCTGAGTTTTCCATTCCAATTCTGAAATTATACTTATTCTCCACCTCAAAATGCATTTACCTCTGACCAAATCTTAGCAATTAAAAGGACCTCGTCCAGTGGTACATATGAGGCAGGAGATGTGATATTTTTTTAAAATTAAAAACTAAAAGTTTTCTGATACCCAAAACACAGGCAGCAAAAGAAAAAATCAAAATAAGAAACTTCTTTTTTTTTTAAAGATTTTATTTATTTGAGAGAGAAAGAGAGTAAGCTCGAATGAGCAGGGGGAGTGGCAGAGGGAGAAGCAGACTCCCTGCTGAGCAGGGGGCCCAATGTGGGACTTGATCTCACAACCCTGAGATCATGACCTGAGTGGAAATCAAGAGTCAGACACTTAACTGACTGAGCCACCCAGTGCCCCAAAATAAGACTTCTGTATATCGGGGCTCAGTCAGTTAAGCATCTGACTCTTGATCTTAGCTCAGGTCTCAATCTCAGGGTCATGAATTGAAACCCCGCATTGGGCTCCATACTGGGCATGGAGCCTACTTAAACCAAAACCAAAACCAAAACCAAAAAACCAAAACAAACCAAACCAAAACAAAACAAAAAACCCTTCTGCGCATCAAAGGACATTATCAACAAAAGTGAAAAAAGAATTCACGGAATGTGAGAAATTATTTGCAAATCATCTATCTGATTAGGGATTAATATCCAGAATATATAAAGAACTTGTACAACTCAACAACAACAACAACCAAACGACCAATTAGAAATGGGCAAAGTATTGAGTACATATTTCTCCAAAGAAGATATGCAAATGGCCAAGAAGTACATGAAAAGATGGTCAACATCACCAGCTACCAGGGAAATGAAAATCAAAACCATAATGAGATACAACTTCGCACCCATTAGGATAGCTATTATAAAGAAACCAAACAGACAGAATATCAGTGTTGGAGAGGATGGGGTGAAATTGGAACTCTTATACACTGCTGGTAGGGATGTGAATTGGTACAGCCACTGTGGAAAATGATATGGCAGTCCCTCCAAAAACCAAATGAATGGAAAGAAGGAAAGAAGGAAAGAAAGAAAAAGAAAAGAAAAGAAAGAAAGAAAGAAAGAAAGAAAGAAAGAAAGAAAGAAGGAAAGGAGGGAAGAAGAAAGAAAGGGAGGGAGGAAGGGAGGGAGGAAGGAAGGGAGAAAGGAAGAAAGGAAGGAAAGGACATAGAATTATTGTATGAGCCAGCAATTTCACTTCTGAGTATATACATGACGGAATTGAAAGCAAAGACTCAAATGGATATTTGCCAAACCATGTTCATAGCAGCATTATTCCTAATAGCCAAAAGGAGGAAGCGCTGACGTGTCCATTGACAGATGAATGGATTTTTTAAAAAAATGAGGTATATACATACAATAGAATCTTATTTAGCCTTAAAAAGGAAAGAAATTTTGATACATGCTACAATATGTATGAACCTGAACATTAGGCCAAATGAAAGAAGCCAGACACAAAAGGACAAATACTGTATGATCCACTTCTATGAGATACCTAGAGTAGCCAAATTCATAGAGACAGAAAGTGGAATGGTGTCTGGGACAAGGGGCTGTGTAGGGAGGGTAATAGGAGGTTATTTGATGGGTACAGAGTTTCAGTTTGGGAAGATGAAAATGTTCTGCAGGTAGTTGGTGGTGATGGTTATATAACAATGTGAATGTACTTAATGCCTCTAAACTGTATACTTCAGAATGGCTAAAATGGCACGTTATAGATATTTCACCACAGTAAAAAACGAAAAGATTTTTAAACCTTAGCAGCTTTAAAAAATTAATTAAAATAAAATAAAAATTAATTACAATGAAATTAAACTTAAAAGTAAAATGAATTCCTCAGGCCCCATATCTATGTGTCAAGTGTGCTATTTCTGCTACTCTGATCATCCCTCTGACTGCAAGTACCCATCTGTGGCCTTTCGGCTGGTTCATCAACATCACCTTGGATGAACATCCTTTCTTTTAATTTTCTTCCTCTAGCCCACCAGCTACCTCCTACATCCTGCAGACCACACCTGCCAGCTATTAATTATTGCTCTGCCCCTCCCCCAATTTCCTCGGCTCACCACCTCCTGGCGCTCTAGGCTCAACCTCTCTGCATTTGGACCTGTGGGTATTGGTATCTACTGACGTGGATAAGCAAGAAACAATTAAATGGATGTTTCTTTTTGCAGATGATCCTGGAATAGGAGAACCTTTGGGTGGTCTATCCATGTCCATTTATTCTTATTAGCATTGCAACAAATGTTTTGTGGCTTAGGATTTCAAAGAAAGGGAGTTTTATTAATTTATCAGCTGAACGAGCATTACAATAGATTATGCAGAGTTTGCAATTGTTTGGGTTTAAAGCACAGACAACGTGAAACAGTTAATGAAAAACTTTCACAAAACTTCAACTATTTCCAGCAGTTTAGCATGTGAGAATCACTTTTATGTGCTGACACCCCTGAAAATAAAATCATTTTTTACTTAAAGCCGTTCTAGTTGCTGTTTTAAACTTTATCCCAGGAACAGAGACGCTATTCAGTAAAGTGCAACTGCAGCCTTCTCAACAAAAAGGTTCATTAATTGTTACATGTTTTCTGGTGATGATTTTTTTTATTTGTGAATTTATAGTGATAGCTATAAAAGAGACTGTCGATAGTATTACTATAATTTACTTTCTAATAGAATGATTTTTATGTGTTAGTATTATAATATTTCTGAAAATATTAACAGAATTTATTTTGTGTTCTATAATGATACTGGGAAACTATTCTCAGCAATATTTTTCAGTGTTTCAGATTATTTTTTTTAAGATTTTATTTATCTGTTTGAGAGAGAGAGGGAGGGGGAGGAGAGCAAAGAGGAAGAGAGGGAGAAGCAGATTCCCCGCTGAGCAGAGAGCCTGATGTGGGAGTCAATCCCAGGATCCCGAGATCATGACCTGAGCCAAAGGCAGACACTTAACTGACTGAGCCACCCAGGTGCTCCAGTGTCTCAGATTATTAACAAAATTATCTGTGTTTTAAAACTATGGCATTAAAATATACCCTTAATAATACCATTATAATGTTCAGGTCTTTAAAACTTGTATGATAATGATACAAACATCTTTCTCTAAAAAGGAAAATCTTTATTTCTACCAGTATAGAGCCCTTCTTTGATTAGAACTGTGATTCCCGCAAGCTGGTACAGCCACTCTGGAAAACAGTATGGAGGTTCCTCAAGATGTTAAGAATAGAGCTACCCTACGACCCAGCAATTGCACTATTAGGTATTTACCCCAAAGATACAGATGTACTGAAAAGAAGGGGCATGTGCACCTCAATGTTCATAGCAGCAATGTCCACAATAGTCAAAGTGTGGAAGGAGCCAAGATGCCCTTCAACAGACAAATAGATAAAGAAGATGTAGTCCATATACACAATGGAATATTACTCAGCCATCAGAAAGGATGATTACCCAACATTTGCAGCAACATGGACGGGACTGGAGGAGATTATGCTAAGTGAAATAAGTCAAGCAGAGAAAGACATCATATGGTTTCACTCATTTATGGAACATAAGAAATAACAGGGAGATCGGCAGAAGGAAGGGAAAATGAAGGGAGGGAAATCAGAGGGGGAGATGAACCATGAGAGACTATGGATTCTGTGAAACAAACAGAGGGTTTCAGAGGGGAGAGGGCGGGGGGATGGGTTAGCCCGGTGATGGGTATTAAGGAGGGCACGTATTGCATGGAGCACTGGGTGTTATACCACAATGAATCATGGAACACTACCTCAAAAACTAATGATGTACTGTACGGTGACTAACAAAACATAACAAAATTTTTAAAAATGAAAATAGAAAAACAACTGTGATTCCCAAATTGTGAGCTAAAGCACCTTGGGGTGACTCCAGAGGCAGTGAGGGCCATTAAGTTTTTGAGGGACACAGTTGGACACCACATGAGCTGCTGCTATTAAGTTGTTTAGACCTAACTACTTAATAAGGGCAATTGTTAGGTGTTTCTTTTGGCCTCAGGGCAGCAGAAATCAGGGAAATCTGGGAATCTCTGGATTAGAAAGATGAGTGGACATAAGATAACTGAGAAGTACTTATTTAGTGTAACCTTGTCGTTTTATACAAGAGAAAACTGAGGTACCACAGCATGGTTAAAATCTGAAATCTGGTGAAGCTGAAACACTTAGCTTCCTGGTTCTCCTGCCAGGGCTGTAAGTCAAAAGATTTGAAGAACTTGAAGTCTGTTGAGGCTTCCATGCTTATGCTGCCTGTCTGCCTCGCTACTTTCCTGCCGCTAGATCCAAGCTTTGAAGCCCCAGCGTGACCATCTACCAGCTGAGTAGCTCAGGCCAAGTTCCTTGTTCTCTGTGAACTGTGGCTTCCTCATTTGCAAAATAAGTGGGACGATGATAATTGCTAGGTAAAACTGAGTCAGTTCTAGAATCAGTAGAAATGATGTGTTTGAAAAAAGACTTGTAAACTGCCAACCGCTTTAGAAATTGTTGGTTTTCATTAAATAGTATTTAAACATTTATGTTACAAGCACTGGGGAGACAAAAAGAAACTCGAAATCACCTCTATGTTTGAGAGGCTTATCTCTCCTGGAGGGGAGAAATAGAAATGATTTTAATAAAAATTGATTAATGTTACAATGAAGGTAATGACCAAGTATAATTCAAGTAGAGAAGAAGGTCCTCCTGAGGGGTTTGGGAAGACCTGGCAGAAGGGGCAGGGCTCCAGGTCTGACTTGGAGGGTGAGTAGGTAATGGATGGGGGAGGGAGAGTAGGCCACAGAGCGGGAACAGCCTGGCCCAATGAGAGAGGTGAAGGATTAGACTGCCTTCTGGATGGCACAGCATTCCATAGGGCTGGAGGGAGAAGGGCAGAGATGAAAGTACAGACGGGAGATTAACTGTGCGTGTTGGATCTTGGTTGTTCAGGGCCTGGTATTCCTTTCAAAGGACTGGACATTTCCCTGAAAACCCGGTGCAGTGCACAGCTCCTCCTCCCGACCTCGAACTCAGAAGGAGGATCCGTAAATCTCCCCAGTTTCAAAGCTGACAGCAATACCTTAAGTTGCTGGAATGTGGCTTTCATTTACTTCGCGGCCATTCAATTCTGTCACACACACTAAGTGTCATCTTCCTGTCAGGACGTTAAGGACGCTCCGGTGACAGTGCCTGTCCTCACTGAAGCCGACCAGGAGGCGCGCCAGCACCCTTCCTCACGGAGCGCCGGCGGAAAAAGGATCTTGTTATGGAATTCGTGATCAAGGGGGCCCCAGCTTCTGTGTCGGTTCCCTTACCATGTGCCAAGCAGGTAGCCCCATTCTCTGTGTGTCTCAGGACCACAACGTGACAAGCAGTGGCATCATCACAACCCAGGATGGAGACGGAGTCATGTTCTGGGGAGCTCTCTCTGCTGAACATACAGAAGGCCCTGGGGTCCCAGCTGCGGAAGAGACTGAGCTTTGAGAAGTCTGGCTCTTCCCTCCACAAGCAAACGGGCCCTGTGGAAGCCCCTGCGTACGGGTTCAGCCTTCCGGAAGCAGATGCTCCTCCTGCTGACAGAAAGTCAGAGCGTCAGAACGTCAGAGCGTCAGAGCGCCCACAGGGGCGGAGCTGCGTGTCCTGCGCGCCTTACGTCATTCACCTCGCTGCCACTTCTCGTGGGCGTTTAATCGTCTCAAGACAAGAAGGCCCAGTACGGTACGGCAAGGTATTTTGAGACATAGGAAGGCTGTGTTCATATAGCTTTTATTCTAGTTGTGTTTTATTATTAGTTGTTGTTAATCTACTCTGATTTAGAAGTTAAACTTTATTACATGTATGTGTATAGGAAAAAACCGTAGTGTATATGAGGTTCAGTAGTAGCCACAGGTTCAGGCATTCCCTCGAGGTCTTGGACTGTATCCCCCATGCATAACGGGGGACTTCTGTGCTTCCAGAGCCTGTCAGGACAGAGGGCACCGCCAACTTCTCAAAGAGATAGCTGTCTCGTTTTCTGTCTTGATCATTCACATTTGTTGCTTCCGCTCAACGTCGCACGTTTGCTTTGGCGAGCAGTGACTAACCCATGGGTCGATTCAGGCCTCAAAATCCTGGGGAGGAGGCCGGCTTCAAACCGAACAGAGAGGTGGCCGGTGTTCCCTTAGTTCAAGGCGCCACACGGCAGAGCTTGTGGGGTACATGGCACCTCACTCCCTCCTATGCTGCTGTCAGAACTGATCCACAAGCTTCTGTGGTGGACTCTGGGAACTGGGCTGGTCGGCCTCCTGGATTAAGGACTCCGTGATCAGGGAGTTGCTGCCATAGTTTATTATTTACTCACTGTTTATTATTATTATTATATGCCAAGTGTTGCGTTAAATATGTTAATCCTCATAATTCACCTTTGTATTAAGTTCTGTTATCACCTTTGAATTAAGTTATAATTTTTTTACCGTTTTACGGATAAGGAAACTGCAGCTTGTAGAAGCTAAAGAGTTTCTCCCAAATCACATAGCTGTAAGCGGCAGAGCAGGGTTTTGAACTCAGGTCTGACTGACTCCAAAGCCCCAGGTCCTCACTGGAGGGATGGGGGCAAGAAGAGAGATTCTGCAAGAAGATTCCAGTATTCTGACATTCCTGTATGTGTTCAATATCACTGTGGGTGTGTTTGTCTCTCTTGATCCGGGATATATCAGTGCTGAGTGGTTTTAAAACTCCTAACGGAAACACTCAGAATATACACAGGAATTATCTCAACCCAGTAACTTGACCTACATTCCTTCATGTCGTCATTGATACTTGAATGATTATCAGGTGCTTTCACATTCATGATCGCACTTGCTCCTCTAGAACTGTAATAGGTTAATGTGCTTCTTGAAGCCAACACAGAGATTTAGAAGGGTTAGGTGCATACAACACAAGACACTGTTCACTGATGATACTTCCGCACTGAAAGGTCTGGGTCAAACCTATGTCAAAGTCTTCTCTGACAAACTTAGAATTCTCTATGGCTTCGATGAGCCTAAGTCAGCTGTTGGGGGGTGTGCTGGAACTGGCTTATACTGGCTCATGAGAACCAGCCATGTACAGCCCTTCCAAACTCTGCATTTGGTGAAGTCATATCAAATGGCCATGATAGAAGTATTTATACCAGTCTCTTATTCCTGGGGTTGTCTTAGCGATGTACCACAAAGTACCATAATTGAGAGTTAATTATTACTATTTCCGTATTAGTTATTTATTAGGTAGCATTATTTTCTTAACCAATGTAATGATGTAACTAATTGCTATTATAAAGATAATATCAGTGATATACATGTACTGTATTCTCTTATAGTTCTGGAGGCAAGAAGTCAAGGTGCCAACAGGGCTATGTTCCTCTGACATTCTGGGTAGAATCTTCCTTGCCTCTTTAGCTTCTGGTGGTGGCCATCAATCCTTGGCATTCCTTGGCTTGTAGATACATCTCTGCAGTCTCCACCTCTGTGGGCCCTGTCCCTCCACCTGTGGGCCCTGGCATTCTCCTTGTGTGTCTCTCTGTGTCTTTTCTTTTTATAAGGCCATCAGTAATATTAGATTAAGTGCACACCTGGCTCCAGCATGACTTAATCTTAACTAATTATATCTAGAATGACCCTATTTCCAAATAAGGTCACATTTGGAGGTACTGAGGGTTAGGACTTCAACATATATTTTTGGGGGGCACAATTCAACCCTTAACACCGTGGAAATCAGAAAATGCTACAAATCAGGGCCTTTTTTTTTTTTTTGAGTTAGTTTCCAGTGTATCAGCGTATTGGTCTGTCACAAGACATCAGGAGAGGGCCACTCACCTCAAATATCACTTTTCCATGGGGGTCTTCATCAGAAATGTCCTCATAATCCAAATACACTATATTACCCTCCCTAGCAGAGTAAGAATTAAAGGTGGAAGCATGCTAGTTGGGATTTACCAGCCATTTTTTAGCCCTTTAAAAAATTTCTTGTATGTATTTCCATTATAAAAAAAATTGAAAAATACAGAGAAGTAGAAAGAGAAGTTAAAAATAAATCCTTCATAGCTTCTTCATCCAAAAAGAGCTGTTATTAATGATACGTTTTCAAAATATTTTTGTGCCTCACCAGTTTGTGCCTCACCAGTTTGAATGCTTTGTCCTCTCTTCTGCGTGCTTTTTATTTGACAAATTTTAAAGATGTATGAGTAATAATACCTGAAGATGGCATTCCAGTTATAAAAATCACACTATAAAGTTAAGCAAAATCTGTTTTGACTGTCACCCCCAGTCCCAATCCTCTCTCTGGAGGTAGATACTATCATCCATCTTAAGTGGATTCTTCCAGACCTTTTAAAATGCACTTTTATGCATACATTTCTTCTTCATATAAATGATATAGTTTTTTTTTTCGCAGACACAAACCATAGCATACTATGTACTTTATCCCATGACTTACTTCTCCCCTTCCCTCCTCCCACCACACTGTCTGTCCTTGAGAATTTCTTTTATATCAGATTTCACTTTTTCTCTTTGATTGCTGCAGTCTACTTCTACTCTATGGATATGCCATAATTTAGTTATTCTCCTAATGCTGAGTTTTAGGTTGTTTTCAATCATTCATGATTATAACCAAGAAGCAAGGAAAATCCTTGTACATACCTCTTTGTGCACATATACACATTTTTTGAAATTTAAATTCAATTAATTAGCATATAGTGTATTATTGGTTTCAGAGGTAGAGGTCAGTGATTCATCAGTCTGATATAATGCCCAGTGCTCATTACATCACATGCCTTCCTTAATGCCCATAACAGACTCTTAATAATAGGAAATACACTGAGGGTTGCTGGGGGGGTGTTGGGGTAACTGGGTGATGGACAGGTACATGTGTTTCTTTAGGATAGATAACAAGAAGCAAAATTTCTGAGTTGAAGAATATTTAAAATTTTAATATCATGTCAACTTTCCATGAAAACAATACCAATACACCCTTCCACCAACAGTGTAGAAGAGGATCCATTTCTCCACATTCTAACCCATATGGGATAGTCTGTTCTTCTAAAAGCTTGTCTAGGGCACTAGAAACATGACCACAGCTTCTGCCGAGCTGGAGGGATTAATCATTCTCAATGATTTGAACCCAGCCTTTCCCTCCCTTGATACAGACAAGAGATATAGAGAGTTAACTATTACTATTACTATTTTACGTATCCAGTAGTTACTTATCATGTCGTATTATTTTCTTAGCCCATCTAAGAATGCAACTAATTGAAATCACAAAGATAACATCAACACTACTAATGATTAACTATTAAATAATTGAAGAAATAAAAATCACAAGCCAGAGGCTCTACATGGGATTCTATATTTGTTTGTTTATATATAAATTTCAAGGAAAAATCCAACTTTGTCTTTTCTGAATTTCCTAGGTTTCATGCAATTTCTCTGAATAACAACCTTATCTTTTAGCTCCAACTGTGTATTCTTTGATTGTAGGTTCAAATTCCCAGGTGGTCATCTTACCAGAAGCCATTTCTCCCCTTCCGTTGGCAGGAGCTTATTAATTAGGTTAAACCACAGTCCCAATAAGACTAATTTTACTATGTTTCATTTAAGTAGTAAGGCTTCTCTCTTGTGATATCCTTCTATTTAATGCCAAGAAATAAAGATCTTCTTGTCAAAATTTATTAAGATGTTTACATCTGTCCTGTAATCTTCAACCTCCAAACGTAAGAGAATTGTCTGGAGACATGACGCATGTTTTTGTAAGAAACTGTACCAGCTTATGAAATGCATGACTGATATTTTTCTCTGAACGTATAAATAGTGACCCCAAATACGTTTTCTTTTCTTCTTTGTTTTCCAAAATTTATAAAACTGAGAATAGCTTTTGTTTTTTGGGATGCATGTTATGATTGGTTATCTTATTTTTGCAAACAAGTAATGAAACAATTTATAATAATGTATATTTGGAGGCTGGCTAGCCCCAAATCTGCAAGATAGGCCAGGGATAGAGACCCAGGGAAGTCTGAAGGTAGTCTGGTGCCAGAATTTCTTCTTTTTTCAGGGCGGTTGGTCATTTTTACAGTAAGAACTTCAACTTACTAAATGAGACCCACCCACATTATGGGTCTGCTTTATTCCAAGTCTTCTTTTTTTTTTTAAGATTTTATTTATTTATTTGACACAGAGAGAGACAGTGAGAGAGGGAACACAAGCAGGGGGAGTGGGAGAGGAAGAAGCAGGCTCCCAGCGGAGTAGGGAGCCCGATGAGGGGCTCGATCCCAGGACTCTGGGATCACGCCCTGAGCTGAAGGCAGATGCTTAACCACTGAGCCACCCAGGCACCCCTGCTTTATTCCAAGTCTTCTGATTTAAATGTTAATCTCATCTGAAAAAATACCTTTGCAGAAATATCTAGAATAATCTTTGACCCAATGTCTGGTTACCATGGCCTAGTCAAATTGGACACATAAAATTAACCATCAGAGATGGCTTCACTGGTGAAAAATAATGCTAATTCTACACAAAGTTTCTTCAAGAGGATAGAAGAGGAGAGATGTCCTAATTCATTTTATAAGAATAACATTGCCCTGATGCCAAAACTAGAACAAGGCTTTACAAAAAAAAAAAAAAAAGAAACCTACAGACCAATATCCCTCATGAACACAAACACAATGATTCTCTACAGAATATTAGCAAATAAAATTCAGTAATTAATAAAAAGAATCATGTATGATAACCAAATAGTTTATCCTGGGAATGTAAGGCCAGTTTGACATCTGAAAATCAAGCAAGGTGATTCACCATAACAAGGAACTGAAGAAGAAAAACCACATGATTGTTTCAATAGATGCAAAACAGCATTTGACAAAATCAACACGTTTTTATCATTTATGACAAAAATTCTTAGAAGACAATGAACAGACTGGAAAATCCTCAGGCTGATAAAGGCATCTATTAAAAATCCTTAGCTAACATCATATTTGATGGTGAAAGACTGAATGCTTTCCCCTAATATCATAGGAACAAATCAAGGATGTCCACTTTCATCACTTCTATTGAACAATATACTGATGGCCCTAGCTATTGCAAAAAGGCAGCAAAAATAAAGCACATATACTGGAAAATAAGAAATAAAACTGTTTCTATTGGCAGATGACATAGTTGTCCATGTAAAAAAAAATCCAGAAAACCTTTAAAAATCTATGGGAAATGATGAATGAGTTAAGCAAAGTCACAGGATGCAACGTTAACATACAAAAACGAATAATATTTTTATATACTAGCAACAAACAATTGGATATTAAAGTTTTTTAAAGTACCATTTACAATATCACCAAAAACATGAGGTATTTAAGTATGATCTAACAAAACATGTGCAAGATCCATATGCTGAAAACTATAAAACATATGAAGGAAGCAAAGAAAACCAAAAGAAATGGTGAGATATATAAATTTAAGGAGAGGGAGAAGGAAGAGGGAGGTGGAGAAAGGGGGATTACGAAGAATTGGTTTATGCAATTGTGAGGGCTGGCTAAGCAAGCGCCGATCCCATGGGAATGACAGTTAAGATGAAAGATCACAGTCCGGGACTAGAAAGGCATGAGTCACAGCTATTGTCAGAGAGTTTCTTTTTTTATTAATTAGAAGAGTCAATATTGTTGGGAGTCAATTTTTCCTTTTTTTTTTATAATATTTATTTTGTTATATTAGTCACCATACAGTACATCCCCAGTTCTTGATGCAATGTTCCATGATTCATCTTGCATATAACACCCAGTGCACCATGCAATATGTGCCCTCCTTAATACCCATCACCAGCCTATCCCAATCCCCCACTCCCCTCCCCTGTGAAACCCTCAGTTTGTTTCCCAGAGTCCACAGTCTCTCATGGTTCATTCCCCCTTCTGTTTACCGCCCCCTTCCTTCTTCCCTTCCTTCTCCTACCGATCTTCCTATTTCTCATATTCCATAAATGAGTGAAACCATATGATAATTGTTTTTCTCTGCTTGACTTATTTCACTTAGCATAATCTCCTCCAGTCCCGTCCATGTTGCTGCAAATGTTGTGTAATCGTTCTTTTTGATGGCTGAGTAATATTCCATTGTATATATTGACCACATCTTCTTAATCCAGTCATCTGTTGAAGGGTATCTTGGCTCCTTCCACGATTTAGCTATGGGAATCAATTTTTCTAAATTTATCTATAGATTCAACACAATCCCAATCCAAATCCTAGCAATTTTTTTAAAGAAATCAACGTTTTCTAAAATTTTTATGGAAAGTGTAGGAATAAGAATGGTCAAAGCAAATTTGAAAAAAAAGAACATTAGAGAACTCACACTGTCTGATTTCAAGATTTATTGTAAAGTCACTTTAATCATGACAGTGTGGCATTGGCATAAAGATCGACAAAGAGATTAATGGAACAAAACAGAGTCCATGAATAGACCATACATAAATGGGCAGCTGATTTTCTACAAAAGCAATTCAATGGAGAAAGTATAGACTTTTTAACAAATGGTGCTGGAACATTTGGATAGCAATATCCAAAAAACAAAAACAAAACCCTTGATCCATAATTTATACCACACACAAAAATAATCCTCAAAATTTATCATAGACTTCAATGTAAAAACTAAAATTCTAAAACTTTCAGAATATATGTGATACAAGCCTTGTGACCTCAATTAGATTTCTAAGAGATGGCACTAAGATTGATCCATAAAATAAAAATTTTAAAAATAGAACTTTATCAAAATTTTAAAGTTTTGCATTTTGAAAGACACTCTAAAGAAAATGAAAAGACATATAAAGACTGTGAGAATATTTGCAAAACACATATCTGATAAAGGACTTACCATGAATTTATAAAGAACTCTCAAAACTCAATAATAAGAAGCCAAATAAGTCCATGATATATATATCTATGAAAATAGGCAAAACATTTGAACAGACACTTTAATGGGGGCACCTGGGTGGCTTGGTCAGTTGAGCATCTGACTCTTGGTTTTGGCTCAGGTCATGGTCTCAGGGTGGTGAGATGGAGCTGAGCGCAGAACCTGCTTGAGATTCTTTCCCCTTCCCCCTTCTCCTCTCCTCTGCTTTTGCATGTGTGCACGCACACCCTCTCTCTCTCTAAAAAATAAATAAACAAAATCTTAAAAAAAAAGAAGGGTTATGAATGGCAAATGAACAAATGAAAAAATGCTTATCATCTTTAGTCATTGGGGCAATACAAATTAAGACCATAATGAGGAACCAGTACACACATTTAGAGTGGGGGAGAAAAGGACACCACCGGGTGTTGTCAGACACAATTGTGGGAATACAAAATGTACAGACACTTTGGAAACAGTTCGGCAATTTCATATAAACACTTTTAATTATGACATCCAAACCCACTCCTTTGTATTTACCTAAGAGAAATGAAAGGGAACCTTCAGGGGCGCCAGGGTGCTCAGTCGTTAAGCATCTGCCTTCAGCTCAGGGCGTGATCCCGGCGTTCTGGGATCGAGCCCTACGTCGGGCTCCCTGCTCTGCTGGGAGCCTGCCTCTTCCTCTCCCACTCCCCCTGCTTGTGTTCCCTCTCTCACTGGCTGTCTCTCTCTCTGTCAAATAGATAAATAAAATCTTAAAAAAAAAAGAAAAGAAAAGAAAGTGAACCTTCACCCAATCACCTGCATGCAAATGGTCATAGCAATTTTGTGTATATTTGCCCCAAACTGGAAACACCAGAAATCTCCTTCAGCTGATGAACCCATGAACAGATTGCCAAATATTTATGTATTGGTATACTACTTGGCAATAAAAAAAAAAATCTACTGATACACACATGTTTAAATCTTAAATGCATTTTACTGAGTCTCAAATGGCTACACAATATATGATTTTACTTTTCCCGTTGCTATGAACTGAAACTATGTGTCTCCCACCCCCAGATTCCTGTGTTGAAGGCCTAACCCCAAATGCAATGGTATTTGCAAGTGGGGCCTTTGAGAGAAAATCAGGTTTAAATGAGGTCATAAGTGTGCCCCCCCCCCACACCACTATGGGATTAGTGTCTTTATAAGAGGAAGAGAGACCAGAACTCTCTCCTCCATGTGAGGACACAGTGAGAAGGTGGACATATGCAGGCCAGGAGGCAGGCTCTCATCAGGAACAAAATTTGCTGGCGCCTTGGTTCTGGACTTCCCAGCCTCCAGAACTGTGAGGAATAAATGTTTGTTGCTTAAACCACCCAGACCATAATAATTTGTTATAGCAACCAGAGCAGACTAACACAATCACGGTCTCAAAAAAGCGAAACCATAGGAACAGAAAATGATAAGTGGTTGCCAGGGCGTCAGGTTGGAGCAGTTGTTTACAAAGGAGCATGAGGGAATATTCTGGGCAGGATGGATCTGTTCTCTCTCTTGATTTTGGTGGTGGATATATCGCTATATATGCTTGTCAAAACTTCTGGAACTGTACACTAAAAAGTGTGAATTGTACAATGTGGCAATTTTATGTCAATACACCTGATTCCTAAAATGACAGCAAGATATGGAGTCAATGTCTGAAAAAAAATAAGAGAAAGAATGAACTGTTTTAGACAGAAATGGGCAAAGCCAAAAGATCTAGGCCAAATAATCAGAAATGCTGAAAGTAAACAGAAGTAGGAAAAGCTAGTTTCTGGTGAGAAGCCTTTCAGGAGAAAAATGTGGATCGCTTTCTGTGGCCTGCAGGTTCAATATGTACACATACTCTGAGTACAGGGTACATAATACACAATACTGTCTGTTGCCATAATAGCTAAAAATGTAAGGCAGCCTTAGGCAGAACTCGTTAGAAATATAGTGTTCTCTACATTAGCAAGGAAGTGTTGCTTAGTCCTGGACGTTAAAGAAAGATAGCAAATAGTATAATAACATTAAAAAAAACTAAAATATACAAGTAATGTAAAATAGTACATAAAACTTAGAATACAGAGAAAAAGACTCCACTATCACAATGCAATCTTAATCTAAAATAAATTATCTTACTATATAAATATACATGTTTTTTGTAGAAAAGAAAAGTCCCGTTTTCAAAATTTAAAAATTCTGACAAAGTCAAGTAAATGTAAGTTAAAATAATAGATACTATTTTAAGTCAATGAAGCTAACAATGATGAGGAAGTTATGGCAACACTCAGTGATGGCAAGAATGTGAGTCACGGGGAATTCACAATCAATTTTGATAGAGTGAAAAGAGGTTCAACTACTTTATAAAGCAATCTGGCAGCATCTTGTGAAGCTGAAAATAGGTACAGTACCAAGACCTGGCAAATTCAGTCACACGTAAATGCCTTAGAGAAACTCATGCATCTGTTTAAGAATGTACATAACAATATTGTTTGTAGGAGCAAAATAATTAATACAGTAAATATTCCTTACTAGATTAGATAATTAAATTGTGCTGTTGTCATATAATGCAATGGTGTATAGAAGTTAAAATGAATTATTTAGAACTACACGTATTGTGTTTGATAAATCTCAAAAACAGAATGCAGAGTAGTGAGAAAAACCAATTACAGAATGATACATACGTAACTATGACACCATTATCTGAAAAACATAATACACAAACATTTATATGTATACACACAGAGACACATACATACTTTGCAGAATGTATGTGTGTGCATGTGTGTCTAAGTGTGTGTGTACGTGTGTGTATTTCTCTGCATAGGAGAAAGGGCTACATGAGGGCATCTGTTTGTAAAGTTTTTTTTCCTATAGTTTTTTTCCTCTTAGAGAAAGGAAATACAGAGGGAGGAAAGAATGGAAGGAGGAAGGAAGGATACTAGAATATTTAAAAAATTGTTCTGTATACTTTTTTTTCCATATTTGAGGTATCTTTTATCAGAAAGGAATACTTAGCCCTTGTGAACAATTGAGAAGACACATAAAAGTGTAAAAAAAAAAGGTAATCCCAAAGAAAAATAATCTTAACGTTTTGCTGTATATTCTTCCAGACTGCCATACTTTCATTAGCCTGCATGTCATATACATAATTTTTTGTATCCTTTTTGAAGAGGCCAAAATTTCTGAAAAATGTTCTTCTGATTCATGAAATGAATACTGAGGTCTGTACTTTCTCTGAGTCTTTGGGGCGGCTTCCTTGATTCCACGGTATTTTCTCATCGTTCCATATTCCCGTTTGTAAATACATTATGGGGCTTGTCCTTCGTCCCATTCTCTCCACTTGGGGGCTATCTCAATCCATCTCAGATCTCCGGCTGAACGGAGGACGACCCACAGCGTTCCAAACGAAGTCTCCCTGTCCCACAGGTATTCGTGCAGGGTACCTTTACCATCTGAAATGAGAAGTCTTCCAACCGCACCGCCTGATTTTCTGATGCGACTTAATGTGTGTAATTCATAAAAAACTACAATCCCCGTAGGGCTCTGCTCCTGGGTGCCCGCCCCTCGCGCCCCCCCCACCCCGCTTCCACCGCTGCGCCTGCGCATTCTGAGCACGGACCACAACTCCCAGGATGCATCATGGTACGGCCCTCGCAGCCCTACTTCCTGCCCAGAAGTTTCCTGGGTAACAGTGGCTCAGTCAGTCCGGGAAGTTCAAGGTGGGAGGGGCTCGTGGGCTGCCTGGAAAACTTTGGGAGTAGCTTATTTTATCCTGTCGCCAAAAGGCAGCAGGTCTACAGCAGAGATTCGGCTGCCTGGTTTTTTATGGTGTGCCCAGACTTTGCTTTTCTGCACCGGGAGATTGTTCTTTGCACCTCACTTCAGGCAGGACCAGCACAGGTGGTTCGCGGCTTGCTCTCGTTTATTGTCTTTCGGCCCCTTCTGGAATGTAAGCTCCGCCAGGCTGGAATTTTGGTCTGTGCTGTTCACCGATGTACCCTCAGCACCTAAAACAGTACCCACCACGCAGTAGGCTCTCAACTCTCAGTACGTATGAATGCCTGGATGGAGTGCTAAGATGAACACCCAGTAAAACATTTGTGAAATGATGACTACTGACTTCAGAGCAGTGTCAGTGGGAGCCAGGTAGAAGGGTGGAAGGATAGCTGACTGTAGGGAAGGGAGGAGTTTCGGTTTGATACGTTAGAGGTGGAAGAATTAGTGAAGAAGCAGCCCAGAAGGACTTGGGTGAGCATTCCCTGTACCCCGCCCCCCCAGCTTTGTGGCTTTGGACAGGTTCTCTAATCTCTCGGAGCCTCGGTTTCTTCATCTATAAACTGAGAATAATAATATTTACTACATAGGGTTGTTCCAATTACGAAGAGTTGATGTATGAAATAGGTTCAGCCTAGGGCCTGGCATGTAATGAGCACTTTTTTAAGAGGTGGCTGTTGTCATTCTGGTCATTATTCAGTATCAAAGTGGGGACATTAATAAGAATCACTGAAGTAGGGGCGCCTTGGTGGCTCAGTCGTGAACCGTCTGCCTTCAGTTCAGGTCAGGATCCCAGGGTCCTGGGATGGAGGTCCCATCCGGCTGCCTGCTTCTCCCTCTCCCCCCGCTGGTGCTCGCTCTGTCACATACATACATACATACATACATACATACATCGCTCTGTCACATACATACATACATACATACATACATGCTCTGTCACATACATACATACATACATACATACATAAAATCTTAAAAAAAAAGAATCATTGAGGTAGACTAAAAGTAAAATTATTGGAATTGCAAAGATAAAAGACTTGTGAGATTGGGATGCAAAAGTCAGAATTGATATTAATACACAAGTTTGGGCTCCATAGGCAGTTTGGTTCAATGTCTTTTTATTCAGTTGCAAAACAGAACAAAAATCTCTCAGCACATGCAGCTCAGAAAACAGACTGACAGCAAACCTCTCATTTTGCCCCGGACTGCCATTTTACTTTATTTATTTATTTATTTATTTATTTAGATTTTATTTATTTGAGAGAGAGAAAGCACATGAGCAGGGGGAGAGGAGGAAGCCGACTCCCCACTGAGCAAGGAGCCCAGTGTGGGGCTGGATCCCAGGGCACTGAGATCATGACCTGAGCTGAAGGCAGAGGTTTAACTGACTGAGCCACCCAGGCGTCCCCCAAGCTGCCATTTTAAGTGCAGGGCTAGTTGGTTCCAGGTCAGAGGTCCCATTCATTTGCTTCCTACTGATGCATGAGAGAAAATGTGCACTCTTTGCTGCTGATGTTCTGCTCACCAGGATTCTTTTGTTTTCTCCTGAGGTTGTTGCTCTAGACAACAAAAGAGATGTTAGGTTCCAACAAAGCTTTATAAATAACCCTGACCTAGCTCCACTATAATTATTACCCCATATAGCTAACAGGCATTTAAGAAAATATTCAAAGGACTGTACACTCATATTGCACCCTGTCCGTGTCTTGTTCCTGGCTGAGTGATACAAACAGAATTTTTAGTTTTGGTTGCCTCTGATAAAACATAATTTTTTCCAATCTGCGAGTTGTGTGCTTTTCAGAAAAATATTAATTTTGAGAAAGATGATGTCGACCTGGTCATTCTATGACATCATGTCTGATTTTAACTTTTTGTAAGGCAATATTTTTAGTCATGAAGCAAAGTAGATTTCATGTGGAAGAAAGATGAAGGCCGGATGTTTGAGGTTTTTCTTCTGGCCTTGCTGTTTCCTGTAGTATCTGACTGCAGCTAGTTATAATGTTTCATGTTTATTTAAGGTGTGGGCAGAATGTGAAAAAAAATAGTTGGCTGCAGCATTTGAGCTATGTTTTTGCTGCTTGATTTCTGCTTTGCTCTGTTGTTGTAAGAAATAGATGGGAGAGAACGCCATGTTTCAGAATGACAGATGCTTTCAGCAATTCTTGTTTTCACCCAAGGCCATTTATTTCTTCATGTAGATAGGACTGTAGAACTTGCAGGAACATTTTTTGAGTGTCCTCCAATTCAGGATGGCTGGACTTTGGTGGGTCACAGTGGTCACATCCACCTTACTTCAAGATTACAAGATAGCTTCCTATCTAAATGCTAGGTGTGGTCATAAAAGGATCACTGTTCTGTGCTGTTTCCCATGTGCGAAAAAACCCGCTGATTTAAATAGAATTACTCTGTATTTTGTTGTAGACATGTTCATAACAAAGAATTAAAACAGAACTTTCAAATTTATTATTTTTTAATTAAGGGTAATTGAATGTCAATGTAATTCAGTGTCAAATTAAGACTAATTGATGTCCTGTCCAAAACAATAGAATATCTTATTAAATCATTTCCTAATAGGAATAGCCTAGTCTAAAATTGAGTAAGACTCCAGCACTTGACTTTGTGTTAGCGGTGGGACATCCACATCTGCATCCTCTCTGATAATGGAAGCATTTAGCCGAGTTGGAAGCCTACTTTCTGTTATGGACATTGCTGCACTGCCTCCCGCCTTTCGCTGCATGACCCCAGGGGGGCATCAAATCGTGGGTTTTTTTTTTCAAAGAGGACACCTAGATTATTTATTTCAATCAGTTTCTTAAAAGGTGGAAGGAGGATAATGAAGGTTGTATTTATACATTGCTCCTTTCATTCCTGAGATATGACAGTTGTTGTCACTTTTTGAGTAAAATTGGGTTCGAGTTCCCAAGATTCACAGCCCGGCTCTGAGTTCTTGTTCTCACTGAACTTGCTGTCTCTCTCTCTCTCTCAGCCTCCGTGGATGGACTCTATGCCTTCTCTTGCCATGTTCTTACCAGACATCTTATTCTCCAACTCTTGCCTCCTCCACTGTAGCATGGTTCTCCTTATCTTTTCCACTTTTGTGGAGCCCCAGTTTTTATTTCTTGGGCCTCTTTTCCTTCAGACTCTCCAAGGAAATTATATTTTTATTCTTTGTCATACAGAGCACTTTAGACTTGCATACCCATCTCAGTTTAGACTTTACCTTTGCATATCCAAAATCATATTAATGTCACCTGCTACCAAGGGTCTTATATTAGGTCATCTACTCCTTAGCACTGACAAAGTTTTGTTTGTTTGTTTAACTTAGATTCAGTTAGCCAACATCTAGTACATCATTAGTTCCAGGTGTAGTGTTCAATAATTCATCAGTTGCATATAGCACACAGTGCTCATCACATCACATCCAGTCCTTAATGCCCATAACCCAGTTACCCCATCCCCCACCCACCTCCTTTCTAGCAACCCTCAGTTTGTTTCCTAGAGTTAAGAGTCTCTCATGGTTTTTCTCCTTCTCTGATTTCTTCCCATTCAATTTTTCCTCTCTTCCCCTATGATGTTTCTTATATTCCATTCTGTACTGTTTCTTATATTCCACACATGAGTGAAACCATATGACAATTGTCTTTCTCTGATTGACTTATTTCGTTCAGCATAATACCCTCCAGTTCCATCCACATTGATGTAAATGGTAAGTAGTCATCCTTCCTGTTGGCTGAGTAATATTCCACTATATATGCCACATCTTCTTTATCCATTACTCTGTTGATGAACTTGGCTATTGTGGACATTGCTGCTATAAACATTGAGGTGTAGGTGCCCCTTCAGATCACTACATTTGTATTTTTGGGGTATATACCTAGTAGTGCAATTGCTGGGTCATAGGGTAGCTCCATTTCTAACTTCTTGAGGAACTTCCATACTATTTTCCAGATTGGCTGTACCAGCTTGCATTCCCACCAACAGTGTAAGAGAGTTTCTCTTTCTCAGCATCCTTGGCAACATTTGTCGTTTCCTGTCTTGTTAATTTTAACCATTCTGACTGGTGTGAGGTGGTATCTCATTGTGGTTTTGATTTGAATTTCCCTGATGCCAAGCGATGGCGAGCATTTTTTCATGTGTCTGTTGGCCATTTGGATGTCTTCTTTGGAGAAATGACTGTTCATGTCTTCTGCCCATTTCTTGACTTGATTATTTGTTTTTTGGGTGTTGAGTTTAATAAGCTCTTTATAGATTTTGGATAGCCCTTTATCTGATATGTCATTTGCAAATATCTTCTCCCATTCTGTAGGTTGCCTTTTAGTTTTATTGACTATTTCCTTTGCTGTGCAGAAGCTTTTTATCTTGATGAAGTCCCAATAGTTCATTTTTGCTTTTGTTTCCCTTGTCTTTGGAGACATGTCTAGTAAGAAGTTGCTGTAGCTGAGGTCACAGAGGCTGCTGCCTGTATTCTTCTCTAGGATTTTGATGGATTCCTGTCTCACATTTAGATCTTTGATTGATTTTGAGTTTATTTTTGTGTATGGTATAAGAAAATGGTCCAGTTTTATTCTTCTGCCTGTGGCTGTCCAACTTTCCCAGCACCATTTATTGAAGAGACTCTCCTTTTTCCATTGGATATTCTTTCCTGCTTTGTCAAAGATTAGTTAACCAGAGAGTTGAAGGTCCATTTCTGGGTTCTCTATTCTTTTCCATTGACCTGTGTGTCTGTTTTTGTGCCAGTACCATGGTGTCTTGATGATTACAGCTTTGTAATAGAGCTTGAAGTCTGGAATTGTGATGCCACCAGCTTTGGTTTTCT
>NC_048235.1:13196887-13226316 GCF_002007445.2 Ailuropoda melanoleuca | reverse complement strand
CCCTTTAATATTTCTTGCAGGGCTGGTTTAGTGATCACAAATTCTTTTAGTTTCTATTTGTCCTGGAAGCTCTTTATCTTTCTTTCCCTTCTGAATGACAGGCTTTACTAGATAAATTATTCTTGGCTGTATGTTTTTCTGATTAAGTACCCTGAATATATCATGCCAGTCCTTTGCTGGCCTGCCAGGTCTCTGTGGATTGGTCTGCTGCCAGTCTAATGTTCCTACCCTTATAGGTTAAGGAGTTCTTGTCGCAAGCTGTGTTCAGGATTTTCTCTTTATCTCTGAAATTTGGAAGCTTCAGTATTATATGTCAGTGTATTCATCTATTTTTTATTGATTTTGAGGGGGTTTCTTTCTACCTCCTGGACTTGATCGCCTGTTTCCTTTCCCAGATTAGGGAAGTTCTCAGCTATGATTTGCTCAAATATACCTTCTGCCCCTCTCTCTTCTTCCTCTGAGACCCCAATAATTCTGATATTGTTTTACTTTATGGTATCGCTGATTTCTCGAAGCCTCCCCTCATGGTCCAAGAGTTGTTTTTCTCTCTTTTCCTTGGCTTCTTTCCTTTCCATCATCTTATCTTCTGTGTCACTGACTCTCTTTTTTGCCTCATTTACCCCAGCTGTTAGAGCATCCAATTTAGACTGCATCTCAGTTAAAGCATTTTTAATTTTGGCCTCATTATATTTTATTTCTGTACTAAATGATTCTCTAATGTCTTTTATTCTTTTTGCAACCCCAGCTAGTAACTTTATAATCATTATCCTGAATTCCAGCTCTGACATTTTACTTATAACCATATTGATTAGATCCGTGGCAGAGAGTATTACCTCTGGTTCTTTCTTTGGTGTGAATTCCCCCTTCTAGTCATTTTGCTCAGAGAAGAATGGATGAACGAGAGAACAAAATCAAAAATACCAACCACGACCCAAGTGAAATACACCCTAGATGAATCTAAAAGTCAGAAACCAAAAAGAAAAGAAAAAAAATGGGGATAAAAAGACAGAATGTAATATCCCATGTGGACAAAATAGGATGATCCACTTGCTGTGTGTGTATTTTGGTCTGTTTGTTAGCAGACACTGAATCCCAAAATTGTAAATAAAGCAAAACATACATATACAAAAATAAAATTCAATACAGTGAAAGGAAGCCAAAAATGAAGAATAGATCTATAAAATGTAAATGTAAGAATGAAAGTTAAAAAAAGACTTAAAAACAAAGAATTGATAAAATAAAAAACTAGTTGATAAGGGAAAAAAGAAAAAAAGAAAAGGAAAAATTTAAACTGAAAGATAAAAGAATCATGAGAAAAAGCCTCGAATTCTATATACTGTTTTCCCTCAGCACTGGAGTTTTGCGGTTCTGTGTCCTCTGTTAACTTGGTATCGCCTGATGTTCTAGCCGATCTTCCCAGGGAGGGAAGTTTTCTTTTTTTTTTCATTTCTTGTTACAAATTTCTTTGTTAAATATTTCTTCCCTCATCCAGTAGTATGGACTGTATGTAAAAGAGTATAGTAGCTTCTAGGAATAGTTGTTGATTCTTAGCATTCTCTCTCTATTCGTGAATTTGTTTTCATANAGTTGTTGATCCTTAGCATTCTCTCTCTATTCGTGAATTTGTTTTCATAGAAATTGGCCTGAGTCAAGCTGGCACTGACCAATTCATTTCTTCAGAGTGCTGCACTGCTGCACTGATTCTCAGGTGCCTTTGCCTGGGCGGAGTTGCACCACCCTTTGCCAAGGGGCCAGGCTCAAGGTAAGCTGCTTGGGGTTGTTCTATGTGGCTTTTGTTCCCTGAAGGCTTTCCATTCCACTTTAAAAGGATGAAAATAAAAATGGCTGTGCCCCGACCTCCCAGTCCCAGAGCTAAAAGATCATGGCCCCCCCCCCTCTTCAGTAAACCCTCAGGGAAAAGCAGTCTTCACTTTTGTGTGAACCAAATTCTGCAGACTCCTGTGGTGCACTCCTGTGCTGATCCTCCCAGGGGAGGGAGGAGGGTTGACCTGTGCCTGCTGCTTGCAGGGTCCCTTCATGGAGAGCAGTCATCCGATTGTGCCATGGTTCATGGTTTATGGCAAACAGAGCTAAGACCCCCTCCCGGGCTCGTTGACTGTAGCTGGTTTCCTGCTCCAATGCTTGGGAGCTCTGCTGGCTCAGGCACCCCCATTCTTTCCATGACCCTGGGGATCCTGTCCCCTAGGATTCTATCCCACTTTATCACCTCAGCACCTTTCAGGCAGGGATGTCTCTCACTGGAGCAGACTTCTAAAAGTTCCTATTTTGCACTCCGGGGCTATATCACTTTCTGGTAGCTGGCTTACGGAGGCTCCCTCCCCCCACTGTTTATCTTCTGATATATCCCTTCTGATTCACTTCTCCACACCTCCTACCTTGCAAAAAGTGGTCGCTTTTCTATTTGTAGAATTTCAACAATTCTTTTACATCTCAGTTTGAATTCATAAGTGTTCAGAAGATTTGATAGCTATCTAGCTAAATTCAAGGGACCAGATGAAATGAGGTCCCCTACTCTTCCACTGTCTTGCCTGTCTCCCTCCCTACTGACAAAGGTTTTGAAATTTTGTCTTTCTTCCTTTTCTATTTTAAGTGAAGGTGAGCTTTATATTCTAACTAATATGAATTATGCCATGCTCCCATAGAAAGAAGCAGCAGTTAAAGTCATTTTTATTTAAAATATTTTCACTCCACTATGCACATTATTCTCTTCATTATTTAATTAACTAAATAAATAATGTGCACCTGTCAGTTCCCAGGCACAGAAAATAGGTATGAGAATACCACAAAGAACAACAAAACATAAGAAAGTCCGTTCCCTCATAAAGTTTACATTCTAGTGAGAGACAGACAGTAAACAGATGGACAAATTATATAATTACAGTCAATGGTAAATGCTGGGAAGGCAAATGATCTCAGGTAAAGAGCTAAGAAATGATGGTACCATTAGTTTAGATAGGATGGCCAGGGAAGGTCTTTTAGAGAAAATGAATAGATTCCAGAATAAAGCGCGGAAGGGAGCCATGCTCACTTCTTTCAGTGAGCAAAAGAACATTTCAAGTAAGGACATAGTAAGTCCAAAGGCCCTGAGCTGGAGAGGGCCGAGGAACAGCATGTTGGGCAGAGGTTGGCACACATGAGAGATAGCAAGAGTATGTGTGAAGATACTGCAGAGGAAACCAAAGCCCAGAGGACATAGGGTCTTTCTGGCTAAGGACTTGGATTTTATTTTAAGTGTGATGGAAGTCATTGGAGGGTTTTGTGTAGAAGAGTAACAAGATCTGGTCTATATGTATAGAGTTTTATTGTTGAGACGTATTTCACATACCGTAAAATTTACCCTTTTAAAGTGTACAACTCAGTGGTTTTCATATATTCACAGGATTGTGCAACCTTCACCACTGTAATTCCAGAACATTTTGTGACCCCAAAAGAAACCTTTTTGCAGTACCATTAGCAGTCATTCCCTTCCCCAGATCCTTGAAATGCCTAACATACCTTCTGTCTTTACGGATTTACTGATTTTGAGCATTTCAACTAAATGGTGTTCTACAACATGTGGTCTTTTGTGTCTTTCTCATTTAGCATATTCTCTGGCTTCGTTCATGTTATAGCATGTGTCAATTCTTCATTCCTTTTTCTAGCTGAATAATGTTCTATCATATGGACACACCACATTTTGTTTGTTCATTTATCTGTTGATGGATATCTGGGTTATTTCCAAATTTTGACTATTATGAATAAAGCTGCTATGAGCACTTGTGTATAGATTTTTGTGTGTATGTGTGTTTTCATTTCTCCTGAATATGTAGCCAGGAGTGAAATTGCTGGATGTGTGGTAACTCCACACTTCACCTTCTGAGGAACTGCCAGACCATTTCCCTAGCAGTTGTACCAGCAGTATATGAGGGTTCTAATTTCTGTTTTTTGATTATAGCCATCTAGTAGTGTGTGTTAAGGGTATCCCATTGTGGTTTTGATTTGCATTTCCCTAATAACCAATGAAGTTGAGCATCTTTTCATGTGCTTATTGGTCATTCAGATATCTTCTTTTGAGAAATGTCTACTCAAATGCTTTCCCCATTTTTAAATTGGATTGTGTATTTTCACTGTTCACTTATAAGAGCTCTTTATATTTTCTCAGTACTAGGATCTTATCAGATATGTGATCTGCAGATTTTTCCCCCATTTATACTATCAAGATTGTCTTTTCACTGTCTTGATAATATCTGCTGAAGCACAAGAATTTTTTATTGTGATTAAGTCCAGTTTATTTTTTCTTTATTTGTGCTTTAGGTATCCTAAGAAGACATTGCCTAACCCAAGGATATGAAGATTTACATTTATTATTATGTTTCTTTCTAATAAGACTTGTATAGTTTTAGCTCTTTATTTAGGTCTTTGACCATTTTGAGTTAGTTTTTGTAAATGTTGTGAGGTAGGGTTGAAATGCAGTCTTATGTATGTAGATATCCAGTTGTCCCAGAATAATTTGTTTAAAAGGCTGTTTCTCCCATTGAATGATGTCTCTTCTGTTGTTGAAAATCAGTTGTCCATGGATGTATGGGTTTATTTCTGGATTCTTATTCTATTCCACTGAGTATATGCTTACCTTTAGGCCAGTACTACAATCTTGAAAACTGTAGCATTGTAGTAGGTTCTGAAATTGGGAAATGTGAGTCTTCCAACTTTGTTGTTCTCTTTCAAGATTTTTTGGCTATTTGAAGTTTTTTGAAATTCCGTATGAATTTTAGAATCACCTCATCAAGTTATGAAAAACAAAACTAAGTAGGATGACTTATGTTTTAAAAGTAACACAATGGCTGTACTGTAGAGAACATATTTTTTTTTTAAAGATTTTATTTATTTATTTGACAGAGATAGAGACAGCCAGTGAGAGAGGGAACATAAGCAGGGGGAGTGGGAGAGGAAGAAGCAGGCTCATAGCAGAGGAGCCTGATGTGGGGGCTCGATCCCATAACGCCAGGATCACGCCCTGAGCTGAAGGCAGACGCTTAACCGCTGTGCCACCCAGGCGCCCCTGTAGAGAACATATTGTAGAGAAATCAGTTAAGAGGCTATTTTAGTAGTCCAGGTGAAGGATAATATTGGCTTGGAACTAAGTATTAGTTATATAATTGGTAAGAAGTGGTTGAATTTTGAAGATATGATTCCCTAGGTTTGCAGATGAATTGGATATAGGGTGTGAACAAAAGAGAAAAACTAAGGTTAATTAAAGATTTTGACTGAGGTAACTAAGTGATCACTGTTGCCATTTATTGAGATGAGACCCCTGAGGAAGAGTGGGTTAGGGGAAAAAAATCAAGAATTTGTTTTTGGATGTGCTTAATTTTAGATATCTATTAAAAATACTTATGAAAATGTCAAGTAATAAAAAACTATATATAAGTCTGAAAGAGATCAGAGTTGAAATAAATGTGAATGTACAGATGATATTCAACATCTTGGGACTGAATGAAATGAGAGAAGGAAGGAGTGTGCATAAACAAAAGATAAGTCCTAAAGACTGATTGTGGGGTGCTCCAACCTTTAAAGGTGGAAAATGGAAGAGGAGGCAACAAAAGAGAGGCTGATAGCAGCAAAACCAAGAGCGCATGGGTGATATCTTGGGTAAAAAGGGGGGAAAATGTTTCAAGATGGAGGGAGTAATTAACTGGTTACAATCTGAGGGTCAGTGAAAGGAAGCCTGAGAATCATGCTGTGGAGGTCATTGAAGAGTATGGTTTCCACAATGTTGGGGACAAGAGATTGGAGTAGATTTGAGAAAGCATAGGAAGGAATGAAGTGGAAACAGAAAACTTTTGAGGAGTTTTCTTTCCTTTTTTTAAATTTTTTCTCTTAATTTGTTTTATTTATGGACATTTTCATGAACAAAAATAGCAAGAATAGAGTCTTTCAGCCAAGATTGAGTAACAGGGACTGTATTTACTTTCCCACATGAAACAATTTAAAAATGGGCAAAATACATGAAATAGTGGTTTGAAAGACTGTGAGTGACAAAAGACAGTTATCCTTGAGCGGTAAGAAACAAATCACCTGAGCCACATGGCTGCTGCAGCTTACTGCCATGAGAGAGTTTTTGGGCCTCAGCACAGGAAGGGGGACAGAGCCTGGTGGGGCCCTTGAATTGAGGATGTGGAGCTGAGAGTCTAGAGAGACTAAGGTGACTAGACATCACTGAACAAAATACTGTAGAGGAGAGAGCCACAGAGAGAGAATTTCAAAGATCTGCAGAAAGTCTCACTTTATTATTAGCTGAATACACACCAGCACATGGTCCCTTTAAAAGGATTAGCAGAAATAGTGTCTGGTGCTCATACAGTGCTGGGAATGGTGTCTTTTTCCTCTAGCCAGAGTGGAATGCAAGATTCACATGGCATTTGTTATGGTACTTAGAAGATTTTGCCTCAGTAGTGAGACTAATTAGCCATAGACACTGCATTTTTGCCTAACATATATTAAAAGCAAGATCCAAAAAGGTCAAGTCATTGTAACTTAATATCCTAGGATAAAGCTCAAGAATCATTATAGGAATATAAAAATACCCAGCATCCTTCAAGGAAAAATATGTAATGTCTGGTGTCCAATAAAAGATCACCAGGCAAGAAAATACTCCTCATGATAAGGAGATAAGTCAATTGGTCCAAAATCAGCTCAGAACTGACACAGATGTTAGAATTAGCAGACAAAGACTTAAGCATGATTATTATATCTCTATTGTATATGTTCAAAAATTTAAATAGAAATAGGGAGGATAAAAATATACCCAAATACTTATAAAGATGAAAACTACAATATCATAGATTAAAAACATAGAGGATGGGGATAAATATCAGATTAGACACTGTAAAAGAAAAGATTAGTGAACATGAAGACATAACAATAATGAAACACACTAATGAAAGGAAATAATTATAAAAAATAATAAACAGTGTATCAGTGAGCTGTGGAAGATTTTTGAATGGCCTAATAAATATCTAATTGGGAGACAAGGCTGGACAGAAAAAAATTTTGAAGAAGTAATAATAAGCAATTTTTTCAAGTTTAATGAAAACTGTAAACTCACAGTTTCAAGGCACTCGCAACAAGCCCAAGTTCAAGAAATATTATGAAAATCACACCAAAGCACATCATGACCAGACAGCTCAAAACTACTGATAAAGAGGTAATCTTAAAAACAGATAGAGTAAAAAAGAGGCATATTACATACAGTAGAACAAAGATAAGGATGACAGTAAATTTCTTGCCAGAAATAATGCAGGTGATAAGACAGTGGAGCAATATCTTTAAAATATTTAAAAGAATTTAAAAGACTGCCTAGAATTCTGTACCTGGCAAAACTATCTTTGAAAGATGAAATTGTGACAAAGATTTTTTTCAGATATACAAAAGCTGAAGGAATTCAGCACCAGCAGACTCACACTACAAGAAATAATAATGGTAGTCCTTCAAAGAGGAGGAAAATGATAACAGATGGAAACGTGGATCTAAGCAAAGAAAGAAAGAGCACCAGAGATGGAAACTACATAGGTAAAAATATAAGATTTTTAAAAGTATTTAAATATTGTTAAAAGATAATTGGCTGTTTAAAGAAAGATAATAACTATGTAATTAATAGGACTACAACATATATAAAACTAAGCCATGAGATAATAATAACAAAAAGGTTGGGCGGGACGAAATGGAGGTATGATATTTTTAGGTTCTTTAGCCTTGTGCTGACAGTTATAGAAAAAAACCTCTTTATTTGCAGATAATATGCTTATCTATCTGGTCTTCATTGTAACTACTCAGCCTTACCACTGTAGTGCAAAAGCAGCCATAGACAATATGTCACCAGTGAGTATGCATGCATTTCAGAAAAACTTCACCTAAAAATCAAGCATCAGATCCCATTTGGCCCATGGGCCACTGTTTCCTAACCCTTGGTCTATGTAGAAAATCCCTTAGAACCTATAAAAAATTTCTAAAACTGATGAGGTTAAAAAGATTTCAGGACACAAGACCAATATAAAAAATTTGTTTTTATTTAATAACAAAGAACCATCAGGGTAATTACATATATTATTATTAATTATACATATGAAATATGAAATTCATTATTATACACTACTAAAAATTGTACATTATTAAACTGTAGATATGACAGACATATGATTTACTGTGTTTCAATTATAGCTTAATAAACTTTTCTTGTTAAAAAATGTAGCAAGAATAATGTAGCATATATACTCCCATCAGTCCACTTCAATAATTTTCAGCATTCTTCTGTTCTCTTTCAAAGACTTTTGCTGTAAAGGGGAGCAGAGAAATGGGCCCTATCTAGAAGGGATTATGGGATAAAGCGAGGATTTTTGCTTTTTATTAAGTTGGGATGTGCTACAGCATGTCTATAAGCTGATGAGAAGAGAGGACAAATGGAGGCATAGGGAAGTGGACCTGAGTCCTTGAGTGGGCGTGTGTCCTGTGCCCAAGGAAGGCACGGGCCTCTGAGAAGAACATAGCTCCTCTGTAACAGACAAAGACAGATAGGACTTGCTTAATATACCACAGCGGCTCTTTGTTAGTCATGATGATAATACCAACAATTATAGGATTGAGAGTCATTGGGAGGCCTTTGTATTCATTAATAAAATGAGTCACACAAATTCAACAATCCTTGATTTTCTTTAATGAAGTTTTCAACCAGCATGCTGAAGAGTACCTTACAGGTACAGATTTCTAGAAGTCTCCAGCTAAGAAAGAATAATGCCCGCAACCCCAACTCTCCCTTGAAGCAATGCTCACTTGGTCTAAATTGGAGGAATCCATTGATAGGGAGGATGGAAAATCCTCTGCCTATGTATTCAGTGTAGAGTTCTATTGCCATTCAAAGTTTGCAGTACTAGAAGTATTTTCATGAACAAAAACCTCTGTCCCTTTCCCTTTCCCTTGTCAGTCCCACCACCATGAGTCGCATCACTGTTACTCATGCAGGAAAAAATAGCAGCAGCTTCCGTTTATTAAGTGGTGGTAGGTGCCACTACCTCACCCCCTCTTCACAATAGCCCTGTGCAGTAGACAGTATTACTCGTTGTGGAAAATGAGGCTTACACAGCTTAGGTCAGGGTCTCAAGTCACATCTCAGTAGTACCAGAGCCAGAATTAAAATCCAAGCCCGCGTGACTCCAAAGTCTTTGCTCTTGACAAGGATTGTATGTTATGCCACCTGCCCTTCTGAATGAAAAGTTTCACTGGTGTAGATATATGCATGCCTCCCTCCAATTCTAATTTATTGTAAGGACCACATTTTGACATAATAGAGGATAAAAATAATTCACGGTTCCAACATCCTGTTGTAGCAACTGTTTCATTTTTCTCTATTTCCTTTTGATCTTTATCCATATGTACGTGTTTTCCATAGCTGTAGACATAATTTTGTATTCTGCTGCTACGGTTAATATGATACAAGGCATCCTCCTTGCTGCTCTTTGGTCTTCGATGGACGCATAATACTCCATTTTGTTAAAGTACCATGATTTCATTAACCAATCCCCACAACGGACAAAGTTGTTTCCATTTTTTTAGGTTGTATACACTACACGACAGCAAACAATTTGATCTCCGCCCCTCCATCTTTCTTAATTGTTTTAAGGAACAAATTCCCAGGAGTGAGATTATGAAACAAGAATTTGAACGTGTTTATGGCTTTGACACTTTAAAAGAGAGTCAAATTAAGAAAGTTTGTACCTTTGGTGATAGTAAATAGATATCCTACCCCACAAGAACAGATTAACTACATGAATCATGGTTTAGGGGGACCAAATTAAAGACAGATAGGGAGTGATTGCTCATGCATACAGGGTTTCTTCTTGGGGTGATGAAATGTTCTGGAATTACATGGTGGTGATGGTTGCACAGGTTTGTGACTATACTAAAAACACTGAATAGTACGTACACTTGAAAAAGGTGAATTGTACGTTGTGTGAATTATATCTCAATAAAGCTGCTATAAAGAATTACCATTCTTCTTAACAGTTTCAACCATTGCTTTCAAATGTTCTATGTTTGTTTTTATATTTGGAAGCAGCGCATCACGGTGCTTGAGTGTCAGACTGCCCGGGTTTGACTCATGGCGTCACCACTCAGCTGCCGTGTGACCCCCTGGCCAGTGCTATAGAAGTTGGGTCCTGCAGAAGCCCACGCTGAGACAGAGTTTGGGGTACAGGATATGTATTGAGGCTCAGCACTTACGAAAGCAGGGCAGAAGCAGGGCTGGGCAGAAGGGGTAGGAATGACACGCAGGTCTGAGACAGCTTCAATCAACCCTGTGGGGAGCTCCAGGCAGTCAGTGTCCTTCACTGAGCTGCAATGGCCTGACCTTTATACACCGACCTTGTATGGAACCTGATGTGTGTCACCAGGAAGGGCAGGACTGCAGACCAGGCGTGCTCTGCATCTGTGACCAGCCCTGGGGGGAGCACCTGGCAGGAGGCTGACTGCTCTGCTCCAGCCCCACCACAGGTGAGCCACAGGACCAGGCCTCTGGGTGGCATATCTCCATGTCTGTCACATCACGGGGCCCTAACCTCTTTCCTCAATTCCCTCACCTGTAAAATTGGGACAGTAATAGTACCTACCTCTTAGGATTGTTAGAGAATTAAATGAGAAAATATATGGGAAACACTTAGAGGATATATGATATGATATCTGTTCATATGATAACTGCTCAGAAAATTCTAGCTGTTGTTATTTTATTATTATCCTACTGAATAATAAAGTCTGTTTTGCCCAGGCTAGCTGAAGAATTTCGATGCAGCATGTATACTGAGAAGAGTTCTTTTTTATCGACTCCAGTTTTTAGAGCATTTTCATGTTCATAGCAACATTGAGCAGAAGGTGCAGAGTTCCCATATACTTCCGCCCCTCCCCCTCCCGACAGCATCCCCCACTATTCTGAAGACTTTTAAGAAAAGGAATAATACCTTTCTGTGGTGGCTTGTTTATATTTTGAGGCCAGAATGGGCAGGACCTGCAAGGAATGAGTGGAATGATATTGTGAAAGCTTCCCTGCCCCACATCTCCCCATTGTCTGTCTACTCCGGACTAATATTTCTATCCCGTTCAATCATTCTTGATTATTAACACCTCTGTTTGTCAAGCATGGGTTTAGTAGATCCTTCCTGCTATGGCAACCAGCCGAGAGCAGAACCTCATGTCAAGGAAATGACTTTCGATAAATAGATGAGGGTTATAGCTGTAGAACGCACAAGCTCCCCAGTGCAGGAATCCCAGAGCAGTGGGCCTGGATGTTACCCATAGCAGATCCTGTGCACTTGGGAGGAGGGCAGCATGAGCCCATGGGCGCCCTGCTTGCAGGGTTGCAAGAGAGGATCAGGCAAGGAGGGCAGATGCTCAGAAAGGGAGTTGGAAGGGAAAAAGGAGCCTTTGCTTAGTCACGATGTGACCCTGGGTACGGTTTTCCTAGAGAGGAAAGACAGCTTAGACTTTTTAATTTCTGATTTTTGGGTCAACTTCAGTTTTTATCCATATCGGATGGGAGAAATTTTGTAAGGGTTAAAACAATTTTTCTTCTTTTCCCCTTCCCCCTCCTCTGTCTCCTCCCTTTCCTCCCCCCCTTCCTCCTCCTCTTTCCTCCTCCTCCTTCTCCTCCTTTTTCTTCTTCTTCCTCTTCTTCTAAATCATCCGAGAAAAATGGACTTTTTGGGGGAATACATTCTGTGAACTTTAACATGTATAAATTTAGGTAGCCACCATCACAATCAGGATACTGAATGATTGTACTACCACACGAAATTTCCTGTGCTATGTCTTTGTAATCACACTAATCTCTGGCAGCCACTGGTCTTTACTCCATTACTATTGTTTGAGACAGCGCTGCTTTTAATAATCTAATGTCTTATTCTCACGGAGTTTGCAAAGATCGTGGGCTTTGCAGTGGTAGAGAAATGCTACCTCCTCCATTACTAAGCATGCAGTTTGGGGAGGTGAACATGAGACATGGAAAGAAAGGTAATGTATCTATAGGGTCTCCTCTCCCACCCAATGAGGATAAGCCCATCTTCGCCATCTTGGTAATTGGGCCCCACCTGACAGATCGGGGTAAGAGTAAGGGGCGGGGAGGGTCCAGACTAAATGAGATAATATACATAAAATACTCAGAACAGTGCTTGTCATATGAGAAATGTCCAGAAAATGCTGTTATTTTATTCCTCTACTGAATAACTCAGTCAGTGTTGTGCAGACGACACCAAAAAACTGTGACGCAGCATATAAACCAAGAAAGCTCTGAAGACTTGTAAAAATAGAGACTTTATTTTTTAGAGTGGTTGTAGGTTCACAGCCAAGTTGATTTACAGTGGAAAGGGCAGAAAGTTACTTGGGGAAAGAATGAATTTGGCAGGGGAAATGGGAGAGGCAAAAAGAAAAAAAGAAAAAAAAAAAGCCAGCACAGGCTGTGTTTGAAGAGAGAGTTTTGTTTGGTTTTCTTTTGGGGTGGGGAGAGGTTGAGACATAGGCAGACAAAGATGGGAGGTAGTTGCGGGCTTCGATCAGTAGGGCTTTAGGCAGATTCATGCTAGATGAGAAGAATATTACAGACATTTCATCGTGTGTTCCGGATGAAATCCTCCTTGGCGTTTTCAAGGGATGATATAAAGATTTGAGTTGCTTTTAAATTATTTGTGGGTATAATTTATTGACATCTTCTATTGTTGTGCAGACCATGAAGCAACACAGCAGTCTTTTCTATATTATTATGTTTAATTAATGTGATATATACGTATATATATGTGATATATAGACATAGCTTAATATATGTATACATGCACTGTTCAAGTTGCCTTATCAACACAAGTTGCCTTATCTTATTTAACCCTCACAACAACCTGCAGAGGTAGGTATTGTTATTATCATTCCATTTTTCAGAACAGGAAACCCAGATTTAGAGAGGTAGAGTAACCACTCAGAGCTGTTAAGTGGATTTGAATATAGGCTCATTTTTTTTAAAGATTTATTTATTTATTTTAGAGAGAGAGAGCGTGTGGGTGGTGGGAGGGGCAGAGAGAGGAGGAGACAAGCAGACTCCCTGCTGAGCAGAGAGCCCGACTACGCAGAGCTTGATATCAGAACCCTGAGATCATGACCTGAGCCGAAACCAAGAGTCGGGACACTTAACAGACTGAGCCACCCAGGTGCCCCGGCTTTTTAAAGGCAGAATCTTTTCTTCTAAGCATTATGCTAATCTGCTACTACTCTGAGCCTCAAATTTCTCATCTGTAAGATAGAGAATAATTCCTGACTCATAAAAGCATTCTGAGGATTAAATGAGATCATTATAAGCTACCTGAAGGGATTTATTTTTATTCTTTGATCCCAATTGTCTGCTACCCTGCCTCGCACATAGGAGAGATTCAATAAAAGCTCTACCATTTTATGACTAAGCATATTCCATGCTGACTCTAGGTTTTATGCAAGACAATTTTGAGTTAATAATCACTGTGCTAGCACTGGAGATACAAGGATGAATAAAACAATCCTTGCCCTCAGGAGCTCATAATCCCGTGGGTTAAAAGCATACAAAGACATCATTCCCGTAGACGGTGGGTAGGTGCAGTTACAAAAGCAGTACAGATGTACTGTCTGCCTGAAAGTTGTTTAAAGGGATCATTTGGAGTTGAGAGGACAGGTGAGAAGAAAAGGATAGGCATAGGAAGGCAAGACACAGTTTGGCGAGTGGAAAACCACTGGTACTCAGTGTTTGTTACTGAGGCATAAAGTGCTGGGCAAGAAATGGCCAGAAATGAAGTTGGAGAGATAAGCACCTTGTGTGCCACGTGGAAAAACCTGAACTTCATCTTGTTGGCCCCGCTTCCCAAAACATCTCTTTTTCCCCAGGCTTTTCAAACGTTTTGCCATATCCGTGTTGTCACTGTAATATTATTTGTTTGATATTAACCTCAGCTCACTTTTTACTTGATCTTGCTTAGTGTAATGTCCCTGAAATCACAGTTTTGTTATGATAGTTTTATTTTTCTAATACAGTTTACAAGAAGTACATTGCAGTTAAAAATTTAGAAAATATTTATCCACGGATGACTTAAAATCATCTCAGATACTACCCAGGGTATGTGTATCACACTTGTTCAGGTAAGCAGTGGGGAGTCCGTGAGGCTTTTTAGTAGAAGAATGTATAGTTAGATTTACTTTCTTTATAAAAAACAGAAATTTAAAATGTTTTCTCAGGAGACGGATGAGCACATGGTTATTTCTCATTACAAAATTTCTTCTTTAAGACTTAGGGTTTATATTTCCCTCTTTCTACTCTGGCTCCCAGACAAAAACTAGTTGGTCAAGTTAAGCCACAGTACTTCTTTTAAGAAGGTTTAAATGGAGCATTTGTTTATTTTTATAAGCAAATACAAGCATTGTGGAAAAACCATTTTATTTGTATGATTTTGTGAACATATTGTTTTTTATGTTAAGAGTTTTCTTTTTTCCCTCTTACTCCAATTTAATCTTGTTTTATAATCATGCTTCTAAAGTAAAATCTACAAAACAAAGTATATTTGAAGAATCTAATTTCTACCTTTCACTTCTAAGTGGTTCCCTCAATTCACTCTATAGGGAGTCATTTTGTTTATTAGTTTTGTGGTTTACCCTTCCATTTAAAAGCATATATAAATTGAATTTCTACCTTGCTTTTTTCACATTGTTTTCTGGGAATCACTCCATGACAATGTAGAGAGAGAGTCTTCATTTAGAGTGTAGTTTTGAGGAGAAAAGTATGCAATGCAGAAATCCATACATGGTAAGCTTTCTTATCACATAAAATTAAAGTCTAAATCAATAACAAAGATATCTGGAAAAACTTTAAATATTTGAATATTAATCAACCCTGTCTAAATCACTTATGTTAAAGAAGGAAGCACAAAGATGAGGAAATATTATAATTTAATCAATCAATTAAAATTATAACAATTATAATATGAATGATTGATATGCTATATATATATGTATATATATATATAATTTCTATGATACAATTAAAGCAGAGCTTACAGAGAAACTTATGGCATTAAAAGCTTATATTGGAAAGAAAGTTCTCGAATTATTAACCTAATTTTGCACCTTAAGATAAAGCCTATAAAGCAAGAACAAGTCAAATCCAAAGCAAGCAGAAGAAAAGAAATAATAAAAATAAGAGCAGAAATCAATGTACTGGAAAACAGGGGGGCAAATAGAGGAAATAAATAAGACAAAAAAACTGTTTCTTTGAAAAGATCAATAAAATTGATAACCTCTAGCCAAACTGATAAAGAAGAACAACAACAAACATACAAATGACCAATATTAGGAATGAAAAAGGGGCATCACTACAAATCCTACAGATATGAAAAAGATTTTTTTTAAAAGAAGTAATGTGGTCAACTTTATGCCAATAACTTTGATAGTTAGATATAATGGACCAATTTATCGGAAAAAAACAAACCTCCACAAACTATTAAAGTTCACTTAAGAAAAAAAACAACCTGAACAGCCTTCTTTTAAGGAATTGGACTTACAGTTAAAACTTTTTCACAGTAAAATTCCAGACCAGATGACTTCAGCGATGAATTTTACCAAATGTTTAAAAAAGGAATAGTATCAATTCTTCATAAATTCTTCCAGAAAATGGGACAACATTGCACTCATACCAAAATAGGAAAAAGATGTAAAAAAAAAAACCTAGAGATTAATATTTTTCATCAACACAGATGCAAACATCCTTAACAAAATATTAGGAAATAGAATCCAGCAATATTTAAAAGGAATAATATATCATGACTAAAGAGGGTTTACCTGAGGAATGCAAGGCTCTTTAAGTTTATTTATTTATTTTTAAGTAATCCATACACCCAACTTGGGGCTTGAACCCATGACTCCTGAGATCGAGAGTTGTGCTCTTCCAGGCACCCCTGCAAGGATCCTTATTTAAATGGTTGAAAATCAATCCATGTAATTCATTCTACCAACAGATGGTAAAAGATAAGCCATATGATAATATGAATAGAAGCAGAGAAGATGGTTTACAACATTTAGCATCAATTTATAATAAAATAAAAAAAATTCTCAGGAAACAAGGAATAGATTATAACCTCCTTCATCTGATAAGGGACACTAAATTTAACATTATACTTAAGGGTCAAAGTCTCAGTGCTTTACTCTCCAAAATGAGGACAAAGCAAGGATGTCAGTTCTCACCACTTCTGCTCAATATTATTATAGGTCCTGCCCAGGACCTATAAGGAAAGAAAATGATAGTAAGTGCATATCAGTTTGAAAGGGAGAAGAAATAATGTCTTTGTTCACAGTTTATAGGATCACTTGCATAGAAAATCCCAAATAATCTACAAAACCTTCTAGAATAAATAAGTGAGTTTATCAAGGTCACAGATGGCAAGGTTATAAACAATTGGATATTTAAATAGAGAAATCATTTCCCATACCTTTTAAAAAGGAAATACTTGGGAGTAAATTTAAGAAAAAAGTAAGACATACACAGAAAATTACAAAATATTGCTCAGATTAGAGAAGGCTTAAATAATGTTCATGGGTTAGAAAACTCAATATTGTTAAGATACAAATTCTGTCCAAATTCATCAATAGATACAATACAATCCCAATAAAAATTCCAGCAGGCTTTTTGTCAAAATCAACAGGCTGATTTTATATCAGATGCAAAATACCTAGAATAGCCAAAATGATTTAGAAAAGGAGGAATAGAGAAGTTAGACTACCTGACTGAGACATTATGAGTTAGAGTACATAAGACAATGTGGTACTGGCATAAAGATAAGACATAGATGAATGGAACAGAGCGAAGAGACCTGAAATAGACCTATACATATATGGTTGATTGATTGATAAGGGTACTAACATAATTTAATGGGGAAAGGGTGGTCTTTTAAAAAATGGTGTTCAAACTATTGGACATACATAGGCAAAGAAATAAACCTTGGCCCTTACCTTGCATCATATGCAAGTTAACTCAAAATAGATGAGAGGCCTAAATATAAGAGCTAAAACTATAAAACATCCAGAAGAAAACATAGGAGAAAATTTTTGTGACCCTGCTTTGGCAAAGATTTCCTAGTAAGAAAGAAAAAGCAAGAATCATAAAAGAAAATAAATCCAGAAATTGTACAAATCAGAATTGAGAACTAATCAGAATTCAGTGTCTTTGAAAGACCCTGTGAAGAAAATGAAAAGTCAAGCCATAGGTTTGGAAAGAGTATTTGCAAACATGTATCTAATAAAGACCTTGTATGTGAAATATAAAACTCTCAATAATCAAAAGACCAATTTAAAGAAATGAGTTAACGGTAGATACTTCACTAAAGAAGATAAAGGGATAACATATAAGTACATTAAATAGATTTTCAACATCACTAGTCATTAGGGAAATGCAATACAAACCGTAATGAGATACCACTATATACATACTAACATGGCTAAAATTTAGAAGCCTGGCAATACTAAGTGCTGAGAAGGATTTAGGGTACCTGGAACTCTCATTCATTGCTGGTTGGTATGCAAGGTTATATAGCCTCTTTGGAAAACCAGTTTGAGAGATTCTTAAAAAGTCAAACACACACATACATTTTCTATATGACCCATAACCCCATTCCTATATATTTATTTAACCAAGAGAAAGGAAAACATATATTCATACAAAGACCTACATGTGACTATTTCTAGAAGCTTTATTCACAGTAGCCCCAAACTAGAAACAATTCAAATGTCCTTTATCTGGAAAATGGATAAGCCAGCAGCAGTGCATCCATATACTCAACCATAAAAAGGACCAAGCTATTCATACCCACAGCAACATGGATGAAGTCAAAAGCTTTATGTAAGTGAAGGTTAGCCAGATGCCAAAGGTTATACACTATGTCATTCCATTTACGTTACATTATTTATTTTTTTATATTGCTAATTCTGTATTTTATTTTCATATTTTTTATCTATTTACATTTATTTTTTTATTATGTTAGTCACCATCATTTACGTTACATTCTTTAAAAGGCAAAACGATAGAGGGAAAAATCAGACTAATAATCGTCAAGGTCCAGAACCAGGAAAGGGCTTGACTCGTAAAAGGTCAAGAAGAGCTTTTTGGGGTGCTGGAAACTACTGTATAATTTGTCAAAACTCATCAAACTGTACTGAAAAGGGGTGAATTTTATTTTTTATATATTATACCTTTATATACGTGACTTTAAAAAATAAAATAAAGGTAAAAAAAAGAACAGGGGAAAGAAAAGAGTGAAGGCAGAGAGACAATAAGAGGACAGAGGGAGATACAGAACTTAAACCAGGACAGTGATTGTTAAGCTAGAGGCACAGGGTTTGTAACCCCTGGTCTTTGTAATTGGAGAAACCCGAGCTTGAATATTGGCTTTGCCATTTATTAGTGTATGAACTTGGACAAGTTATTTATCCTCTGTAGCCCTATGCATTCATCTGTAAAATGGGAGTGATAATAGTACCCATCTATGAATGCCTAGTGTGCTGTCTACAGAAGAGATCACATATTTTTTGAGCAGTGCTTAAAACGTTAAAGTGATCTGATGTTGACAACTGAAGTGATTTTGGAAGTGAGGGAGTAGAGGGAGGTAAGGCGGGTGCACAGGTTTGGATTCGGGCAATTGACGGCCGCCAGCTGACCTACAGATGGGGAGGGCAGACAATGAGTTCAGGTTTAAAGGAGACTGCAGAGCCGCTCTGACAGACATCTCGGTGAGCATTCTGCTGAGAGTTGCATATAGGCATCCAGACCTCAGTGAAAGTGAAAGGCTGTAGTCCGTGTGGATCTCACTTTCAGAGCAAAGAGATTAAAAGAAAAAATTCACGAAGTAGAAAACGAGTTACATTTTTAATTTGGGCTCATGTTGAATATGCGTCTTTGGGGTTCCCACTAATAGTCCAGGGGTTAATTTTATTGGGCTGATACACCAGCTATTGCGATCATAACCCCTTGTGTCTCTGTGCTGAAACATGGTAGGCACTCAACAAATATTTGTTGAATGCATCTGTTGAACATTTCCAGTTGCAAAGTATTGGAGGCTTCTGGAGTCCCTGGACTCGGACTGCACGTAGGCAGCTAAGACCCCTTTAAATTCACGGAGTCGCGTGGAAGGATGGGAAGAGCTGGTGCTACTTGCTACTTGGAGACTTTGCACCAAATTGATGGTTTCTTTTGTCATTTCTTCCCCCAATTGTCTCTTAAATGCAGCTGCAATTCTGCTTTATGCATTCATTGCATTTTTTATTGCACTGGCAGTTGGAACTATGCAGGAAAAGACTGGAACCTTCTCTGATTTTTTTTTTTAACGTTCCTTTTGTGACTTTGGCCACAGGTCCTGGAAGTGTCACAGGGAGAACAAGTTTGAGCATCACGACTTTATGGCTGGAAACCATTTCAGCTCATTGTTACCAGCTCAGTCCGCCTTGGGCACCAAAGTATCCTGTTCCCAATCCTGCAGGAGCCTGCAAATTCAATTAAAATCTGGTGTGACTTCCTGAAAATCACCAGTTAGGATGACTGCATTCCCTTAATTGAGCAGGATGGCTCATGTCCTAAAACTTGCTGCTGTATCTTATTAGTAGCTATTTCTTACTACCCACGGTCCAAGAAAAAAGTCCTCGCTCTGTGGTCATCATTTCTTCTGTGGACCTTCAGCTCTCACTGTGTGTTTTCTCAGTATCTTGTGCATGGAACGGGTTGCCTTTGAATGTCATGGTTATTGAGCAAATTTGAAAATAAGTGGGTTTGTAGGAGTCAGAGTGAGAAGTTAACGGACTGTAGGAGGCATGAGTCATAGCTGCTCTGAGCTTCAGAAACAGCTCAGCTTGGCCAGCTGTGGGCACTTGCCTCACCATTTTAGCAAGTGAATCTATCCGTACTCCCCCAAAAGGGGTGGGACAGGAATGAGTTGGGAAGTCCTGAATAGGAAAGTCCACGTTTAAAAACTATACCTTAGTATCTCAGTTTCACTCAAGGACAGTCTTTGAGGGCTGGTCAACCATCTGAGCTCACAGGAGTGACCAGAAGCAGGAACTACAAAGGTCACAGAGGCTGGAATACAGAGAGTCTCACTTTTTCTGGTAGAGGTGCCCTGAAGGGTCCGCTGATAGCGCATATTAAAAACTGGGACATCCTTCATGCTTCATCCTTTTTCTTAATTCCAACATCAAAAAATTCACATGTTACATTTACACACCATGCCCTCAAATGTCTTAGGAGGAAAAAGTTTGCAATAGAAAGAAGCTGAAAAAAGAGGCATAGCCACGGGGTGAGGTTCCATTTGTACCATAGTGATTGCACCAGAAAGAAGCTCAGACAAATCAGAGATGCAGAGAGAAGAAAAGGCAAGCAGTTCCAGGCTGGATCCACCATTCAGCAAAACAAGGGCATCTTCAAACAGGAGTTGTCGCAAGAGACTCCTGGATTTCATAGCTCCCTGAAGAATGCTGTGACCGGTGATCTTGCTGAGGCTCCGAGGCTAGGTATAGAGCACGGGAGTAGGTGGAGGAATGTTCCTTTTTTTCTGCTTCATTGCCCTCCTTCTTATCTGTGTCCTTTTAGCATACCTTACAAGGATCCCAAATCGTCACTCCCTTTATGGTTGAAGGACTGACTCTACTGTAAAAGGCCCTTCAGCTCTTGGGCAAATGCAGTAAGTACACATGCCTCTGAGTCACAGCTCTGTGTTAAGATATTTGCCCTTGGGACCCCAGTGTCAAACTCTGGGACCTCTGCGGGCTCTCATACCCCTGTGTCTAAGCTGCTTGGCACTAAAGGTACATAGATAGATACTAGCTAGCCCTCACATGAGAAAACCCAGCAAGGTTGGCTTTATCAGGCCCATATCTAGTTTCCTGTGAACATTACAGTATGACAAATCCCAGGGTCTCTTCTTCTGAATAAGAGCCTCAGGGTTGGGACAAGGAGAGAGAGAAGGAGGCAGCAGTAGCATCTACGTGCACCAAATCCTCTGTGTAACCTTGCATCCCAGGCCCCAAAGGTCACCTCCGTCAAGGACATCATGGTTTGGGGGAAAGTAAATATTTTTCTGAAAAGTTGCCACTTGCCACCTGGGTCTCATCTGGGAGGAGAAAAATTTAATTGATACATATGACAACCTAGTGGCAAAAACAAGACCTTGACATTTTGTTTCTATTCTGTTTATGACAGAAACAAAAGCAAGACAGCGGGTTTGAATAGATAATAGAAGACCATGACAATCATACCCATTATTTCATTTCTAATTCTAGAACCTATAACCATTACTCAAATATTCCTCCAGAACACAACTAAATACCATTGTTTTACACTTAGTGTTAAAAGTATTTGGTGCAAGTATTTGGAATGTAACCAACTCTAGTGTGGTCAAATCCTAAACAATTTGAAAAGAAAAACAAATGTTAGCCTAGCAATGATCCAGGGTCTAATGGCCACCAAAATGGAAATGCATGGATAGAAAAGGACACAGGGTATAAAGGATATCTGCTGGGACCTCTCTCACCCCATTGGTTTCACTAATCTAGCTTGCCAAGTCAGGTTTGGTTCAACTAATCTGGCATGCCAGGAGCATACACCCTTCCCCCCTCTGTGGGTGCCCCTCCCAGAGTGGTGTTACAACCTTGCAACCGTGTATTTTTAGAATTTGAAGGAAAAACTTGAACTCGGACAGAAGAAACTTTATAAAGGAAATCCTCCCTAAAGTTATGGTGTTCACTAATTACTTCATTCAACCAACAAGTTATTGTCCATCCGCGATGCATACAACTTGTTTGTCAGGCATTCACTTCCAGATGTTGACCATTCCACGATAACAGCACAGAAAAATCCACAAACTTTTCCCTCTCGTTTTGCCTGGAGGGAATGAGGGCTTTGTACTCCCCCTGCATGCAGGTGTTTCCTAATTCAGAAAGAGGGCTGAGGGCTGCTTCGAACATCGAGCTTTGTCATCTCAAGAACAGCCTTTTTTTTTTTTAGAGCAACTCTAATAACTCCTTGTCTCTTTCTTCTCACATTCAAAACTGACTCTCTAGGTCTGGGGCTTAATTGGAGAAATATTTTAAATTCCACTGATAGGTGGCCCTTCACTGGTTCTTGGAAGTGGAAAATACTTTGCTTTGGTTTTGAAGTAGCTCCAGGGACAATGCGCGACATTCAGCCTCTTGCAGAGAGTTGTCAAACAGCTGCAGGTTATTACAGGAGCCGGAGAATATTCTGTGTTTCAGCTGAAATCTGTGCACATGACAGCAGCTGCGGAAGCCACCATGCAGCAGGGGAAAGGGGCTCCCACGAGTGAGGGCCTGGGAAACGCTAGGCGCTGGGACCAAGCCCTCCTACAGTAAGGCAGGGTGAAATCTGCCTGCATCCCGCAATCGTTCCATGTGAAATCTCTAATTAAATTTACTTATTTGGGTCTCCCAATTTTCTTCTCCAAGCAAGCACAAGGGTTTGCTTGCCATCCGCCTACTCTTGCTTTTGCAAAAGCCTGTCACGCGAAGAACCATAACTATTAATGAAGATACTCACGAAACAAAGTAATACATATTTAGAATATTCATCCCTGCTGAACTTTCCTCCATTAGCATCAAAATGGTTGGAAAAGATAAAGAGCCCTAAGAATTCCAGATAGGGCTTTAATCCTAAAGCACAGAAAACCAAATGAATTATATTTCCAAGGCACTCGAGGGCATATTTCTCCTGCCTTGCAAAAATATAATCCTGGTACCTAAGGATCTTACACCTGACATTTCTCTTGATTTAATTAGATACAAGAAAGGAACAAAGCCACATTTAAATGAATGAACATGAATGCCTAATTATTTGTGTTGCAAATGACTGCATGTTTTCCTTACATTTGTGTGGCTTGCCAAGCCTTTCGCAGTATTTTTAGCTATATGCTCTTATTTGAATTTCACAGCGATCTTGTGAAGACAGGTGACAAAAGGGACTGTCACCATTTTGCAGGTGAGGAAATCGAGGTCCCAAGAAGACTCCCGGCTGAGAATTGGCAGTGGAGCTGTGCACCAGAAGCAAGGATTTCGTCTTTGCTGCTCTCCAGAAGGAAGTGAGGCAGTTTGTCAGGGCAGCTAATAGCTGTGTGTAAGCGCCGTGGTACAAATATGCGGGAGCAAAGTAGCCAAGAGATTCAAAAAGAAGAAAACAAATGGAAAGTGGACTAAGGGAGGGGAGGTGGGAATAAGTGGAGAAATTATGCTAAAGGGTGTTTCAGTGCAGCAAAATCAGCCCCATGTGCCACAGGGCGGAAAAAGTCCCAAGCGAGCAACTGTAATGTGTGTTAACCTTCATGATTTCCCCAAATCAGGTCAGTGAGAATTCTCTGGGTGGCACCCAAACGAGTCACTAGGCATTGCTTCTAGAAGATTCTGTAGTCAGTGCATGACACAGCTTTGAGATAAAGTTCACCTCTGGGGCTAAGCCAGGAAGTATCAAAAGACAGCGAGTGAAGTCAGGCTAAGGATAGTCGGTAAATTATTGACTAAGGAAATAGAGATGCCCCATGCTAATCAATGTGTTATAGCAGGACATCTATATAAGCCTATCTGAGATGGGACATCCTAAGTGTTATTACCATGGAGGAATAGGAATCACTTGTGTTTGCTCTATGTAGGGAAGGACGAGTGTTAATAGGAGAGGGATGGCTGAAAGACAGCCCTTTCAAGTGAGGAGCTGGACAGCTGAATTCAGCAGCGGGCGGGGGTGGGGGTGAGAAGTAAGTGGCAGTCACAGATCCCCTTTTGTGAGCAGGATTTTTGTCAGGTCTCACAGAGCCTGGGGTGCTCTGATTTCACGCTCCTCAGGTTAGCCCCTAAGGGACCTGGATGACTGGAAGGGGCTGTTGAAGATGGAGGAAATAGTTCTAGGGAAGTCCTACCCACTTATAAAGGAATAAATTGGTGTTCTGGTTTATATTTCAGGTCTTTGGTGACAGCTGGTGTGAGTCTGTCCTCCCATGATGCAACCAATTCTGGGGTTTCTGGATCAGCAAAGCAGAACCCTGATCTTTAAATGTGATGTGTATGCCAAGGCCCTTTGCCCATTTTGAGCTTCCTGCCTGGTGGCCAGCCAGTCGTCTTGGACTACAGCCCTGCTGATTTCCCTTTGTGACAGTGGACATGGTGCTTTTTTTCTTGTGTCGTTTAAATGAGTAATTTACTCATGGCAGGCAGGGCAGTAGTCTGGTTCAAGGGCAGTGGCAGCCTCATACTGACAATGGAGAGAACAGGGGCTGTAGTCTTGGTGTTACCACTAGCCATGGCTTCGATATTTCAAACTGTTTAACCCCAGCTTAGGCTCCTCATGGATACAGTGAAGGGACTTCATTAGATGATATTTGTAATTTGCTCAAGGTCACTTAGCCGATGAGTGACAAACAGGCCTTTGCTCCATTACCCTTCCCCTACCTTAGTCTACTTCTCCCCACATAAATTTGGGAGTAAAGCCTAGATTGGAGGGAAGATTCCACGTGGATAGTAAAGTAGTTTGAAGCGGATTTCCCTTCTCCTTACCTAGGATAGAATTAGGGTAGATTATGCATAGACTTGTTACCTACAAGAAGGCCTTGCCAATAAATGATCAACTCAACTACAACTCCGAACTTTCTCCACCTCACTGGACACATATAGAAAATCACAGTGATACAAAATGTTTGTATATTGCATGTTGGGGTAAATGCATGGGTTTGCACGTGGCCACTCCCAGGGATAAGGGACTCAATATTTTGGCCCACCCGTACCCCATTTGCTCAAGCACACTGGCTGGAATGTTCCATCAAGTGCCCTCTCAAACCAGGGTGCTATGAGAAGTAAAGCCAGATTATGTTATCTTCTCTCGGGATCTGTCTCAGATTAGTAGGATGATTTTTTTTCTCACTCAAGGGCTATAGGTAGGAAAGAACATGCTTCTTTGGTTTGGTGTCTTGCTGTAAAGTGGGGCCACATTCTAGAGACCGTTGCTTTCTATCGTACTGCTTAATTTGTTATTGCTTTTCTTGACCTCTGTCATGGCTCGCATCTTCTTGCAGCATGATTTATTTAATGGTTGAACATGCTTTGTTCCTTAAATGATTATCATCCTAACATAGGTTGGGAAGCCAACTTCTATCCTGCAGTATTCTCTATCAATGTTGTACATACCGTTGAAAGCAGAGTCGTCCTTATCAGATCTCTTCCTCTAATACACTCAAAATTTTAGGTCTCATCTCCAAATCTCATAGTTTTGCATTATTATTAGATATATAACTGCCTTGAATGTTAAGATCAGTATACATTAGTCCAGTTAGGGCTGTTTTTTTCTTCATGACATAGAGTAAAGTGTTAGCACATTTTTTGCACAACACCTTGGGTGTCTCTGGAGCTCCACACATGTCTGTATGCCTCAGCACGTCTTTTCAGCTACCTCTCAGCATTAGGCACTGTCCTGGGTCTCTGCCCTCATTTTCCATTTCTCACCTCCTGATCTTATCTCTTCCCCCCTATTTCTCAGAACCCTGTGTCTATTTTTCCCATGTTCTTGCCACGTCCCTTTTATTTCCTCTTTTCTCTTCTTCTGATTTTTCTTTCTTCTCTTTAGGATTTATTCTGTATTTTTGACATTTCTTTAGATTTCTGTAGTATGATAATTACGGTAATTATACTCATTACTCTCTCTCACTTTCGCAAGGGGCCACTAAGCTTCTGACCTCTCTAGGCTTATTATCCCCAAGTCATGACAGGTCCTCCTTCCTGCTCTGCTGGTCCCACATCTGAAGGGTGAGGCTTGAGGGTGGATCTTAGAGGCAATTCCTAGTGTCGGTGTCTGGGCTACGGGGTTTCCCAGTCATTGAGGATCAAGATGAGAAGTGTGAACCACAGTGTGAGAACGACAGGGTGGGAAGCTTTGGCAATCGATATGCAGGGCTGGGTGTTCCAAGTGGGAGGTAGGAGAATAGACTTGGAGAAAGTCCAAAGAGCTGTTGAGCAAGAAACCAGAACAGCTATTTTCATGGTTCCCGTTCTAGTTACCTATTGCCGTATAACAAACCACCCCAACTTCAGTGGCATAAAACAACAACAAAATACTTTCTATTATTATCTCTTACAATTGTAGGGGTTGATCTGGCTTTGGTAGGCGGTTCTTGCTTGGGGTCCTCCATGTGGTTGAAGTCTGGTGGTGGCTGGGCCTGGAATTTGAGGTTAACACTTTCTATCAGCAGGGATTTCAGCTGGCGCTGCCGTGAAACACTCACACATGGCTTCTCCATGTGCTGTGGGCTTCTGCACAGCATGGCAGTTGGCCTCCAAAAGCACATGTCCAAAGAAAAAGCCAGGAGCAAACTGCATTGCCTTTTATGATGGAGCCTTGGAAGTTGCACAGTATCACTTCGGTCATACTCTATTGGCTGAGGTAGTCACAAAGGTCCACTCAGATTCAAGGGGAAGAGATACAGACTTCACCTCTTAATGGAAATGATAAGATCACATTGTCAAAAGAGTACGTGGGATGGGAAATACTGTTATGGTCGTCTTTGGGTGATACAGTCAGCTATAGTCTGCCCTCTGGCCTCAATGACTCACACCCCTCCCACAAGCAAAATACACCCATCCCCTCCCCAAGACCCCTAAGTCTCAATGCTTTATGGAATCAGGTCAGGTCAGAAGGAAACAAAAACTGAGGATTTCCCTAATGACTCTCTCTTTTATGCAGGGACTCCCCTTTCTATTCTTTTTTTTTTTTTTTTTTTTTTTTTTNTTTTTTGAGAGCGAGAAAGAGAGCCCACCCGAGCTGGGGTAAGGAGCCAAAGGAGAGGGAGAGATTTCTAAGCAGACTCCCTGCTGTGCATGGAGCCCTACATGGGCATCAATATCAAAACCCTGAGATCATGACCTGAACCAAAATCAAGAATCAGACCCTGAGATCATGACCTGAACCAAAATCAAGAGTCAGAACCTCAATGGACTGAGCCTCCCAGGTGCTCCACCCTCCCTATTCTTTTGATCAGAAAGAGAGGGTTTCTCTTGGATCTTTTCTGTCTGTGCAACTTAAGCTGTTCTGAGTTTCAAATTGCTGTGAGTTTATGCCAAGAGATGGAGAAGGAAAAACACCCCAGACTTCTCAGCACTTTATTGGCCTTTCTTGGAGTTTTGATTTCCCTCCCCAATTCTCCTGCTATTATTACCTTTCAGAGTTCTCCTTAGTTGTTTTATGTGTTCTGTCTAGTGTTTTCAGATGTAACCAGTGGGAGAGAAACTATGGAATCTGCTCACTCCATCTTTACTGGAACCAGATCCAGAAGCCATTTCTTAATTTTAGATTTGTTTGCCATCTGGGAACGAGAAGCCATTTTGTTTTCAAACTCAGCAAGTCCTGTCACCTTTATAATTAATTGTTTGTTCTTTAGCTTATCTTTATAACTCTCTCATTTTATTGTAGGCAGCTGGAAGAGGCCAGGTGGCACTTTCAACACAGTGCCTGGAAATTTCCCGGGCCAGCTCACATGTTCATTGGTACATTTTCTATTTTCCAAGTTACCGTGGGTGTCAATGTTGCTAAACTTCCCTAAGCCACTCCATAAAAATGTCTCCTTTCTTTCACGTTCCAATAATATTTTCCTCATGTTTATTTAAGTCTTTGCTGACAGACTTTTCAAGGCCAGTCCCAAAGCCACTGCACGTGTTTTAGGTTTCTATTACAGCAGCCCCCACTCTGGTTCCAAAATCTGTATCAATTAAAGTTAGATGGAGAAGCAAAAGCACTTTGAGTGAAACAGGGAGTTTATTGTAGGGATTAGAATGTACATGATTATGGAAGCTGGTTAAGCAGTCTGTGCAATCTATTGTCCCTCTGTCAAGACGTGGGTCTGAAGTCAGCAGGCTGGGCTAGCTTCAGGAGGGGAACACGGACGCGGAGTGGAGCTGTGAGGAGCGCAGGCACGGACTGGAACCTGCGCCGAGGAGGTGGGACCTGTAGGTCCCACACTGCGCTTTTACGCCTCCCGTCCTGACTTTGACGATGAAGCACACTTGCAGAACAGCTGGTGCACCTCGTCATGGAGTTATTCACAGACCTAGCCAGGATTCAGAGAAAGCTGGAGAAGCAGTGAGCCAGCAAACTCACGGCATTGTGTGCGAGCTGCCACTTACGCGGACCTTCTGCTACAATCATGGCTGCCGCGTCACTTCCGCCTTCCAAAGGTTGCTTCCATTTTCTGGGAAACATGGTTCCGGCTTAGCTATATCGGTGTGGTACAAAGCCACCACAGTCCCAAAGGCCCAGGCTAGGAATTAGGAGTACAGCCCAAGAATGCGCCGAGTTTGTCTCTAATGGCAAAGCCTACCCCTTTGAGCATTTGCGTGAATCCAGTGCAAAGAACTCACACAAAGCTAGGGAAAGTTAGTGCTTATAAACCAGGGCTACTAGGTAACCAACGCATATAAATGAATAAATGTGCACAATAAATTTTAATATAATAGTATTGCAATGATTATTCATGCTATTTCAGCATATCCCAAACTGATCATTAAGATATTAGTTTGCTAGGCCTACCACAACCAAGGGCCACAGACCCGGTGACTTGAACAACAGAAGCTATTTTCTCACAGCTCTGGAGGCTAGAAGTCTAAGACCAAGGTGTTGGCAAGGTTGGTCTCTTCTGAGGCCTCTCTCCTTGGCTTNACAGCATGGCAGTTGGCCTCCAAAAGCACATGTCCAAAGAAAAAGCCAGGAGCAAACTGCATTGCCTTTTATGATGGAGCCTTGGAAGTTGCACAGTATCACTTCGGTCATACTCTATTGGCTGAGGTAGTCACAAAGGTCCACTCAGATTCAAGGGGAAGAGATACAGACTTCACCTCTTAATGGAAATGATAAGATCACATTGTCAAAAGAGTACGTGGGATGGGAAATACTGTTATGGTCGTCTTTGGGTGATACAGTCAGCTATAGTCTGCCCTCTGGCCTCAATGACTCACACCCCTCCCACAAGCAAAATACACCCATCCCCTCCCCAAGACCCCTAAGTCTCAATGCTTTATGGAATCAGGTCAGGTCAGAAGGAAACAAAAACTGAGGATTTCCCTAATGACTCTCTCTTTTATGCAGGGACTCCCCTTTCTATTCTTTTTTTTTTTTTTTTTTTTTGAGAGCGAGAAAGAGAGCCCACCCGAGCTGGGGTAAGGAGCCAAAGGAGAGGGAGAGATTTCTAAGCAGACTCCCTGCTGTGCATGGAGCCCTACATGGGCATCAATATCAAAACCCTGAGATCATGACCTGAACCAAAATCAAGAATCAGACCCTGAGATCATGACCTGAACCAAAATCAAGAGTCAGA
>NC_048235.1:13190647-13196765 GCF_002007445.2 Ailuropoda melanoleuca | reverse complement strand
GCCTTCCAAAGGTTGCTTCCATTTTCTGGGAAACATGGTTCCGGCTTAGCTATATCGGTGTGGTACAAAGCCACCACAGTCCCAAAGGCCCAGGCTAGGAATTAGGAGTACAGCCCAAGAATGCGCCGAGTTTGTCTCTAATGGCAAAGCCTACCCCTTTGAGCATTTGCGTGAATCCAGTGCAAAGAACTCACACAAAGCTAGGGAAAGTTAGTGCTTATAAACCAGGGCTACTAGGTAACCAACGCATATAAATGAATAAATGTGCACAATAAATTTTAATATAATAGTATTGCAATGATTATTCATGCTATTTCAGCATATCCCAAACTGATCATTAAGATATTAGTTTGCTAGGCCTACCACAACCAAGGGCCACAGACCCGGTGACTTGAACAACAGAAGCTATTTTCTCACAGCTCTGGAGGCTAGAAGTCTAAGACCAAGGTGTTGGCAAGGTTGGTCTCTTCTGAGGCCTCTCTCCTTGGCTTGTAACTACCTTCTCGCTGTGTGTCCAAATGGTTGTCTCTCTGTGCCTGGACCTGTTTGGTATCTCTCTCTGTCTGCGTCCTAATGTCCTCTTTTTATGAAGACACCAGTCATTGTAGTAGGGNTCTAAGCAGACTCCCTGCTGTGCATGAAGCCCTACATGGGCATCAATATCAAAACCCTGAGATCATGACCTGAACCAAAATCAAGAATCAGACCCTGAGATCATGACCTGAACCAAAATCAAGAGTCAGAACCTCAATGGACTGAGCCTCCCAGGTGCTCCACCCTCCCTATTCTTTTGATCAGAAAGAGAGGGTTTCTCTTGGATCTTTTCTGTCTGTGCAACTTAAGCTGTTCTGAGTTTCAAATTGCTGTGAGTTTATGCCAAGAGATGGAGAAGGAAAAACACCCCAGACTTCTCAGCACTTTATTGGCCTTTCTTGGAGTTTTGATTTCCCTCCCCAATTCTCCTGCTATTATTACCTTTCAGAGTTCTCCTTAGTTGTTTTATGTGTTCTGTCTAGTGTTTTCAGATGTAACCAGTGGGAGAGAAACTATGGAATCTGCTCACTCCATCTTTACTGGAACCAGATCCAGAAGCCATTTCTTAATTTTAGATTTGTTTGCCATCTGGGAACGAGAAGCCATTTTGTTTTCAAACTCAGCAAGTCCTGTCACCTTTATAATTAATTGTTTGTTCTTTAGCTTATCTTTATAACTCTCTCATTTTATTGTAGGCAGCTGGAAGAGGCCAGGTGGCACTTTCAACACAGTGCCTGGAAATTTCCCGGGCCAGCTCACATGTTCATTGGTACATTTTCTATTTTCCAAGTTACCGTGGGTGTCAATGTTGCTAAACTTCCCTAAGCCACTCCATAAAAATGTCTCCTTTCTTTCACATTCCAATAATATTTTCCTCATGTTTATTTAAGTCTTTGCTGACAGACTTTTCAAGGCCAGTCCCAAAGCCAGTGCACGTGTTTTAGGTTTCTATTACAGCAGCCCCCACTCTGGTTCCAAAATCTGTATCAATTAAAGTTAGATGGAGAAGCAAAAGCACTTTGAGTGAAACAGGGAGTTTATTGTAGGGATTAGAATGTACATGATTATGGAAGCTGGTTAAGCAGTCTGTGCAATCTATTGTCCCTCTGTCAAGACGTGGGTCTGAAGTCAGCAGGCTGGGCTAGCTTCAGGAGGGGAACACGGACGCGGAGTGGAGCTGTGAGGAGCGCAGGCACGGACTGGAACCTGCGCCGAGGAGGTGGGACCTGTAGGTCCCACACTGCGCTTTTACGCCTCCTGTCCTGACTTTGACGATGAAGCACACTTGCAGAACAGCTGGTGCACCTCGTCATGGAGTTATTCACAGACCTAGCCAGGATTCAGAGAAAGCTGGAGAAGCAGTGAGCCAGCAAACTCACGGCATTGTGTGCGAGCTGCCACTTACGCGGACCTTCTGCTACAATCATGGCTGCCGCGTCACTTCTGCCTTCCAAAGGTTGCTTCCATTTTCTGGGAAACATGGTTCCGGCTTAGCTATATCGGTGTGGTACAAAGCCACCACAGTCCCAAAGGCCCCGGCTAGGAATTAGGAGTACAGCCCAAGAATGCGCCGAGTTTGTCTCTAATGGCAAAGCCTACCCCTTTGAGCATTTGCGTGAATCCAGTGCAAAGAACTCACACAAAGCTAGGGAAAGTTAGTGCTTATAAACCAGGGCTACTAGGTAACCAACGCATATAAATGAATAAATGTGCACAATAAATTTTAATATAATAGTATTGCAATGATTATTCATGCTATTTCAGCATATCCCAAACTGATCATTAAGATATTAGTTTGCTAGGCCTACCACAACCAAGGGCCACAGACCCGGTGACTTGAACAACAGAAGCTATTTTCTCACAGCTCTGGAGGCTAGAAGTCTAAGACCAAGGTGTTGGCAAGGTTGGTCTCTTCTGAGGCCTCTCTCCTTGGCTTGTAACTACCTTCTCGCTGTGTGTCCAAATGGTTGTCTCTCTGTGCCTGGACCTGTTTGGTATCTCTCTCTGTCTGCGTCCTAATGTCCTCTTTTTATGAAGACACCAGTCATTGTAGTAGGGCCCACTCTGATGCCTCCACTTGAACTTAATTGCCTCTTTACAGGCCCTATCTCCAAATACAGTTACATTCTGAGGTACTGGCAACTCAGGCTCCAACATATGAATTAGGAAGCCCATAATATTTTCTATTAGTATAATAAAGTTTTATAAAGCTACATGATATCTTTTCTCGGAAATTCACAAAGTATATTTGTAATGAAAGATTACACAAATTCCAATATTTGTCTTTTACACACCCCATTGTTTTATTCATTATTGGTAATCCTAAATTGTCTTTCATCTTCTATACATTGGGAATATTGAACTACTGTGTGGTGACCTTCTCTGCCGGCTGGTGCCGGTGGTCAGGAAGGGAAGCTGGATGTGAGGTGGAGGAGAGGCCTCACACACTGGACCCCAGGTCTGTGAAGTTGGTCTGTCACCACCTCTAAGTCTTTAGAGATGCTTGGTGAGATTCTACAGAGATCTTTGCTGAGGGAATTGCATTTGTAGGTGGACAAGGGGACTGGCCTTTGATACGTAGAACTGCCCCCTCCATCGTACCAAGGAGACCTTCCAGATTGCTAGGGGCCTGGACCTTCCTTGCTCACCTACAGTTGCTGGCCAGTGTGAGTGACATCTCACCTGGCCCAACCTCTGCTCGCCACTCTCTTCTTTTGTTCTTTACAGGTGAGAACAAGAGCAGAGCTGTGGATGCCGCTGGGGTGTGACAGACAGCGGGGCAAGGGTCCATCCAGGAAGGTGTGGGCAGGTTGGCTAGCTCTGCAGTGGCATGGAAGAAAGAGCCCCACCACACCCTAGCGTGGACACCCCACGTCAACCATCTATAGGTACCACCTGCTTAGGCCTCTCCTGGGTCGTGGCCTACTTTCTGCTTCCTACTCTTACCTTTCCAACCACCTGGAGCTCAGTTCAGCTTTTCTGGCTCAGGCTTTGGTTTTCCTTCTTAACTACAGTGAGGGTTGCTTCTCTAGGCCTGTGGCCCCATGCTGTACAATCCCTGCGGAATCAGTCTTGCATGAATTATCTAAGTCAGACCCCGGACACTTCATTCTTCAGTCACGTGAAGATCCTCACCGTGAGGCTGGCCCCTGAAGAAGCTGAGGGTTCCGTCTATTCTTGCAGTACTCTTACCGCGAATCATCTCCAGGGCCCCAGATAAGACATGTCAGCTTCTAACGTTGGCTATGCTTTAACACTAGTAGCTTTGCAACCTAGTGAGGACAGGACTCTTTTTTTTTTTAGATTTTATTTATTTATTTATTTTTTTTAGATTTTATTTATTTTATTTATTTATTTATTTGCACAAGCAGGGGGAGAGGGAGAAGCAGACTCCCCACTGAGCAGGGAGCCCGGTGCGGGGCTTGATCCCAGGATCCAAGGATCATGACCTGAGCTGAAGGCAAAAGCTTAACCAACTGAGCCACCCAGGCGCCCCTGAAGACGGGGCTATTTTAACGAAGTGTACATCTCTGTAGTTAGTGACCTGGCCCGTTCGAACAGCAGCAATAGCTTCCCTTTGAGCAGTGCGCAGAGTGCTTATCTCTACTCACAACCACCCTGAAAGATAGAGCATATTGTCCCAACTTCACAGATGAGAAAGCTGGCTCCCAGAGAGCAACTTCATACGGCTAGAAGGCGCCAGAGCGTTCACTGGGACCCGCGTTTCCTGACCCCAGGGACGGGGCCCTCACGCAGGCTGTAACAGACATACGGCATTGATGTTAAAACCCGCTCTTGGCCCAGCACTATCCCCACTGACTACGGATTTATTGTGTGTTTCTTTATTGTCCAATTCACACTTTCCCTTGGTAGCCTCTGTCAGACACTTCCTGGGGCGGTGGGTACACTCAGTTACACGGCAGCACTTCCTAAGGCACACCCCATTCGCTGACTTGCTTTGAGAAATATATTGTTTTTAAATTAAAACTGCCACATAAATGTGAGAGGAGGTACCATGCATTTCTCCCTCCCACTTGACCTTGATCTGTTATCTCTGTGGCTTGCTTTTTCAAAATCTCCTGTCCTCATCTCACCTCAGGCAGGCTGCCCCCTGCATCTCACGGAATGTACTTGCATTTTAAGCTGACAACCCCTAAAATCTTACATGTATCTTTTCTTTATCTATTTTTCAAAAGACTTATTTATTTATTTTAGAGAGAGAGAGAGAGAACATAAGCCGTGGGGTGAGGGCAGCGGTAGAGGGAGAGAGAGAATCAAGCAGACTCCGAGCTGAGCACGGAGCCCAAGACGGGCCTGATCTCACGACCCTGAGATCATGACCTGAGCCGAAATCAGGAGTCAGACACTCAGCTGATTGCACCACCCAGATGCCCCTTCTTTATCTATTTTGAGAACAAAATAATACATTTAAGGACATACCAATTTAATTAAAAAGTCTTAAAATACACACAAAATTGTGGGAGTTGTCACAGTGGGATTTATTAAGCAGAATAAGGTGTTCTTGTTTTATGGTATTAAGAGAGGGCTCATAAAATTCTTTCTATTCTTTAAGACTTAGTTTGCAAAGCAGTTTTATAAATGTTTTCTCATTTGATCCTTAGGACTCTGAAAGAGGATTAGGCAAGTTGGTATTTTGCAGAAGAGGAAGCTGGCTCCCAGTGGGCCAATGACGGGCATGGTCCTGCAGCTGATCTGGAGAGGGGAGGTCTCTCGATCCAAAATCTGTGCACTTTGACGACACCGCAAACTCAATGTCTTTACCTTTAATCCCGAGGGCTACTGTCTTCCACGCACCAGTGTGCTGTAACGACAGAAACCTCATCCTCCTTTGCATTCCTACGTCCACAGATTACACCAAGAATTCTGGACCGTGCACCTGCTTTGCTGGCTATAATGGGACGGAAATGTGGCTGAAACGGCATGAGAAGAGTCTCTGAAGCCGCCTTTGTTCCCTTGAGTCTGGAAGATGGGACACACAGTCTCTCCTCCAGCGTCTTAGAATCTTGAGTGCGACAGGTGAGGCACAGCCATTCGCACTGGCTGCGGAGAGAATCATCAGGTCAGTGGAGTCCAGAGCCGACCCTGGCCTCCAAAAAGTTTGTTTCCTTTTCGTTGCCAGACAGGAAGGGACAAGTCTGAAATCCAATCTCTTTATCCAGGGATGGGAGATTGACCCTTTTGTAGGTGAGAGATACAATCAAACAGTACGTGACTTTCTGCTGGTTTTGTCCATGATAATGAGACCCTGTGAGAACACACCAACCATGCGGAGAGCTGGAGAACATTCCAGGAGGAGGGAACAGGAAATAGAAAGCCCTGAGGAAAGAACGCACAGGGCAAGTCTCAGGAACAGAAAGGAGACCAGTGCCACTAAAACAGGGTCCAGCAAACTTTTCTTGCCAAGGACCACCTAGTAGAGATTTTAAGCCTTTGTGAGCGGCAGCTACTCAGCTTTTTGTCGCACAAAAGCCGCCCCGATAATGCCTACACGAATGAGCATGGCTGGGTTCCAATAAAACTTTATTTATGAATCCTGCGATTTGAATCGCCTATCATTTCCACG